>NC_084649.1:2128000-2472000 GCF_019802595.1 Syngnathoides biaculeatus
GAATTAAATAAGACATGCCAATTATGATTCCACATACACAAAACAAATGAAGTAATTTGGAAAAAAATATATACGTACCGACACATTTTGATTGAGGTTTTAAACGGAGAAAGGTTTTGAATAAAAAGTACTGTGGTTGTCTTAGTTACAGTTAAGAAAATACGTATTTGAACATCCTGCTATATTGCAAGTTCTCGCACTGTGAAACAATGGAGAGATCTCCGTGGGTTCCAAATGACAGGTAAGTGTATATAGAGCTACTAAAAAAAATAATAGTTGTGGGGTGACGGACGTAATCCTCTCAGAATGTAACAAAAGGTCCACCTACGTAAATCAGGGTGCTAAATGTTTCGATATGCATTTTTCCACATTTCATTTTAGTTGTTCATTTTTGCAATCGCTCCCTACATTCATTAATATATTCAAGTATTCGAGTGACAGTAAAATTTAGTTGCTTTTACTCCTGCCCTCTAGGGATTGTTTCGACTGTAAACTGATGTTATTGTCCCCCTTCCCATGGGCTCACAACTTTTAGGTGGGGTCATAGGGTTCGGATGTTGTGTGATCTGGGCGGTGTCCGAAGGCAGGGACCTTGGCATTAGAATCAGCTTTATCAGCCAAGTGTGGAAAAACACAAGGAATTTTTCTCCGGCAGTCGGTGGTAGCCTGGTATGACATTCAGAACAAAGAACAACAAAGCAACAAGAACAAGAGACATATGTCTTTATCAGAACTATTCCTTATAAGAGTTGTGCAAGATATAGGATGTTCTTCATTTGGAACAGGTAACAGATAAGTGTGTCAATGTCCCACATTGTGTTAAGATTGCACAGAATACCTTTACCTGTTCACGGTTCCCTTTATAGTCCAGTGCAATGACAATTCTGCAAAGGGAACAGTTGAAAGTGACGAATCGTGCAACAGACTACAAAATATATTAGTAAGACTGATACTTATTGGACCAGCAAAATGTGAATTAGTGTTCGAACAATGGCACAAGGCATAATAGAGTAGGTTCGCTGATCAAGAAGTTAATGAAAAAAAAATGTTTGAATGCCTGCTAGTTTTGACTTGCATTGATCTGTAGCGCTTTCCCGACGGAACTAGCTCGAAGAGCTGGTGGCCAGGATGTGGAGGATTCGAAAGGATCCTGCCTGCTCTGGACATAGTTCGGGTTGCGTCCAAGTCCTCAATAGTGGGTAGAGTGGTGATGACAATACATTCAGCGGTTTTGATTGTCCGTTCCAATAAGAGTTTGTCCTTTTTTGTGGCGGCCCAAACCAGACTGGGATGGAGGTACACAGTACTGATTGGATGACCGTGTGTAGAACTGTCTCAGCAGCTCTTGTGGCAAGCCATGCTTCCTCCGTAGCCACATGAAGTATATCCTTTGCCGGGCTTGTTTTTTAGGATGGAGTTGATGTTTGTCTCCCACTTCAGGTCCTCTGAGAATGTAATTCCCATGAACTTGAAGGTCTTGCCGGTTGACACAAGACATTTGGACAGCGTCATGGGCAGCTGTGGTGAAGGATGCCTCCTGAAATCCACAATCATTTCTACAGTCTGTAGAGTGTTCAACACTAAATTGTATTGACCACACCAAAGCTACAGTCTCGCCACTTCCTGTCAATATGCAGACTTGTCGGCGTGTTCGATGAGGTCAATGACTGTGGTGTCATCTGCAAACTTCAGGAGTTTGACAGTCGGATGCCATGAGGTGTAGCCGTTTGTGTAGAGTGAGAAAAGCAGGGGGGAGAGGACCTCTGGGGTGCCCTGGTGCTGACAGTGCGCATGGATGAGGTGGTGTCCCCCACCTGCTGTGTCCTGCCCGTCAGGAAGTTGTAGATCCACCGGGAGATGGCAGGCGAGATGCTGAGCTGACAAAGTTTGAAGGGGAGGAGTTCAGGGATGATGATGGTAAACGCAGAGCTGAAGTCCACGGACAGGATCCTCATATAGGTAACCTCCCTGGCAAGATGTTCAAGGATGAAGTGCAAACCCATGTTCATGGCATCAGATAAAAATCACTTGTAATGGATATATATACAACGGTAAAATGAAAGAAAAACATTTTTCAATTATTTCATCCATCCATCCATTTTCTTAGCCGCTTATCCTCACAAGGTTCGCGGGATTTCTGGAGCCTAACCCTGCTGTCTACGGGCAGGAGGCAGGGTACACCCTGAACTGGTTGCCAGCCAATTACAGGCCACATCAAGAGAAACAGCTGCACTCATAATCATACCTAGGGCCAAATTAGAGTGTCCAATTAATGTTGCATGTTTTTGGGATGTGGGAGGAAACCGGAGTGCCCGGAGGATATTCACGTAGGTACGGGGAGAACATGCAAACTTCACACAGGCAGGCCCAGGATTGAACTGTGAGGCCAACGCTTTCCAGCTAAGCCACCGTGACGCCCTAATTATTTCATATATTTTTAATTATTCCTTTTATTTACACCTGTGGTTGGGTTGAACAGTGTTAGTGCTGTAAACCAGTTCATTGTGTCGTTCATAAACATGAAAGGCCTTAGACCAAGCCTGCCACAAACAGAGAAACCCTTTACTCCATCTTTGCATCAACAATTCATATAAAGCTTTGACATAAGCATTAAATCCTTAGGAGAAGACAGCGAAAGGGAACATTGTTATATTGTTCAACTTCCCTTAATCTAGCAATGGAACATTGTGCAAACAGATGTAGAACTACACAATATTTAAGATGCAAAAAAAAAAGGTATGGTGGCTTTTAAAAGAAAATGCAAGAAAGGGCCAATTATGAAAATGTTAAGTCCCCATTTGGCCTCAGAAATCAGATGGAAACGTTTTAGAAAGCTCATGTGCTCGTATGAAATTATGCCAGGGGCCACAAAATGGCTGAAGGCGTGTGCTACACTTTGAGAGTCCGCTAATCATCAACATACAGACCCACAGGCCAAGACTCAATTTGTTCAAAATGCATAATGTTAACCATCATTAAATCCAACATTGGTACCTTCTCTGTCAATATCAGACACACAAGTAGAATCTTGAAACTCCGTTTTGATTCAGATTGACAATCACAACCCATATAAAAATGTCATCCCATCATGCTTCTTCCACATACTGTACACACAATCAGTAATCAGTAAACTAGACTGTGAGAGATTAATCCATGAGCTAATTTTCTCCATTTTAAACAGGTACAACTCAGTCCTCTCCGTATTAGTCACCAGCTGGTTCAGAATTCAGCAACCAAAGTAATCACAGGTTCAAATAGGCAAAAACACATAACTACAATTTTACAATCCCTTATTGGATTTCAGTCTTTTAGAATTAAACCTTTTACTGATTACTTTAAAGTATTTATCGCCTGGCTTCCACCTATTTTAGTGAGCTTGTAACCAACGTAAGCCAACCTAAGATACTTCAGATACTTGGGTGAGGGGCTTCTGGCTATTTCAAACTCTAGGCTCTAAATAAAAGGTGGCGGAGTATTCTCCATCAAATTGCTTCAATTGTGGAACAACCTGCCCGTGGAACTGAGATTCCAAATCGGTGGCATTTATTTAATCACTCTCCAAATTCACCTTTATATAGTGGCTTTTTACGTGATGCGGTCTTCGTCCCCATTTATTTTTTATTTGTTTGAATTTAGAGAAGTTCCTGACAGGTTTACTGTTTTGTTCACAGGTATATACAAAAGTAAAAGAAAAAGAAGAGTCATACTTTGATAAAGTTATTCGTATGAATGTTACATTTGATGAATTGTAAGCTACATTTAACAATAAGTCGCATTGATTAAAGCTATTATTAGCAATTTTTCCACCTTGTCGTATAGAAGCAAGCTCCAATGAATTGATTAACTTAGTTGTTTAGATTTCCCAAAAGGAGAGCAGGGATATTGTTGACCCCACCCAACTACGACCCCTGGCCAAGTACATCTCTGAGGTGCAGATGAGGAGGTACGCTATGCACTGTACACTAGTCCCGATTTGTACAGGTACATTTATACACAAACACATTTTTTGAAACTGTAAATCACAGGTGAATGCAAATTCTGTTAACTACCATGAGTACTTGCATGGAGTTTCATGTTGTTCAAGAACCTGAAGCAGTTCGCAACACATGTTTTTCTTCCTTTCATCATAATGTTGATGTGCCACGTTATCACTACAGTAAAAGCATGAGTGATTGATCTACCCAAGTATAGCGCCTCTCAAGTAGATAATACTTTGACAAGAGGTGGCTAACCTAAGGTCTTTCCTCTATTAAAATTAGGAACTAATCAATTAACACAATATTAATTATTCTAAACTTCTATTACAACTTTACTCTTTACTTGTCCACTTATTCCCTCTCAAAAGGTCTCTGAAATAATATTTCCCCTTATGAGTTAAGGTTATCCTAATTTAAATAAGCAAGCTACCAAATAAACTCCCCACTTTTTTAACTGTCTTGCAGATAGTTAAATAATAAACCTGGTTATGTAACAAAAAGTGTGGACATTAAAGGTTGGAAACTCAAATCTATACACAAAAAAAGCACTCATTCAAATAAACAAACTCTACATAACAGGTACACAATGCACACCTGAACTGAGCAAAACTAATTTAAACTCACTTAAGGGCCAATACAAATATGAACATAGCCGGCAAAACAAATGAAATTCAAACCCCAATGTCTTTGTTTCAAATGGCAGGAATGAAGAAAGTCGTGGGTTGTGTCCAATTGTCCAGCCTCATTCAAGTCCTGACGGTCTGATCGATTGCGAAGCTTTTTCCTTGTGCTCCAATGCAGGTTTCACTAACTGATGCAGGTCTCGCTAGCCGATGCAGGCCTCGCTAGCATTTGCTTGTCACTAGCGTCCTCATCTCGTTTCACGTGGTCCAACACAGGCCTCGCTAGCTCGCGTTGCCTTGTTGCTAGCATCCCAGCAAAGTTCCATGCATCCACTTAGCCTCTGTATTAGCGGCTAACTCCACCAGGTTACAGCGTGATTTGAGTAGTCCACTCAAATAACACACTATCACCACTCAACTATCAATAGTCCTTGTTGAACATGTTGAACAATGTTGATAAATGTCCGCATTTAACTTTTCTTTCTCTTCAAATGACCACTCGTACTTCACACTGTGTCCTGCATTTTCTCTCTCTTTATTTCTCTCCTGTGTCTCCTCAACACATTACTTCCTGTCCTTCTCAAACACTTGTTACAACAATAAAATGACAAACAAAAGTATTTCTTTTCACAAATTAATAAAATACATTTAAATCCAAATCCCGTCAACAGAAAATAGATTCAGCACACAGTTTAACAAATTTTCCACCACCTTGTATAAAGAAAACCTAATTGGTACACTATTTATTTTAACTTTTAACTATAGCAAATTTTTAACTGTCACATAAGCACCTATGTCAGTATCATAAATATATAAACCATATTGTTTTGTGATTGTTTTTGTGATTGCTGTATACTGTGTTTTTTGTTTTAGTTGGGTTTTTAGTTCGTTTTTTTTTTTTTTTTTTTTTGCTATTGCTAGCACTGGCTGCTAGTGAAGTACAAAATTGAGCTGCTAAGGCTATTGTTGTAAATGAGCTCATCAGGGAATTGATGCACATATTTTCAACACACATGCAAATCAGTTGCCTTTCAGAAAAAAATGACATTTTAATGAATCTTACCAATCCGATGAGTTTTTCCTTGAGTAAGGGTCACTGTCATCATCATAGGCTGTTTTGTACTCCTTGAATGCTGGCAGCAAGTTCCATTCCACACATCCACCATCCACGCAGAGATATAATTTCTGAAAGTTGCTCTGCAGCACACTGGAGTTGATTACACCACAAAGCAAAGCCAATTTATTTACACAGCACATTTTGTACACAAGATAACTCAATGTGCTTTGCATGATTTAAAGCATACAAAGAAATAATTTAAAACAAGGGGGAAAATTTTGAAAAATGACAAGTATAAGTCATTAAAATTAAATTGAAAATGGTAAAAACTGTACAGTGCAAGAAATGTTAAAACGTGGAAAAACTAAAAAGCATGAGAATAAAGACATACAAACATTCACACTGATGTCACCTCTGTTGGCAACATGTTTCATTTGTGCACAGTATAATAGCTAAATGCTACTTCACCATGTTTGCTTTGAAGACTGTGTCCACTATTTGACTTGAGTCTGTCAATCTCAGAGCCCTAGATTCTCCTGTCAGAAGGAAATTCAACGCCCACATCCTAAAGAACTTTGGTCATATTCCAGGGGAGGCGGGGGACATTGAGTCCGAGTGGACGATGTTCCGCACCTCCTTTGCTGAGGTGCCCAACTGATCTCAAATGGGGACAGATTGTATGTTGAACGCACGTGCATCCTCATATACATCAAGACAATTGTCAGACATGATCCCATTTAATTTTGTCTTCACAACATTTACTCGATTTGGGTTTTAGGATCCCATTTTCTTTTTCTACTGCACTGTCGGACTTGGGATGATTTCAAATCACATTGTGGTCTATCCGAAAGCATAACAAAAGAAAAGACGTCGAGGGAAACAATGTTTACCATCAGGGCCCATCCAAATGCCATTCTTGAAAGTCGACCCACATTGTAAATGGGATTTTCAGTCGTGGATACATTGATAGTATGGCCATGTTCTGATCTTCTTATCTACTATCAATGTCATAAGTTGACGTGCAAGTTTAAATAGTAATGATTGCCTTTAGAACAAGGGTCACCAACCTATTTGAAAGATCTTCTGCTTGTACATTGTTTAATACAAAGGGACAGAGGTTTAATGCACACTTTTGAAATAAATTTGCTCAAATTAAATTGAACTACACATCATTAATAATGACATTCATCTACTATAGGTGAAGATACTGATCGTGTTGCTGTTTGCTCACAATATGTGTCAAATATTTAACTTGATAGGAATATCAATGTGCAACACTCTAAGTCAAGTTAAAAGGATGAGAAAACAATAGGCACAGAAACAGTTGTATCAACAACAGTAATAGTTCCATTTCTATTAATCTCTTAATAACATTTTCTAATGATGACTACGAAAACATTCATTCATTTTCTCTGAGACTTATCCTCACTAGGGTGCTGAAGCCTATTCCACCTATCTTGGGCCGAGAGGTGCGGTAAACTGAAATGGTTGCCAGCCAATGACAAGGCACACGTAAACAAACAACTTTTCACATTCATACTCACATGTAGGGGCAATGTACAGTCTTCAATCAACCTATCATGGATGTTTTGTGGATATGGGAGGTAACTAGAGTGCCCAGAGAAAACCCACGCAGGCACAAGGAAAACATGCAAATTCCACACAAGCGGGGCCAGGATTTGAACCGCAGTCCTCAGAACTTGACGCTAAAGCCTGGAGACAGCAACAGCCTTCAGCATCAAGGGAGCAGCAATCACTTCTGAAATTAAATTGGACCACAGTGTTCAATGGGATGAATGCTATTATTTTCAGAAAAACATAAATAAAACATTTTTAAGTAGGCGGCACGGTGGATGACTGGTGAGAGCGTTAGCCTCACAGTTCTGAGGACAGGGGTTAGAATTCCAGCCCCGCCCGTGTGGAGTTTGAACATTCTCCCCGTGCCCGCGCCAAAATTATCCATTCGGAGCTGGATAATTTTGGCGCGAGTTTCGTAAATCTGAAAAAGATGCCTATGTCTCGTTTTGAAAACAAACTCTTCAAATCACTTTGAGAGCAAACCCTCAAAATAAACAGGATTTTCAAAACAAAAGTGATACTAGACTTGTTTGTTTGCACAAAATTCCTTTTTTGATTACAGTCTACTAATTTGAATCATTAGATATATGGCAGCAGGACCTCATCCATCAAAACTTGGGCCATGGAACCAGATGTTCTCTGTGGAATTCGCACTGCTGACAAATCAATAAATGCAATGCTAGTATGTATCCTGATTACAGCTTGAGAGATTTATTTCTATCTATTTTTCTAACTGACGATAGCTACAGACAGACTGCACATATTTATGTATTTTATATTTGACAGGATAGCTGTGCTGTGCTGAAGGAGACAACCATCAGGCTGCCAATTGATTGGACTTGCTCTACTTTATGCGAGAAGTTGGGATTCAGCAGAATTGTGCCAATGGCACTTTTCTACAAATAATCAGGTGTATGTATGAGTTTCAAAATGTAAAAAAAATAATAATGATAATACAAAAATGAGAAGGGAGAAATCAAAATAGTACCCACACAGAGTTCTTTGTAATAGAACTTTGAGCCCTCCAACTTTAACGAATGGTTGACTATTTGAAAGATGAAGATGAAAAAAACTGCATAAGTATGTGTTAAATGAAATATATTATAATATTATTTGAAACTGACTGTGCTTCGATAGAGTCAGATGAAAAGTCTGTAATCAAATAAATTGTAGTTGTTGACTAGTTTTAAGTTTCTTGGAACTAACACTAGATTGTTACAAAACATCTCTTTAATTATATTTAATGATGTCTTGAATAGCAGTACTTTGCAGAGAAATGACTGAGTTCGAATTGCCCCGTTATACACATTATACATACAGTCGCTACTACAAATGTGGTCCCTTTTGAGACCTTTTTTTGTACTTCCACTTCAAATAAAATGAGAACATCCATGAAAAACATGCTAAACCTCCTTTAGAGAAATATGCACATCAGGTGTGCCATGAAAGGTGACTAGAGTTGGCGCCTCACCAACCAGGCAGTCTTTGAGTGACAGAAGGATTAACAGTTTCCATAGCAACAGCATCTTCATTTTCCAAGGTCAAAGAGTCTCCTCTTTCCTATCAAGTTGCCAGAGAGTGAGGGCTATTTCCTTGGCAAAACCGTTCCAATTTTACTCTGAGAAGGATACATTTAAAAAAAAAAAAAAATTGGCAAATAACTATGGCAGAGCTGAATTTAAACAAGTTGGTTAGACGTTTGGAAATTGAAGGAATTTGCTCATTATATAGCTCTGGAGACGATATAACATGTATTGATACTTTTCCCACACGGTACTAATCAGAAAGTCCAGAATGAAATAAAGTAGAACCAGAATAAGCCCCTCACAGCTGAATTTTGTTTGTTTTTGCAGAATACTATGTCAACATTTGAATTTTTCCATCACTGTCACTACTCTAACCCTCTGAGTTAAATTCCTGATGATAGTTATTGAAATGTAGAACTCAAGTCAAAATGTTGACCTGGGTCACAATTCTTAACCTGTTTACCATCATGAACAAAACATTTTCTGCTTTTCCTTGCAATGTTAGAGAGACGCAATTATCTTCAGAGTGTGACAGACTGACAAAAACATAGCTTGATGAATCTTTCTGCTACATATGGAGTTAGTTATTTCACAAACTTATTAGTGTAAACTATAACAGTGCTTCATTAAATATCACCATAGACGCTAAGGAATTAATATGCAATAACTGGGCCAGGGACAAAATCTTATTTGAACTATATCAGAACAGACAGTCAATGTGCTCAATTTTAGATCCAATATTAAGTCTGAATTTAAATGCTCAACCACATTAAGCAACTGTTATTGCACACATGGTTTGCATTTCATTTAATGAGACAATATGCTAACAAGATGAATGGCTCAACATTCCTTTAATTGATTTGTTAGCTGATTAGGAGCAGTGACGAGGTCTTGCCCAAACAAATGTATGCAAAACTTATTTTAATGGTTTTTATCTACGTACTGCAGTTAAAAACAAAAGAAAACTCCAATGCAAATTATATTTCTTTCGCAGTGTATATGAACAGTGAGACCAATTTCTCTATTTTATCTCAACCGAAAACATTGATTTGACAACTGCATCAGGTACACAATTTAGTAGTTAATATTTTAGGTTTTTAAGTCTTGGAACACATTTTTCAAAAAAACTACTGTTGAATGAGTGTAAATATTTAAAAATAGTAGTAGTAGTAGTAGTAGCTGACTCTGACCCACAGACAAACCCAAATCTTTTCATTATTATTTGTAAATCATTTTGCAAGGTCTGTGCAGGTGTTTCTGCATATCGCATGACTCTCTGGGAGACTGACGTGGACTCTTAAGTGCATTTCAGTGCATTGCTGTTGCCTCAAAATCACCAGAAGAGTTTGTCATTATTTTTATTTTGTTAGCTTGTGGGGAAAATGCTGGACTGTTCATTGATAAAAGCCCAATTCTTCTTCTTCTTTTCCTTTCGGCTTGTCCCATTTGGAGTTGCCACAGCATGTTATATTTTCTCATCTAAGCCTATCTCGTGCATCTTCTTCTCTAACACCCGCTGTCCTCATGTCCTCCCTCACCACATCCATCAACCTTTTCTCTGGTCTTCCTCTCGCTCTTTTGCCTGAGAAATTCCATCCTCAGCACCCTTCTACCAATATAGTCACTCCTTCGCCTCAGGGCATGTCCAAACCATCGAAGTCTGTTCTCTCTAACCTTGTCTGCAAAACATCCAGCTTTGGCTGTCCCTCTAATGAGCTCATTTCTAATCCTATCCAACCTGGTCACTCCGAGCGAGAACCTCAACATCTTCATAATATCTGCTACATCCAGTTGTGCTTCCTGTTCTTTCTTCAGTGTCACCGTCTCTAATCCGTACATCATGGCCAGCCTCACCACTGTTTTATAAATTTTGCCCTCCATCCTCGCGGATATAAAAGCCCAATTGATTAAAAATTTTTTTTACAGATTTTTGAATTGGGGCCTGAATCAAAATTTACCTCACTGCCAAAATCCAGGATTATCCCTGATGGGTTAGTTTAACCCGCAACAGTGTGTTTTTGCTTCAAGACCTCAAAGTCTAAATTCAGCACATGAATGGAAACAATTGCCAAAATGTCCACTTTAAGCTGCAGCTGAGAACCGTGAGTGCTTTTGTTGTCATGAGCCACTTCATTTGTTGTTTCCCTGTCATATAAACCACCAACAAGCCTGGCATGTCAAATCCAATTTTAAATCACAGCATGACACTGACGTTGATTGGTATTTTAAGATGTTCACTGCTTTGGCAGTATTTTCATTGTTGTCACAGGTCATGACAGCACTGCCCTTGGTCCAAAATTTAATGCATAAAAATAAATAAATGACTTATTCAAGGACATAATGACATCAAATAAAATATTAAGCTTTTTTTTTTAAAAAAAAAGAATCTGTATAATTCTTATTGAAAGACAATACTACTGTTATTGTACAAAAATAGCATATGACATGGCAAAAAATGTAAAAACTTTATGACATTATATGGGCAGCACGGTGGGTCAACTGGAAAACACGATGGCTCATCTCTGCCGCGGGAGTGGATCGGACGGGATGCACTTTGGCCGTGATCGGATATCATCTGAATATGGCTCGAAACAATAGTGTAATATTGCCCTGAGGGCTCGAAACAATAGTGTAATATTGCTCCGGTAACTTCACTCGGTTGTGTGGTGTTGTCCTTTTCGAAAAGAGCTTCGGTGTCAGAAGGGGCGTCGAAAAAATACGAATATCTCTGTTGTTCGGCCTTCATAGTAGCAGGCACTGCACGTTTTCAACGACGGAAGTGATGATGACGTCAATGACAGAGGACGCCACTAATATGGCGACCACTTGGATGTCGAGGGACACTCAATTGCGCAACTTTGTGCATGGATGACGCGCTCTCCGCTCATTTTTTTTTTCTTTTAAACATTGAAGTGAATACTGTTATGTATTTTTCATTACATTATCTATTTTAGAACGTTTATAGAGATGACACCCGGGCTTTAAGTGAGATCTTAAAATAGGGGGGAACTCACTGACAGCGTGTTTTCTGTTCTGTTGTTGTTTGCACATGCGGAATGAGGTAAAGTTAAAAAAAATACGGCTGATTTCTTTTTTTTCTTTTCGGCACGCCGTCGCGATTGTGATCAACGCATTGAGCACCCCTGGTCTAGAACAAATGGCCAAAAGTCTGTGTTCAGAGTTTCAACATGGAAAAAGGTTTCTGTTTCTGATTCCCTTACCATGATTCAGTCTGCATCTAGGATTTGTTCATCCCTATGTTGAGGAGGGTAACACTTGACATACTCTACTATGCTGATAAGATCCCAGTTCTCAAAATAAATTCTTGGATTAGTCATATTAGCATGATTAAATATTATTTTACCAATCAGAGAGCTCCTCAGGTCCATTGATCCCAGAGATTACATATATGACATATATGTATTGCACTTTATTACAATTAGAGCTTCACATACACTGTGTCAGCACAGATTCTGTATGAATTCAAAGCTGTTTCTACTTCTTGTGGTCTTGAGATTTTTAACCACTTGAGAACATAATCATTAAAACTGGGTAGCAATTCCTTCCTTAAAACATACCAAAGATAAAGATGTGCATTTTTTTAAATGTTCAATCTTGAGCTGAGGTGGTCAGTAATGCGTTAAATTTACTCCGTTTCATTTACTCAAGATTTTGGATCAATTGTACTTGTCAGAGTACTTTAAATCCCCGATACTTTTACTTTAACTTGAGTATTTATGTGAAGAAGGATGAATACTTTTACTTCATTATAATTATCGACATGCCGATCGCTAATTTTGTTTATCCATTCATGCATGTGGACATCTATTTTTAGACTCCATCTTGGACTTGGCATAAGGCACCCGTTTGCCATCACTAATGTCATTTTACTCAATTTCACCAATCAGATGACACAAGGCAGTCATATGACCCCTCACGAAGCCTTTGTGAGCCAATCAAGAATAACTCATTCAGGAGGAAAAATAACAGCTGTGTGAGTGTGTTTACTTAGACTCCAAAAAACAAAGCTGTTGTCGTGCAGCTTTTCAATTGTGAACTTGCGTGAACTTGAATATTTCAGCCCATTTGTATCTTGAGTAAACACCTTGTGGTAAGTTGCAGATCTTTCTATTGTTGTTGTGGCAGTGGATTTGTCAATGTTAGCCCTGTCCTAAGGTGTCGCACTGGTCGGCAAACAGTTGACAATGAATTTAAGTGAATATCCATCCATTTTTTTAGCCGGTTGTCCTCGCAAGGGTCGCGGGGAGTGCTGGAGCCTGTCCCAGCTGTCAACAGGCAGGAGCCAGGGTACACCCTGAACTGGTTGCCAGCCAATCACAGGGCACACAGAGACAAACAGCCACACTCACAATCACACCAAGGACAATTTAGAGTGTTCAACTAATGTTGCATGTTTTGGGGATGTGGGAGGAAACGGGAGAGCCCAGAAAAAAACTATGCAGGCACGGGGAAAAACATTCAAACTCCATACAGGGAGAGCCGGGATTGAACCCAATTAATCAAATTAATACATGTAGTTCAGGGGATGTTGTCAATTTTTATCAACTGTCAGCCTTTAAAGCCCTTTAAGAATCATTTGTGATTCAGGGCTATCCAAATAAACTTGCCTTGACTTGATTTACAGATAAAACGTTTCTTCAATTCTTGATGATTTTTTTAATATCCAATTATGTTGTGTCGAAGGGGTTGAATAAATGACTGAACATTAGTATCTAACTGTAAATAGAACTTTTGAGAAAGGTACAACTACTATAGTGTTTAAGATGGCTTGATGTCAGATAAGGTTAAGTGTACTATTGTAGTATTCCGTACAAACGTATTCACCGAGGCATCTGAGGAGAGCCATCCAACAAAAATCACAATCTCATCAGAACAGGGATGACACCCGGGCTTTAAGTGAGATCTTAAAATAGGGGGGAACTCACTGACAGAACTAAAACTCTTGGGATTGAAAAAATGTTTCTCCACAAACACCATGGATGGCACAGAGGATGACCTGTTGTGGGAGCAAAAAGAGTGCAACTTCTTTTTCTCAACACTTTGACCACGTCATATTTGTTTGGAACCACAGGAAGCACATCTATTTGTCCTTCACATGTTCATAGCAGGTCTCCATGCAAGGCAGTGCAGGTACACCCTAGTCTTGCACAGGTGCAGGTGATGAGGACATGGGAGTGGAAGGTCATTTGGTTTTTACTGCTCATTTACGCACCAGTTCAGAATCAATGCTAAGCTATCCATCAGCAGAGGAATTTACAACGTAGGTTTTTGTTGAATCTTTCAACTCATTTTGTTTGCAAATCTGACAATTAAATTCCACTAACCGTGTTTGGAGGAAGATGAATGATGAGTTCCATCCAAATAACACCATCCCTACTGTGAAGCACGGGGTTGGTAGCATCATGCTTTGGGGGTGTTTTTCTACACATGGGACAGGACGACTGCACTGTATTAAGGAGAGGGTGACTGCAGGCATGTATTGTGAGATTTTGGGGAACAACCTCTTTCCCTCAGTCAGAGCATTGAAGATAGCTCGTGGCTGGGTCTCTCAACATGACAATGGCCCGAATTCAATTCAAGCTTGGGAGTTCAATAATTGTCTCATTGGATCCCCTGTCCCTTAAAAATGGATCTCACGGTAGAAGACGCTTTAAGGTGCCTTTGTGAAAGTCGCTGATTGGTGCTATTTCCCATATGCTAAGGAATAGCCTCCATCTACCAATTTACCCCACCCTAAACCACAATAGCGTCATTGAATTTTTATCAGCAGTAGTAATTTTTTTTCTCCCTAAAGGAGACCTATAGCCATCTGGGTCAGGATGCTCAGGGTGATGACTGGCCAGAACTTCCCTTTGTTTCCTCTGATTTCGCCAATACGATGGTGGACTGCCTCTGGTGACCCCTTTTTGGCTAGGGAAGAAGTGGTTTCCTCTACTGCATAGTCTCTGTTTGAATGTTATTTTTTCACTTTCTGAAAAATCCCAGGAGAAATTTGTTTAGCAAAATCTGGGACAGCTGAATACATTAATAAATTCAGATTTGGGGATGGCACAAAACACCCCTGTAATCAAAGGGCAAAGCCAAACACTTTATAGTTCTTCCCCATCAGAAACCAGACCTCAATCCCATCCAACATTTTTGATATAAAATTGAATTTAGGTTTGCAAATGATGGGTTGTTGAATAATGATGTTTTTGACTTGTATCATGTGGGTTCACTTTTGCGCTTTACGGTATGTTATGTAGTCAGCAACTTCTGTTGCAACAGTGTTACATGTGGTTCGCAGAATCTGCTGAACAGCCAGAGGTTCTGTAAATATATGTGACAACTCGGGCCTTTCAATGTGGCTGTTTCATTTTCTGCGACTACTCCGGTTTCCTCTTGTAGAGTGTATTGGTTGGATGAAAACATAATTTAATAATTTGGTGAATAAATTGAACAGATAAAGTATGATAGATGTGTATTGTGTGTTCTCATTATTTGTGGAGGTTACATTCCGTTTACCTCTCCTTTCCCACAGAATAGCGAAAATCCGTGAATAATTGATGCTGTTTTAAAACACCTACCGTACTTTTTCAAAAATAATGCGCAAATCTTTCCAAAAATATTTTCAAAAAGTTAATAGAGCGCATTATATTTAGGTATGAATGAAAAATAAAAACTACAATCACATTGTATAGTTGTATACAGGTACATAGAGTGGTTAAAAAAAAGTATACATATAGATTTCGAAATAATATTTGTCTTATGTTTCACATTTATATGTATTACAGTAATGTGCGCCCCCAACCTGAACGCTATGACCTCCTCGGGGAGCTTGCATTTACGATCGTTAGGTTAGCATGTATGTTGCTACTGCACAAAAGATCAGATATGACTGTCCATGAGTTTGTTTTAACTTAAAGACAAAAAATGTCGACTACAACAGCTAGTTGTGCAGCTTCTTTTAAAGGAAATGTGTCATCTCTCGTACCGATGACGCTGCCAACCTGGAAGTAGCGCCGCAGTCTGAAACTATAGCTTGCTTCAATGGCTCCACGTGGGTATAAAAACAATGTGAGCTTAAACTACGTAATATGAGTGTCATGGGCACATAAAAAGAGTGCAATTGCAATGGTCTCTTTTTATTTCTTTTGAATATGCCCATTACCCTCGTTTCTACGTAGTTGGAGCTCACGTTGTTTTGGTTGGCACCTGACACCATAGCTTTCCTATGACGTCAGTTTGGGCGAGAGGCTGCGTTGCAGAACTAAAACTCTTGGGATTGAAAAAATGTTTCTCCACAAACACCATGGATGGCACAGAGGATGACCTGTTGTGGGAGCAAAATAGGATCACTGTTCATGAATTCAGGATGCACCAGAACTGGGCCAAGTCATCAAAGATAGCTACGATGGATATTTTTCAGATTGGAGATCAGCCAGATGTTGCTTTTGAAGTCCTGGCCAAGGATGCGTAATGAGGATAAACTGCACTATGCACAAACGTTTTATGCACAGATATTTAATGCAAATAATGTTTGAGTCAAACAGTGTTGAATATTTATTTAAGACTGTAATATGTGTTATCAACAATATTGATAAAATGTTATGCCAACATTGAGCATTTATTTTAGTTGGTCGAGGGATTCTGTTCCGATAATTACAGGGACCAGGACAAGCGTGTCCTGCGACCTGTCTCGAGATACATATAACAGCTGCATCAGTACATGCAGAATGATTATTTTTAATGATTGTTGTACGTGATTGTTTTTGAAAAACAGTACAAGTACAAACCTAATAAAATATAAATACAGATAATTCCCAATATTTTGAGCATATGGGTAGCAGGAAATTGGTGGTGCGCATTGTAGATTGGTAGAAGAGTTTTCCTTATTTGTTTTTTTTAACTATGGGAGTGTGCATTATACTTCAGTTACACATTATACTTGAGAAATTACAGTATGTATGCGTGACATGTACCGTATTTTCGTGACCATAAAAAACAAGTCTTAAATTTACTCAAATGGATGGGGCGCCTTATAATATGACACGCCTTATGAGTGCACCAAGGTCAAAAATCTGTAAATGTTTTTTGAGTGACTTAATTACATTATTATGTTTGCGTACATGCTACCACATGGTGGGGCTCATGAGGCAGAGATGAACAATTGCAATTTTACACGTTTTACACACAATTATTGAGGGAGGGGGGGGGGACTTAAAAAGCAAAATTGATGAGTATGCTGGGCTGTGAACAGTGAACCGCGAATGGTTTTGGGCATACTGAATTGCTATTTAATGCATTTGTCAGCACAAAAGGAACAACATTGAGAATTAAAGCTTCTTTATAATCGTGAGTGCGGCAACTCCATTCACATCACTGTGCCTCTCCCCCATTAGTTTGCCTTTATATTTGAACACAACAAATGCCTGCTGTTTTGAACATGTGCTGTACTTCTTCTCCGAGTTGAAGTTGTCACTAAGGCTGGTATTGGCTTGGACGACACAGCCTGGAGTTTCCTCACATTTGCACATTTTGGTCATTTCTGGTTGCTGTTTTTACTTTACTTTCCATAACAAGGAATAAAGCAACAACAATAGAAACCATGGAACAGTGTCTCCTTGAAGAAATAGAACAAAATGACCAGATTATGCGTTTATTTATGCTGCAAAATCAATCAAGAAGTTGTCGGCAAAGGTGGTATGTGGAAGGAACGATGAGTATGTTCTCACTGCATGTGACTAAAACGGACCAATAACGAGAGATGAGCTTTCCCCGCGCAGGTAGTTTTTCTGACATGTGCACGACAGGTTACGCACAAGCTATGTAGAGTTGGTGTACTGGGCAGTGGTAATTTATGTGATGCAATGTGGGCGTTTAGTGTGACGCTGGTAATTTCCCCAAAATTATTATGCACTTGTTTTCCCTTTTAACAAGCATTGTATTGTGTGACCTACACCCAGAGGTGGAGTGGTCTTACCCTAGACCTCAGGAGCATGAAATCATGTTCAGTTGAGGAATGGACAAAAACAAACTGAAACAAAAAGAGTCAAAGAATGAAAACAGTGGGGACTCCTGGCTTGTTGGGAGAGTTATGTCAAATGCTCTTCAGCTTCCCCACGTCTCCAACTTCAGAGCGATCATACTCGGATGGAACTATACCGGTTCCGACCTGCTCTGATCACCAATGACAAATCAGCCATGAATCACCTGGTAAGCCAACTCTGTCCTCATCCCGGGCTCTGACTACCAACTCTGAACAAAAAAAAAAAAAAGTGGGCCATCTAGCTGGTGTGCTGCCAACAGGACAAGAAAAGAGAAACATGCACACTCAGTCAGCGAGCGGAGAAATAAAGTCAGTGTATAAATATGCTGAGGGTGTTTTCAAAAGGAGGATGGGCAACTAGAGGGTGAGACAACACCCATGCCTGAATCAGATGTACAATTTGAACTATTGCAAATTTAAAATCATAAAGTAAAAGTTTTCCAGTGTTGTTCCTCTCACCCAAATAATAATGTTTCAGGTTTGTTGGAAGATCAGTTTTGATCACATTTGATTCAAAATTAAGCCACAATTACAAAAATCTGTTATTCATAACAAACTAATAGAGCTGACAGACTGACACAGAGATCAAGGCCAATATTTACAATATTTCTGGAGTGTTCATGAAAAATTAAAAAACATTTTTTCTTGCATTGACATGAATCACCACTGAGTTTGGCAGTGGATGGCATCTTGCATACAAGTTCCAGGAAGAAAGGTTAAAGTGAAGCTGCTAATTACATTACCGTCCGTTTGATTTCTCCTCAGCCTTTTGTTGCTTCTGTATTGGTGGCACCTTTGGGAGTCCAGACTCCAGAGAAGGTAGATCTCGAGTTGTGTTGTTAGTTTAGGATCCATGAAGTCCATCTCATAGCAGGGCAGCATTGACGAATGTAGTTTATAGAGTCATGGGGAGTTGGTCACCTGAATTTGCAGGACCATGTCAGCTACACTCTAAAGTCTGCAATCATACTCGCTGTGTTAACTGAAAAAAAAAGAGCTAAAGAAACCCCCTCTAAATTGCCCATAGATGTGTTTGTGAGTGTGACTGTTTGTAGTGAGTGCCCTGTAATTGACTGCCAACCATTCCATGGTGTAACCAGCCAGTGGCTCAAAATTAATGGGTATAGGCTCAAGCTCACCAGTGACTCTGAAGAATCACAGAAATTGATATAGTCATACTGAACCAGGAGATCCTTTGCATAATAATTCATTATAATGACGTGTACAGTTAAATACATTTATATTGGTGGAGTAACTAATTCAAATGCACACATATCCGACTGGGCCCCATTTGTATCTGACTGTAGAAATTCATACTCATTTAGAGTAGTTTCATTAGATTTGTGTTTCCTAACCCTTATTGAGGCAAGGCACTTTTTTACAGTATAAAATATTCACAGCACACTACGAAACAAAAATGTAACTGTATATTAATGATTAATCATTTTCATAAAAATTATGCCAAATTTGATCATTTCCCGTGGCAACCCTGATGATCTCTCACAACTCACTAGTGTGCAATCGCACCCTGCTTGTCAGTTAAGGGTATACAGTAAACTAAGAATTTTGGTGCCAGCCTACTTCTGGAATCCAGAATTACAACAAAGAAGTCTGCTGCTTATATATGACCGACAGTACCTGTGCTTAGTCCAGCTGCCCCATGGGCATGGCAATGCAACACGTTTAGCAACCTTGATTTATGGATTACGCCCTCCCCCAACTATTTTTTATAGGAGCTGAATACACACCTACCTGTCATTTGGAACCCACAAAGCTCTCATCCATTGCACCCGTGCAGTTCATTTTTCACAACGAACCAGGTCTCTTGCAAACTTATGAAGGGTAAATCCATCCTCCCGAGTGTTCAAGCAATGTCAAGCAATGCAATGAGCCGGCATTTGGAAAACACGAAGGAACAATGACCTACCTTCCCGGAGGTAAAACTAATAGAAACAAACGAGTCCATTTGTGGGCGGTCCTGCCATGTACGTCACCTCCTGCTTCTTCTCGAAAACAAATCCCTCGAGAGGATTTTCATGGCGGGAGTTACAAAAAGTTATATACGTCAAAATCATGTTTTGTGGTGGAAAAAAAAAACACATGGTTCCATGTCGGCTGCCGTTTTTTCCATTAATAACATACTAAAAATCATGCATTTCGTGACAGTGGCCCTTTAAGTGATGATTGAACATTGAACATGTCTGGAGGTAATTAAGCTTTTGGGCTGGTCTATGAAAATGAAATAAATTGTGTAATTTTGCAGCACCTGTTTTAGGAACTTAGTAAACTCGGACCTTAAATGTAAAAAAAATAAAATCATAATAAGTATGATTGGTGGACGTCCAAACATTTATAATCACAAGTATGAAATTAAATCATAATCATTAAAAATATTTTTATTTTTAGTAGCAGGAGGGCAGTTTCCAGCACTCCCTCGACCCTTGTGAGGGTAAGTGGCAAAAGAAAATGGATGAATGGATGGACGGATGGATGGATAGCAGGAGGGCATCACACCTTTGGGAGATGTTGGTGCCATAACTGACCCTCAGTTTTTTTCAACACACATTGTATTATCTGAATGGATTATCCAAATCATTAAATAGTCAAAATAATTAAAGAGTCAACTGTGTGATGTCCACACTGACAATTTTTGGAGCCATTTTTCAACATCATACAGATGTCTTGTAGCATAGCAGTTCAAAAGACGTCCAGAAATGACATTGTAAAACTTTAATACTTTGCTTGCGAGGAACATCATTTCAACCGCACACCAGGACATGAGAAAGTTGTTTCAATGTTGACTTGTTCAGAGGGATACAGGCAAAATGTGTGACCAAATACAATCAGATATTGCTTCATTTTGAAAAATCTTAAGACAGTAAATATAGTGTGCAGAGAATATGTATTCTGTTTGGAAAAGATTACCCACAGATGGTGGTGATAATGAAGTCATGAAGTGATGAGTGGTCTCAGTTAACAATCTGTCAACTATTTAACAACTATTTTGTCATAACAGGGAACTTTAACATTCATGTCGACAACAACATGGTGATAAAATCCAAAGAACTCTTTGGAATTCTGGACACATTTGACCTCTCTCAACATGTTCATATTTCAAGATCACAATTTAGACCTGGTCTTCTCTCAGGATGTATTGATTCTATGAATTAACAGTAAGGATATGGCTATTTATGACCATTTTTGTGTATTTTTTTGAACTACAGATCCTTCCAAATATTAGACAACCTCGATGTCTCTTAAGAAAAGGTACACAAATGAGAATGCTGCCACTATGTTTAAGGAGGCCATAGCGCTCACCCAAACTGTGAATGCTAAGACAGTGAACTTTTGGACAATTTCACCTCTAAAATCTCAAATGTCATGAATGCTGTTGCTCCTGTTCAAACTAAGATCACCTTGAGGTGGAAGAACACCATGATGGTCAAGAGCCCTAAATCACAGTCTCTGAATGCAGAAGGTAACTGGAGAAAAACTAAACTCCAAATCTTTGACCTCTACAGAAAGAGTCTTTCTAATTGTAATGAAAAGTTAGTCAGGGCAAGATTTCAAGTTTTTTCTAAAAAAATAGTTAAGGTTATCCTAATTTAAATAAGCAAGCTACCAAATAAACTCCCCACTTTTTTACCTGTCTTGCAGATAGTTAAATAATAAACCTGGTTATGTAACAAAAAGTGTGGACATTAAAGGTTGGAAACTCAAATCTATACACAAAACAAACACTCATTCAAATAAACAAACTCTACATAACTGGTACACAATGCACACCTGAACTGAGCAAAACTAATTTAAACTCACTTAAGGGCCAATACAAATATGAACATAGCCGGCAAAACAAATGAAATTCAAACCCCAATGTCTTTGTTTCAAATGGCAGGAATGAAGAAAGTCGTGGGTTGTGTCCAATTGTCCAGCCTCATTCAAGTCCTGACGGTCTGATCAATTGCGAAGCTTTTTCCTTGTGCTCCAATGCAGGTTTCACTAACTGATGCAGGTCTCGCTAGCCGATGCAGGCCTCGCTAGCATTTGCTTGTCACTAGCGTCCTCATCTCATTTCACGTGGTCCAACACAGGCCTCGCTAGCTCGCGTTGCCTTGTTGCTAGCATCCCAGCAAAGTTCCATGCATCCACTTAGCCTCTGTATTAGCGGCTAACTCCACCAGGTTACAGCGTGATTTGAGTAGTCCACTCAAATAACACACTATCACCACTCAACTATCAATAGTCCTTGTTGAACATGTTGAACAATGTTGATAAATGTCCGCATTTAACTTTTCTTTCTCTTCAAATGACCACTCGTACTTCACACTGTGTCCTGCATTTTCTCTCTCTTTATTTCTCTCCTGTGTCTCCTCAACACATTACTTCCTGTCCTTCTCAAACACTTGTTACAACAATAAAATGACAAACAAAAGTATTTCTTTTCACAAATTAATAAAATACATTTAAATACAAATCCCGTCAACAGAAAATAGATTCAGCACACAGTTTAACAAATATTCCACCACCTTGTATAAAGAAAACCTAATTGGTACACTATTTATTTTAACTTTTAACTATAGCAAATTTTTAACTGTCACATAAGCACCTATGTCAGTATCATAAATATATAAACCATATTGTTTTGTGATTGTTTTTGTGATTGCTGTATACTGTGTTTTTTGTTTTAGTTGGGTTTTTAGTTCGTTTTTTTTTTTTTTTTTTTTTTTTGCTATTGCTAGCACTGGCTGCTAGTGAAGTACAAAATTGAGCTGCTAAGGCTATTGTTGTAAATGAGCTCATCAGGGAATTGATGCACATATTTTCAACACACAGGCAAATCAGTTGCCTTTCAGAAAAAAATGACATTTTAATGAATCTTACCAATCCGATGAGTTTTTCCTTGAGTAAGGGTCACTGTCATCATCATAGGCTGTTTTGTACTCCTTGAATGCTGGCAGCAAGTTCCATTCCACACATCCACCATCCACGCAGAGATATAATTTCTGAAAGTTGCTCTGCAGCACACTGGAGTTGATTACACCACAAAGCAAAGCCAATTTATTTACACAGCACATTTTGTACACAAGATAACTCAATGTGCTTTGCATGATTTAAAGCATACAAAGAAATAATAATTTAAAACAAGGGGGAAAATTTTGAAAAATGACAAGTATAAGTCATTAAAATTAAATTGAAAATGGTAAAAACTGTACAGTGCAAGAAATGTTAAAACGTGGAAAAACAGCACTCCCTCGACCCTTGTGAGGGTAAGTGGCAAAAGAAAATGGATGAATGGATGGACGGATGGATGGATAGCAGGAGGGCATCACACCTTTGGGAGATGTTGGTGTCATAACTGACCCTCAGTTTTTTTCAACACACATTGTATT
Organism: Syngnathoides biaculeatus; assembly: GCF_019802595.1. Classification (NCBI taxonomy): domain Eukaryota; kingdom Metazoa; phylum Chordata; class Actinopteri; order Syngnathiformes; family Syngnathidae; genus Syngnathoides; species Syngnathoides biaculeatus. Next base: position 2,151,201 of record NC_084649.1, read on the forward strand.
ATCTGAATGGATTATCCAAATCATTAAATAGTCAAAATAATTAAAGAGTCAACTGTGTGATGTCCACACTGACAATTTTTGGAGCCATTTTTCAACATCATACAGATGTCTTGTAGCATAGCAGTTCAAAAGACGTCCAGAAATGACATTGTAAAACTTTAATACTTTGCTTGCGAGGAACATCATTTCAACCGCACACCAGGACATGAGAAAGTTGTTTCAATGTTGACTTGTTCAGAGGGATACAGGCAAAATGTGTGACCAAATACAATCAGATATTGCTTCATTTTGAAAAATCTTAAGACAGTAAATATAGTGTGCAGAGAATATGTATTCTGTTTGGAAAAGATTACCCACAGATGGTGGTGATAATGAAGTCATGAAGTGATGAGTGGTCTCAGTTAACAATCTGTCAACTATTTAACAACTATTTTGTCATAACAGGGAACTTTAACATTCATGTCGACAACAACATGGTGATAAAATCCAAAGAACTCTTTGGAATTCTGGACACATTTGACCTCTCTCAACATGTTCATATTTCAAGATCACAATTTAGACCTGGTCTTCTCTCAGGATGTATTGATTCTATGAATTAACAGTAAGGATATGGCTATTTATGACCATTTTTGTGTATTTTTTTGAACTACAGATCCTTCCAAATATTAGACAACCTCGATGTCTCTTAAGAAAAGGTACACAAATGAGAATGCTGCCACTATGTTTAAGAAAAGTTAGTCAGGGCAAGATTTCAAGTTTTTTCTAAAAAAATACTTGCATTCTGTTTGCTGTGGTTGACAAGCACACAAACCCCACCCTCCAAATCAGAAAACTTGAGAACTCATAACTGACAAATCCAATTAGTTATTTTAGTGAAAAAATATAATCCATCAGGTTAAATATTAGCACAAATGAGCAAAATTATACGATACTACATTTGAAGCCATCCAGGTAAAACTCTATTACCATGTCAGAATTTGATACAATGGACCCCACCCAAAAAAAAAAAAAAAAAAAAAAAAAAAAAACTGGAGTGAAAACAGTTCAGGACCCGAAACCATCAATGAGCTGTTCTTACTTAACATCTGACATTGTGAAGTCGGTGCTATCTGATTTGCTACAAATAATCAATTGTTCACTTTAGTCTGCCGGGTTTCCTAAAGCTCTTAAAATAGCTGTTGTTAAGCATCTTCTAAAACATGGAGCGCGGGACATTTCCGTGTTAGCAAGCTATAGACGCATCTCTAATCTCCCTTTCATAGCCTAAATTGTTGAGAAGGTTATATGTAATCACCTCAACAATTTCTTTAAGTTAAATGGACTTTTTGAAAATGTTCAATCAGGCTTACTTATTCATCACAGTATCAGCTCTGCTCTTATCATAGTGCTAAATAATATTAGGATGAATACTGACTCAGGAAAGGTGTCAATTTTGGTCTTGCTGGATGTCATTGCAGCTTTTGATATGGTAGTTCATAACTTAGTGCTGAACAGATTGGAAACATGGGTAGAACTAAATAGAATGGTCCTTAAATGGTTTCTTCTTTTCCTTTCAGCTTGTTGTGTTAGTTGCCGCCACAGTGTGTCATCTTTTTTCATGTAAGCCTATCTTCTGCATCCTTCTCTCTAACACCAAGTGCCCTCATGTCTTCCCTCACAACATCCATCAACCTTCTCTTTGGTCTTCCTCTCGCTCTTTGACTGGCAGCCCCTTCCTCAGGACCCTTTTACCAATATACTGTACTCACTCTCTCGTCTCTGGACATGTCCAATCCATCGAAGTCTGCTCTCTCAAACATTGTCTCCAAAGCATCCAAATTTGGCTTTCCCTCTCATGACTCATTTCTAGTCTTATCCTACCTGCTCACTCGAAGAGAGAACCTCATCATCTTCACTCCAGTTCTGCTTGCTGTGGTCTCTTTAGTGCCACTGTCTCCAATCTGTACATCATGGTTGGCCTCACCACAGTTTCATCAACTTCGGTTTTCATCCTTCAAACACCTTCCATCAGCTGTTTCAACCAATTTGGACACGTTTCGTCACTTCCTTACCACACTCACCATCGCTCTGGATTGTTGACCCTAAGAATTTGAAGTCCTCCACCCCTGCGATCACTTCTCCCTGGAGACTCATTCTTCCCCCTCGACCCCTCTCATTCACGCACATATATTCTGTTTTACTTCAGCTAATTTTCATTCCTCTCATTACCAGTTCATGACTACATCTTTTTAATTGTTCCTCCACCTGCTCCTGCTTTCACTGCAAATCACAATAGCATCTGCCAACATCATGGTCCAAGAGGATTCCAATCTAACCCCATCTGTCAGGCTATCCATTGCCACAGCAAACATGAAGGGGAACAGAGCTGATCCCTGATGCAGTCCCACCTGCACCTTAAATTATTCTGTCACACCAACGGCACACCTCACCACTGTTCTGCTGCCCTCATATATGTCTTGTACTATTCTACCATATTTCTCCGCCACACCAGACTTACGCATGCAGTACCACAGTTCCTCTCTTGATACTCTGTCATAGGCTTTCTCTAGCTCCACAAAGACACAATATAGCTCCTTCCGACTTTCTCTGGACTTTTCCACGAGCATCCTAAAGGCAAATAATGCATCTGTGGTACTCTATGAAGGTATGAAACCATACTGTTGCTCGCAGATACTTACCTCTGTCCTGAGTCTAGCCTCCACCATACTTCATTCCTCTATAGTTCCCAAAGCTCTGCAAATCACCTTTGTTCTTGAAAATGGGAACTAACACACTTTTCCTCTATTCTTCAGGCATCTTCTCACCCACAACTATTCTGTTGAAAAAACTCCACACCCACCTCTCCAAATTGCTTCCATACCTCCACTGGCTTTCAATTTTTCATCCTCTTTCGGGCTTTTCTGAATTTCCCCTTACTAATCATTGCCACTTCCTGGTCCATCACACTTGCCTCTTCTACTCTTCCTTCTCTCTCATTTTCTTCATTCATCAACTTCTCAATGTATTCTTTCCATCTATTTAGCACACTACTGGCACCAGTCAACACATTTCCATCTCTATCCTTAAACACCCCTTCTTGTTCCACATCCTTCCCATCTCTATCCTTTTGTCTGGCCAACCTGTAGAGATCCCTTTCTCCTTATTTTTTGTTGAACCTTGTGTATATGTCATATGCCTCTTGTTTAGCTTTTGCCACCTCTACCTTTGCCCTACGTCGCATCTCGATGTACTCCTTTCGCCTCTCCTCAGTCCTCTCAGTATCCCACTTCTTCTTCGCTAATCTCTTTCCTTGTATGACTCCCTGTATTTTGAGGTTCCACCACCAAGTCTCCTTCTCCCCTTTCCTACCATAAGACACACCAAGTATTATCCTGCCTATATCTCTGATCACCTAGGCTGTAGTAGTCCAGTCTTCTGGGAGCTCATCCTGTCCATCGAGAGCCTGTCTCACCTCTTTCTGAAAGGCCGCACAACATTCTTCGTTTCTCAGCTTCCACCACATGGTTCTCTGGTCTACCTTTGTCTTCTTAATATTCCTACCCACCACCAGACTCATCCTACACACCACCATTCTATGCTGCCGAACTATTTTCTCCCTACTACGTTCAGATGACATTGTTTGCACAAAATGTAATTCACATGCATGGTTCTACCTGCGCTCTTTTAGGTCACTCTATGTTCCTGCCTGTTCTGGAAAAAAGTGTTCAATACTGCCATTTCCATCCTTTTTGAAAAGTCCACCACCATCTGTACCTCAAAGTTCCTTTCTTGGATGCCGTTTTTACCCATCACGTCATCATCACCCCTGTTTCCTTCACCAATATGTCCATTACAATCTGCACCAATCACAACTCTCTCTTTGCCTGGGATCCTCAGAACGACTTCATCTAGTTCCTTTCAGAATTTCTTTTTTAACTCTTGGTCACATCCTATCCATGGGGCATACTCACTAATCATGTGATAGATAAGACCCTCTATTTTGAGTTTCAACCTCATCACTTGATCTAATCTCGATCTTTTCACCTCCAAGATATTCTTTGCCAGCTCTTCCTTTAAAATAACACCTACTCCATTTCTATTCCCATCTACTCCATGGTAAAATAATTTAAACCCTGCTCTTAAACTTCGAGCCTTACTACTTTTCCACCTGCTCCCTTGTTTAGACAATATATCAACCTTATTCCTAATCATCATGTCAACCAACTCATGAACATTTCCTATCACATTCCCAACATCAAAGTCCCTACACTCAATTGTGGGCTCTGCATTTCTCTTCTGCTAGTAAATTCATTTTCCTCCTCTTTTTTGTCTTAGACCCACAGTAGCTGAATTTCTACTGACACCCTGGAGGTTAACGGTGCCAGGGATGGACATTGTATAACCTGGGCCACGACTGATCCGGTATGGTATTCTTTAGATGAACACTCGTATTTGTTTGGCACAGTTTTATGCTGGATGCCCTTCCTGAAGAAACCCTCTGCATTTATCCAAGTTTGGGTCCGGCCTACAGATTGCACTGTCTTGTGCCCCCATTAGCCTGCATTTTAGATTTTCATCATACGTTACATTACATTTCTATATGAAATTATTTTCCAGCAAAACGGACTCAAGCTTCGAGGTTCACCATTTTAATCAAAGATGACAACATTTTCTTGAAGATATCAATTGGCTCAGTACATCTGGCAGAGGTAGAGGTCCAGCGTTACCCCCTCACATGGGCATGGGATTTGAGATATTAATGCCTTGATAGTTGATGTTCCCAGTCAGAATGGGAAAGTTTGTATTTTGGTCCATAGGACGTATATGGATTTGGGATTAAATGTAAATTATTTAAGATATAAATTCCTCGAAGGTGAATGCCTGGGTTGACTTACGGGTACATTTTACATTTTTATTATGAAAATCAGACTTCATTTCGTAAAAGGGGCATCACATCTCTTTTTTGATGTGTAAAACTGTTTCATAATCCTTATCTTCCAACAGGAATTATATAAAACTTCTATATTCCAGAGGTATCTTGTCATATTCAACACACAAATGATACAGGTATTGGGTTTTGTATGAAATTTACATTTTTACATTTACATTTAACAGAGGAATCTACAGGATAACAATGCAGTGAAAAGCAAAACCTCATTTGACTTTGGTGCAAACAGCATTGATTCTGTTGCCACTCAGTCATGGTGTGAATGTGGGTGCAAATGGTTGTCCATGTCTACATGTGCCCTGCAACTGACTGGTGACCAGTTCAGGGTGTAGTCCACCTTTCGCCCAAAGTTAGCTGGGATAGGGTCCACCATCCTGTGACTCTCACTAGGATAAGCGGTGCTGAAATTGATTGATGTATGAATGGATAGTGATATTGGTGTGGAGTTAAAATGTCACAACATTCAAATTGGGTGAGGCTCGTCCAAAGGGTTTTCGACAGTGGCACTCACCCTCAACTGTCAGTGGCTGCCACTGGTCTGTTCTTCATTGCCCTAGAGGTCTTGAGATGAATTTCAAAGGGAAAATGCTCCTTTGAACTTTTATCTTGGCATGTGGGACCAGCAGATTACAAACCTTTAGGGTCGGTATCTTGAAGTCTGTACACAAAGGGTCAAAGAGCCCAGATTTGTAGGATAACTGTCAATTAATTTAAAATCCCAGTAAGAACTCAGTTTTTTTGGTCTCTGTTTTGATGAGCAGCGTCAAACTGGCTGGTAATTCATTTAGCGTCTGTGTGAGATAAACAAGGCATCCCACTCTTGGCGGGAGAGCAGAGACATGGTGCAGCCCAGTCCGAGTTTGGGGGTTGCGGAGTCATGTGGCAAGAGTGTGTCTGTTACAATTCCATGAGTCAGTGATTATAAGGAGTATTTTTGACCAATTGGTAGCATATTCTGGTTATTGTGTGATTGTCTAAATGATTTAAAACTGTTCGATGTGACACTTTGTGTTCTTGCAAATAAAGGATATCATCTGTGTAAAGATTAATTTTGTGTTCAGACATAGGGGTCCAGTTACATTTAATATTAGTGTTCTGGTGCATTGTTGTTGCCAGTGGCTCAATAAATAGTGCAGTAGTGGAGGTGATGAATAGCAGTGGCAAGAGAGGGCATCCTTGGTGACTTCTTCTTTGTTGTGAAACTTGCAATCCACTGAATACAGAACTCACTGAAGCCGTATTTGGTAATGACATCCCCAAAAATAAAGAGACCAGTTAACTATATCAAAAGGTTTTTCTGAGACAAGACAATAGTTTTTGGTAATTATGCTGACACATACTTATTAGGTTTAGCCGCCTGACGTTAATGGGGTTCCATCATTTAATTAAACTTGTTTGAATTTATTGATGACGGGAGAATATTTTTTTCTTCTGTTGGTTAAAGCCTCAAATATGATTTTGATGTCTATACTAATTTGTGACAAGGGTTGATAATTAGCTGGAAGACTGCGGTCTTTCCTTAATGCAGCATGATGGGGGCTCTGGCCAGTGTAAACTGTAGGCCAGTCCCAGCCCTGGAAAAATGCAGAAGGTTGCGCCAGGAAGGGCATCCGCCATAAAAGTTTGACAAACAAATATTCGCTTTTCTTTTCCATATGAGCTCAGTCCTGGCCATGGTTAAAGTGTATGCAATGTCTAATTTCTAACACAAATTGTCTTATCTAGACGGAAATATATGTTCAACTGTTCCATAAAATGCATATCTCTTCGATGTTTTTACTCAAAAATATAAGTGTTTATGAATTAAAGTCTGTGAACTTTGATTCAGTTTCTTTACCTCCAAAAGAACTCATTTTGTGTGTGAACCTCTTACGTAACAAATTCTGGGATGGGCTGTTTTGGAACGACAATAAAATGGGAGTCATTTGTTTTCATGCCGAAGAAAAACCCATTCATTTCGAGAATTCCTCAGTCATTGTAAGCTAAAACTAATCCATAAAAATGATTTATTATTATTTTTATTTTATGTTATTATTATATTATTACTTATTTGTGAAAATATAACAACTTAGACTACGTTATCTGCTTCTGTGAGTTTTGGTGCAATAATAAGCATTTTACACACAAAGTAGTTATTTTATGTGATTGCTTTCATTTGATCTTAACTTTAACATAGATTAGGTAGTATGTGAATTGTGTATGATATGTGCTGACTTTGTTTATTTGATTGCTTCTTCTTTCTGACTATCTGCACCCCGTTGGGCAGCACAATATTGTGCTACCCGTCAGCCAGTCCCAAGCCTGGATAATTACAGATTGTTGCGTCAGGAAGGGCCTCTGGTGTAAAACTGTGGCAAACATATCTGAGCGTTTATCGTACGAATTCCATAACGGTTAGGTCATGGCCTGGGCTTCCTCCGCCCGCCCCCGGAAATGTTAATCTGCAAGGCGTAGGTAAAAATTCAGATAATGTTGGTTGGAGACAAAAAAAGAGGAGGAAAGCGGGTTAGTCGGCAGAAGAAGAAGAGGAATGGACAGACCATCCGGCTGTATGTAGGGACTTTGAATGTTGGGACTATGACAGGAAAATCTCAGGAGTTAGTTGACATAATGATGAGGATAAAGGTTGATATATTGTGCATCCAAGACAGCAAGTGGAAAGGAAGTGTAGGTGCAGGGTTTAAATTATTTTATCATGGAGTAGATGGAAAGAGAAATGGAGTAGAGGTTATTTTAAAAAAGAGCTGGCTAAGAATATCTTGAAGGTGAGTATCAGATTGAGTGATGATGATGAAACATGAAATTGAGTGTATTATGTATAATGTGGTGAGCAGCTATGCTCCACAGGTAGGATGTGTCCTCGAGTTGAAAGAGAAATTATGGAAGGAACGAGACGAAGTAGTCCTGAGCATTCCAGACACAGAGAGACTTGTGATTGGTGCAGATTTCAATGGAAAAGTTGGCGAAGGAAACAGGGGGAATGAAGAAGTGATGGGTATGTATGGCATTCAGCAAAGGAACTTTGAGGGGGAGATGGGGGTGGGCTTGACAAAAAGGATGCAATTGGCAGTGGTGAACACTTATTTCCAGAAGAGACAGGAACACTGACCGAACTACTGAACTACAAGACCGGAGGTAGAAGCACGCAGGTGGATTATATTTTGTGCAGACGATGTAAGGGGAGAAGGAGACTTGGTGGTGGAACCCCAAAATACAGGAAGTCATCCAAGGAAAGAGATTAGCAAAGAAGAAGTGGGACACGGAGAAGACTGAGGAGAGGCGTAAGGAATACATGGAGATGCATCATAGGACAAAGGTAGAGGTGGCGAAAGCTAAAAAAGAGGCATATGACGATATGTACTCCAGGTTGGATACGAAACAAGGAGAAAAGAATCCCAACAAGTTGGCCGGACAGAGGGGTAGAGATGGGAAGAATGTGCAGCAAGTAAAGGTGATTAAAGATAGCGATTGAAATATGTTGTCTGGTGCCAGTAGTGTGCTCAGTCGATGGAAAGAGTACTTTGAGAAGTTAATGAATGAAGTAAATGAGAGCGAAGGTAGAGTAGAAGAGGCAAGCGTGGATGACTGGGAAGTAGCATTGATTAGTAAGGGAGAAGTTAGAAAGGCACTGAACAGAATGAAAAATGGAAAGACAGTTGGTCCCAATGACATACTAGTGGAGGTATGCAATTTGGTGAGGTGGCTGTGGAGTTTTTGACGAACTTATTCAATAGAATACGAGCGGGAGAGAAGATACCAGAAGAATGGAGGAAAAGTGTGCCAGTCCCCATTTTTAAGAACAAAGGTGATGTTCAGAACTGTGGAAACTAAAGAGGAATAACGATCATGAGCCACACAATAAAGTTATGGGAAAGAGTAGTGGAAGCTAGACTCAGGACAGAAGTAATTATCTGCGAGCAACAGTATGGTTTCATGCCAAGAAAGAGTACCACATATGCATTATTTGCCTTGAGGATGCTAGTGGAAAAGTACAGAAAAGGTCAGAAGGAGCTACCTTGTATCTTTGTAGACTTAGAGAAAGCCAATGACAGAGTACCAAGAGATGAACTGTGGTACTGCATGCGCAAGTCTGGTGTGGCGGATAAATATGTTAGAGTAGTACAGGACATGTATGAGGGCAGCAGAACAGCGGTGAGATGTGCCGTAGGTGTATCAGAAGAATTTAAGGTGGAGGTGGGACTGCATCAGTGTTCCACGCTGAGCCCCTTCGTCTTTACAGTAGTTATGGATAGGCTGACAGATGAGGTTAAACTGGAATCCCTTTGGACCATGATGTTCGCAGATGATAGTGATCTGCAGTGATAGCAGGGAGCAAGCGGGGGAACAATTAGAAAGATGGCGGTATGCACTGGAAAGGAGAGGAATGAACATTAGCCAAAGTAAAACAGACTATATGTGCATGAATGAGAGGGGCGGAGGAGGAAGAGTGAAGCTCCCTGGAAAAGCGATAACGAGGGTGGACAACTTCAAATACTTGGGACAACAATACAGAGCAATGGAGAGTGTGGTCAGGAAGTGAAGAAACGGGTCCAAGCGGGTTGGAACAGTTGGTGGAAGGTGTCTGGTGTTCTATTTCACAGAAGAGTATCCGCGAGGCAAAGTTTATAAAACAGTGGTGAGGCCCGCCATGATGTATAGATTAGAGATGGTGGCCCTGAAAAAACAACAGGAACCAGAACTTGAGGTAGCAGAATTGAAGATGCTAAGATTCTCGCTTGGCGTGAACAGGTTGGATAGGATTAGAAATGAGCTCATTTGAGGGACAGCCAAAGTTGGATGTTTTGGTGACAAGGTGAGAGAGAGCAGACTTCGATGGTTTGGACATGATCAGAGTGGAGAGAGTGAGTATATTGGTAGAATGGTGCTGAGGATGGAGCTGCCAGGCAAAAGGGCGAGATGAAGACCAAAGAAAACGTTGATGGACCTTATGAAGGAAGACATGAGTAAAGTGGGTGTTAGAGAGGAGGATGCATGAGATAGGCTAAGATGGAAAAAGATGACACGCTGTGGCGACCCCTAATGGGACAAGCTGAAAGAAAAAGAATGACACTGTTTAACTTAAAGTACTTCACTTGAAATTCACATTTTAAAATGAGTACTTTTATCAAACCTACAAATAATATTTATCACTTTGATGATACTGTAATACCAGTCGGAAAAAGTGAGCTGGGAGTGTTTTATAAAAGCACAAAGTTGCAAAAGTCTGACTCGACACAGAGCGCATCACAGTGGAGGCCGTATTTGTCTGTGACGTCATGTGGAGGCATCATACTGGAGACAGGCTTCAAACATACTGTAAAGTTATCAAATTATATTTTTTGTCAAAAATCAACAACAAGTGGGACACAATTGTGTAGTGGCATGACATTTATTGGATATGTTATACTTTTTGAACAAATAAAAACTGAAAAGTGGCGTGTGCAATATTATTCAGCTACTTTACTTTCAGTGCAGCAAACTCACTCCAGAAGTTCAGTGAGGATCTTTGAATGATCCAATGTGGACTGATAAAGATAAATAGAATCCACCTGTGTGTAATCAAGTCTCCGTATAATTGGACCTGCTCTGTGATAGTCTCAGGGTTCTTTTTCAAGTGTAGAGGGCATCATGAAGACCAAGGGACACGCCAGGCAGGTCCGAGATACTGTTGTTGAGAAGTTTAAATCTGGATGTGGATCCGAAAAGATTTCCCAGGCTTTAAACATCTCAAGGAGCACTGTGTAAGCAATCATATTGAAATGGAAGGAGTATCAGACCACTGCAAATCTACCAAGACCCGGCCGTCCCTCTAAAGTTTCACCTCAAACAAGGAGAAGAAACATCAGAGATGCAGCCTAGAGGCCCATGATCACTCTGGATGGACTGCAGAGATATACAGCTGAGGTTGGAGGGTTTGTTCATAGTGTGTTGTCTTGTTATCTGATATAAAAAATAGACAAGTCGTATTTCAAGGATTCACTCTTTACTCACCAGTGTTCGAATATGTACTGTGTAACCCCTTTGGGCGACTTCCGTAACTTATATGTCCTCTATATCCGGCTACTGAGCAAGCCCGGTAATGTAGTTGTTATTCTATCTAAGCTATAACATCACATCTCCCCCCCCCATAAAGAAAATTAACATAAAATTAACATATGGTTCCTGCTTTAACTTTACTCATAGCATTTTAACCGATTGTAAACAACCAACAATCGGCACAAACATTTCATTGAGAAAGAAAAAGTACAGGTACCAATTCTCAAGGCATCCAGACAACAGCTGATCAAAATATCAACAATCCACTTTTTTTTCCCCCACTCCCAGTATATTGCATCAACAGCTCTCGATCAGCCTCTTAGGCTGAACATGCCTCTTAGGTCTCGACAGCCCCTTAATTGCAGGTGATGCAGGCACTTTCGTCAGATCATTGTCAGTACAGTCAGGCAGACTGCCAGCTACCTTAGGAGATCCAGCTGTGTCCTGCTGAAGCGCTTCCTGGCCCAGAGTGTCCTCCTGACTCTGCTGCCGCTGAAGGTCCGTCCGGTTCCTCCTCAGTGTTGGTCCACTGGACTTGGTGGGAACGTGGAGCAACTTCCTCCTGCACATGTCCAGTTTGCTTCCATGTGCCTGTGGAATAGTTTCTGAGACGCACATCTCCAGACTTCAGCATGGCCAGATGTTTCGCTGTTCGATCTTGCTACTGTCTCTGTTTCGTCTTTTGGCCCTCCTTGGCCCTCCTAATTCTGGATGCTCTTTTGGGTGTTAGCAGGTCTTCGTTTACTGGCAGATTAGAGCGGATGAGACTACCCATCAGCATTTGTGCTGGTGACAGCCAATTTTGCAAAGGTGCACTCCGGTAAATTAGTAGACTTCTGAAAGCCATCATTGGTCTGTGACTTTTTTAACAGGGTTTTTACAGTCTTCACAGAGCTTTCTGACAAACCGTTAGATTTGGGATATGCTGGACTTGACGTGGTGTGTTTGAATCCCTATTCATTGCCAAAAGCAACAAACTCACACCTCGAAAATTGAGCCCCATTGTCCGAAAACACTTCACATGGGACTCCATGTTGGACAAAAACAGTCTTTATGTAGACTTTATGTAACTGCTTTGCTCGATGTCGACGGCAGTACTCCAAGTTCAGGAAAATTTGTGAAGTAGTTAGTGACCACTATGTAACGCTTTCCTTCCCACTCAAACAGATCTGTTCCGACTTTTTAGTAGGGTCGGTGGGGACTGGATGAGTCATCAAGGGCTCTATTTGTTGTTTAGGTCTGTAGTTGCGGCATAGTTAACATGATGCTGTTGTCTGGCTAATTTCTTTGTTTATTCTCGGCCTGTACATTACCTCTCTAGCCCTCTGTTTGCATTTAACCTCTCCGAGGTGGCCTTCATGTATGTTTTTCAACATCTGTTTATGTAAAGAAGGAATAAACAGTTTATTTTATTTCATTATGATGTCATCCACCACCGTGAGCTTGTTTCTACAATTCCAATAGTCTTGTATTTTGACAGGGCAGTCTCTTTTATGACCAGGCCATCATTTCAGTATTGTACTCTTTAGTTCTTTCATTGTTTCATCTGCGATGGTCTCTCTTTGTACTTGCCTTTTTTTGTCTTTGGTTACAGGCAGAGATGTGGCAACCATGTCCACGTATGCCTGTATTTCTCCATTTTCCTCCTTGTCTGTGCTTTCTTTCTTATCCACTGCTCTGGGCAGAGTGTCGACTGTGAACATGTAGTATATATCATGTGCATGTCATATTTTGCAGTCTGATTAGCATGCGCTGGATCCTTACAGGACAGTGATTTAATGGTTTGTTCATAATGGACACCAAAGGTTTGTGATCAGTCTCCACTTCGAACCGCTGACCATAAACATACTGATGGAAACCCTCACATGCATACAAACTTGCCAACAATTCTTTTCTATTTGTGCATACCGAGACTCAGCACTTGTCAATGCTCAGGATGCACAGGCAACAGGTAACCACTCCTCTTTATGTTGTTGTAGAAGCACTGCTCCTAAGCCATGTTGCGATGCATCTGCCGAAATCCTGGCGCTCTTCTGTCGATCGTAGAACTTCAACACTCATTCCTCTGTCAGTGTCTCTTTCAGTTTTAGGAAACATTGTTCTTGCTCATGAGACCAGATCCATTTGTTCTTTTGCTCAAGCAGACTCCTGAGAGGTGGTGACTGTGTTGAGAGTTGTGGGAAAAACTTTGCTAGGTAGGTGACCATTCCCAGAAACAGTCTGACCTCGTCTTTGCTCTTTGGTCTCTCCATGTTGTTGATAGCTGACGTTTTTCTAGGGTAGGGTTTTACCCCCTCTTCACTAACAACATCTCCCACACACGTAAGTGATTTCATTGCAAACTTACATTTGTCTTTGTCGATTTTCAGATTCACCTCCCTTGTCTTGTCCAACACCTGTCACAATCTGGTGTCATGCTCTTCTTGAGTTGAGCCCCAGACAATGATGTCGTCCATCATCGTCTCTACTCCAGGAATGTGTTAAAAAATCATGTGTATGAGTTTTGTGGTAAATCGCAGGTGCTGACACAATACCGTATGGCAGACGAAGAAATCTATACCTTCCCTCTGAAGTGTTGAATGTGCACACTCGGGAACTCTTCTCATCAAGCCTCATTTACCAGAACCCTGCCGAACCATCTAATTTACCGAACCCCACACAATCCACAGATTTTTCATGGCACGAGAGTAAAATATCAATATACTGCAAAATTCTGACATGCTGTGAACAAATTGATGATTCCAGTCCGGGTGATTTATTTTTTTTTGGGGGGGGGGTTAACAACAGACTAAATTTCATGTTTTTGGTGTCAGTGGCACATTAAACATTTTTTTGCATTAATTTTGTGCATAAACATTTGTGGATAGTGCAGTTTATCCACGACATTACACATCCTTGGCCAAGACTTCAAAAGAAGCATTTGAATCATCTCCAGTCCTAAAAAGATCCATAGTAACTACCCTTGGTGCATCGTTGTGGAACTCATCATTGGTGACTTGGTCCAGTTCCGGTTCCTCCTGCATTGCATCATGAACATCTCATCTTGCTCCGACAGCATATCATCCTCTGTGGCATCCATGGAGTTTGTGAGGAAACTTTTTTTGACTCTCAAGAATTTCGGTTCTGCAGCGCAGCCTCTTGCCCTCCATTCGGCTACAATGTTTAGCAGCTTTCCTATGGCATCAGGTTCAGATCAAAACAACGAGAGCTCAAACTATGTAGAAACGAGCGTGATGGGCACATTTTAATAAAAGTGGGTATTTCAATTGTGTGGACCCTCCCATTTTTTTAATGTGCGCAACATGCTCGTACTACGTAATTTGAGGTCATGTTGTTTTGATAACGACCTGAAGCCATTGTGCTCTCATTATTTTGGACAGCCGTGCCGCTTCTGGGTTAGCCATGTCATTGGCATGAGTGATGACACATTTCTTTTAAAAGCAGTTGCACAACTAGCCCATGTATTATCCTGAATCAGATGCACCTGTGTGAGGTCCTTCACTGCACAAAGACACCTGTCCAGCCCATAAAGACACCTGTCCACCCCATACAATCAGTAAGACTCAAACTTCGAACATGGCCAAGACCAAAGAGCTGTCCAAAGACACCAGAGACAAAATTGTACAACTCCACATGGCTAGAAAGGGCGACAGAGAAATTGCCAAGCAGCTTGGTGAAAAAAGGTCCATTGTTGGAGTAATTATTAGAAAATAGAAGAAGCTAAACATGACGGTCAATCTTGATCGGAGTGGAGCCCCATGCAAGATATCACCTCGTGGGGTGTCAATGATCCTTAGAAAGGTGAGGAATCAGTCCAGGACTAGATGACAGGACTTGGTCAATGACCTGAAAAGAGCTGGAACAACTGTTTTTAGGGTGACTATTGGTAATACACTAAGACGTCATTGTTTGAAATCATGCGTGGCACGGAAGGTTCCCCTGCTTAAACCAGCATATGTCAAGGCTCATCTTAAAATGCCTCTCTCATTAAATGCATGATTTTTAGTTTGTTATTAATGAAAAAACGGCAGCCGACATGGACCCATGCATTTTTTTCACCACAAAACATGATTTTAACGTATACAGATTTTTGTAACTCCTGCCATGAAAATCCTCTCGAGGGATTTGTTTTCGAGAAGACGCAGGAAGTGACGTACATGGCAGGACTCCCTCAAGTAGACTTGTTTGTTTCTATTAGTTTTACGTGCGGGAAGGTAGCTCGTTGTTCTTTCGTTTTAGCCAAAATGCTGGCTCCTTCCATTGTTGGCTTGAAGACTCGGGAGGGTGGATTTATCCTTCATAAGTTTGCAAGAGACCCGGTACATCATGAAAAATGGATTGCACGGTGCAAAGGACGAGGGCTTCGTGGGTTCCAAATGACAGGTCAGTGTGTATACAGTTACTGAAAAAAAAAAACAATAGTTGGGGGGGCGTAATCCATAAATCAGGGTTGCTAAATGTGTCGATATGCGCATCGGAAGCCTTCCGTGCAGCAGCCGCCACCAGTGGTTTATGTCTGCCGTGGGCGTTTATTACCGCCGTGCCTAGGTGGATAGTTCTGGGAGGTGGTTTGGCCATGATCTCCATGTCATCTTAATATGGCTCGAAACAATAGGGTAATATTGCCCCAGACACTTCACTCAGTTGTGAGGTGTTTTCTTCGAAAAGAGCTTCCATGTGTTAAGGGGCATGTCCTACAGTAGTGACTACAGCGTTTTTTCAATGGCTAATGTCCGGGGTGACGTCACGGACAGTGAATGCAGCCAATATGGTGACCACTTGGATGTCGAATGAGACTTCCGCACGGATGACGTGCTCTCCACTCTTATTTATTTTTTCGTGTAGACATTGAAATGAATCATATGTATTTTTCATTTCAATATCTATTTTAGAATGTTTATAGGGATGACACTAGACCTTTAAGTTTGCCAATGACCATTTGGATGATTCAGAAGAGTCATGGGAGAAGGTTCTATGGTCAGATGAGCCCAAAATGGAACTTTTTGGTCATAATTCCACTAACCGTGTTTGGAGGAAGACGAATGATGAATTCCATCCCAAGAACACCATCGCTACTGGGAAGCATTGGGGTGGCAGGATCATGCTATGGGGGTATTTTTCTGCACATGGGACAGGACAACTGCACTCTGTTAAGGAGAGGATGAACGCAGCCATGTATTGTGAGATTTTGGGGAACAACCTCTTTCCCTCATTCAGAGCTTTGAAGATGGGTTGTGGCTGGGTCTTTCAACATGACAATGACCTGAAGCACACAGCCAGGAAAACCAAGGTGTGGCTCCGTGAGAAGCATATCATGTTTCTGGCGTGGCCTAGCCAGTCTCCAGAACTAAACCCTATCCAACATCTTTGGAGGGAGCTAAAACTGTGTTTGTATGTCTTTTAAAATGTTAAAATCCGCATATGGCTGATCTTCTGGGAGACCTGGCAGCAGTAAGATTTTGAATGGTGCTACCTGGTAGCAGTGGCATTAATACATAACTTCTCAGCATAGGTTGTGGACCAGAAGAAATTGGTTTGTGCACACAGTCGAACAAAATTCATAAACCAGAATACACGCACTACCAAATGAGTTCCAGGCTATGCTTATAGCCAACCCAACGCCACTGCCCTTACACAAGCCACGTGAATTGGTCTGCTCGAATAAGTCAAATAAAAATGAAATCCAAAGTAGTTAATATCTAAGGCACCTGCATTATAGAGAAGAACATATTTGTTCTCACAGAGAATGGTTGCAGGGTTCTTTTCAACAGGCTGTCTGTGCCTTGTTTACATGGACAGAAGTCACAGTACACACGTGCTGATTCAACAAAACACATTGTGAAGTGAAATTAAGCCATGACCACTACAATCCAGGAGGCCACCTCATGCACCACTAGCTTTGGGCAATGAATGGTATAGTCAACTGCATGCTAAACTAATCTTGTCAAAGCTTGGAAAGCACCACAACTGTTCAGGGGCAACAAATTGGTGGCCGGCAGGCCAGATGTGGCCCAGGGATGCCTATCGAGTACTTCCGAAGGAGTGGGTTCGCATTGGAATCAAAACATTCATGGGTTTGCATACTCTGAAAGAACAAATCTCTGTACTTGTTCACTACTTATGGTCATTATCAATCTTCCCTCTAATTTTTCAAATGTCTGCGTTAAAACACAAACTACTTGAGCGGTCCCTTCATCAACTGTAAGAAACAACATAATAATAAATTATATTTTAAATGCACTTTACATCTATCCATTCATTTTCTGAGCCACTTGTCCTCACGGGGGTTGTGGGATTGCTGAATACTTTCCCAGCAATCATCGGTCAGGAGGCGGGTACACCCTGAACTGGTTGCCAGCCAATTGCAGGGCGCATAGACAGAAACAACAGTCAGACTCACAATCACACCTTTGGTCAATTTAGAGTCTCAAATTAATCCATATTTTTGGGATGTGGGAAGAAACTGGAGGGCCCAGAGAAAACACACGCAAGCACAGGGAAAACATGAAAACTCCATACAGGAAGAGCCGTGATTGAACACAGGTCCTCAGAACTGTGAAGCTAACACTCTACAGCTGTACCACCATATTATTTATTTATTTTTTCAGAACATGAGTTTGGTTATTCTTGGATCCTTTTTTCTATGCATGTTTTATGCGCAGAATTCTCTTATTTAATTTTGGATTTAATTAAATACAATTGATATCATTAATATATTGTGCCAGTTCCTCTATTGGAAGTGTTTCCATTAATACAAATGTTTTTGAAAATGAAATAAAAATTAAGAATGTTCTGAACATTTTGGGGCCATGTCTCTTCGGGTTCCACCTCAAATTTTTTTTTTAGGTGTGTTACAGTAAATGGAGACCATTTTACAGGGAAATAGGGGCTAGGTTTATGCAGACTGGAGCACCACGGGCACATGCCATCATTTAAAATAGATTTTCATGATTGACATAAGCATAGGCATGCTAGTGTGAAAAATGGCTGGTACACACAGTGTCATGTGTCTAATAGTGATTTCACGAATATGTACATTTTTTTTGGGCAAATTAAATATATTTTTACACATTTGTGTGAAGAATGAAGCCCATAGTCTCTCTATCATGTGCTGTGTCATCCCTGGGGGCTCTTCTCTCTGATATATTCATGCAAAACCTCGTCAGGGAGGCAGAGGCATCCTTACCAGATACCCTAACTGCACAATATAGCTCCTCTCAGTGTGAAGGAGATACGGCTCCGTATTCTGAGACCCTCTGGATCAGAGAGCTTCTCATGCTATCTCTCAGGAACAGTGTGGACTCCTTTTTTACCAAGACCGACTGATGCAGAGGCTGTATTACTGGAGATGCAACAACAATCCACCTGTTGATTTTCACACTTCTTCCCTCACTCTTGAACAAGTGAGACACTGCTCCAAGGTACTTGAACTCTTCCACTTGGGGAAGGATCTCATCCCCAACCCGAAGAAAGTACTCAACCCTTTCCTCTGAGAACCATAGACTCAGATATATAGGTGCTTATACCCATCCGACTTGTTCATACTCAGCTTGACGGAGCCAACAGAAATATAACTTATATGCAAAAAGCAGGGACGGAATACTGAAGCCACTAAACCAGACCCCTTCAACTTCGCGGGTGTGAAAAAATTAAACTCACATTTCAAGGCACCACTGAAGTTGTGTAATTTCATACTTAACATATGTGGGCAGGCTCTTCAGAAATCCAACTATTAATATACGAGGAATTAAATTGTGAATTTTGCATTAGATGGCCCCTTAAATAAGTCTTCAAATGTCTTTCAAATGGTTAAATAAAATGGAATAAAACAATACATGAAGATGTGATGTAGAGCAAAGGTAGAGGTGGCAAAGGCTAAACAAAAGGCATATGATGACATTGAACACAAAATAAGGAGAAAGGGATTTCTACAGGTTGCCAGACAAAGGGATAGAGATGGGAAGGATATGTAGCAAGTAGAGGTGATTAAGGATCGCGATGGAAATACGTTGACTGGTGCACGTAGTGCGCTAAGGAGATGGAAAGAATACTTTCAGAAGTTGATGAATGAAGAAAATGGGAGAGAAGAGCAGTAGAAGAGGTATGATGGACCAGGAAGTGCCAATGATGAGTAAGGGGGAAGTTAGATAGGACCTAAAGACGATGAAAAATGGCTTACTTACTTACTGATTGTATGGGGTGGACAAGTGTCTTTATGCAGCTAACGATTTCACACAGGTGTATCTGATTCAGGATAATACATGGAGTGTAGGTGGACTTTTAAAGACGGAATAGCAGGTCTTTGAGGGTCAGAATTCTAGATAATAGACAGGTGTTTAAATACTTATTTGCAGCTGTATCACACATATAAATCATTAAAAAAATATACATAAATTGTGATTTCTGGATTTTTCTTTTAAGATTGTCTCTCACAGCGGACATGCACCTACGATGAAAATTTCGGACCCCTCCATGATTTCCAAGTGGAAGAACTTATAGGAAGCAATATAGGAGGGTGTTCAAGTACTTATTTTCTTCACGGTATTTTAAAGGAAGAGCTGGCTAAGAACGTCTTGGTTGGTGGAAAATGTATCAGATCGAGTGATGAGGCTTAAACTCGAAATTGAGGGTTTTATTTATAATGGGATTAGCAGCTATGCCCACAGGTAGGATATGACCTAGAGTTGAAATAGAAATTCTGGAAGAAACTCAATGAAGTAGTTCTGAGCATCCCAGACAGAGAGAGTTGTGATTGGTGCAGCTTGTAATGAACATATTGGTAAAGGAAACATGGGCGATGAAAAGTGATGGGTAAGTACGGGAAAGGAACTTTGAGGGACAGATGGTGGTGGACTTTGCAAAAAGGATGGAGATGGCTGTAGTGAACACTTATTTCCAGAAGAGGGAGGAACATATAATGACCTACAAGAGCAGAGGTAGAAGCACACAGGTGGATTGTATTTTGTGCAGACGATGTCACATGAAGGAGATTACTGACTGTAAAGTAGTGGTAGGGGAGAGTGTAGCTCAACAGCATAGGATGGTGGTGTGTAGGATGACTCTGGTGGTGGGTAGGAAGATTAAGAAGACAAAGGTAGAGCAGAGAACCATGTGGTGGAAGCTGAGAATGGAAGAATGTTGTGCAGCCTTTCGGAAAGAGGTGAGACAGGCTCTCAATGGACAGCAGATGCTCCTGGAAGACTGGACTATGACAGCCAAGGTAATCAGAGAGACAGGCAGGAGAATACTTGGTGTGTCTTTTGGTAGGAAAGGGAAGAAGGAGACTTGGTTGGAGAACCCCAAAATACAGGGAGTCATACAAGGAAAGAGATTAGCGAAGAAGAAGTGGAACACTGAGAGGACTAAGGAGAGGCGAAAGGAGTACATCAAGATGCGACGTAGGGGAAAATTAGAGATGGCAAAGTCTAGACAAGAGGTATATGAAGACATGTACACCAGGTTGGACACAAAAGAAGGAGAACAGGATCCCTACAGGTTGGCTAGACAGAGGGATAGAGATGGGAAGGATATGCAGCAGGTAAGGGTGATTAAGGATAGAAATGGAAATGTGTTGACTGGTTTCAGTAGTGTGCTAAATAGATAGAAAGAATACTTTGAGAAGTTGATGAATGAAGAAAGTGAGAGAGAAGGAAGAGTTGAAGAGGCAAGTGTGAAGGACCAGGAAGTGGCAATGATTAGTAAGCGGGAAGTCAGAAAGGCATGAAAAATGATGAAAAATGGAAAGGCAGCTGGTTCTGATGACATACCAGTGGAGGTATGGAAGCAATTTGGAGAGATGGCTGTGGAGTTTTTGACCAACTTATTCAACAGAATACTAGCGGGCGAAAAGATGCCTGAAGAATGGAGGAAAATTTTTCTAGTTCCCATTTTAAAGAACAAAGGGGATGTTCAGAGCTGTGGGAATTATAGAGGAATAAAGTTTATGAGCCACACAATGAAGTTATGGGAAATTGTCGTGGAGGCTTGACTCAGGACAGAAGTAAGTATCTGCGAGCAACAGTATGGTTTCATCCCGAGAGAGAGTACCACAGATGCATTATTTGCCTTGAGGATGCTGGTGGAAAAGTACAGAAAAGATCAGAAGGAGCTACATTGTGTCTTTGTGAATCTAGAGAAAGCCTATGACAGAGTACCAAGAGAGGAACTGTGGTACTGCATGCGTAAGTCTGGTATGGCAGAGAAGTATGTTAAAATAGTATAGGACATGTATGATGGCAGCAGAACAATGGTGAGGTGTCCCTTAGGTGTGACAGAAGAATTTAAGGTGGAGGTGGGACTGCATCTGGGATCAGCTCTGAACCCCTTCCTGATTGCAGTGGTAATGGATAAGCTGACAGATGAGGTTAGACTGGAATCCCCTTGGACCATAACGTTCGCAGATGATATTGTGATATGCAGTGAAAGCACGGAGCATGCAGAGGAACAATTAGAAAGATGGTGGTATGCACGAGAAAGGAGAGGAATGAAGATTAGCCGAAGTAAAACAGAATATACGTGCGTGAATGAGAAAGGTGGAAGGGGAAGAGTGAGGCTACAGGGAGAAGCGATAGCGAGGGTGGAGGACTTCAAATATTTAGGGTCAACAATCCAGAGCAATTGTCAGTGTGGTAAGGAAGTGAAGAAACGGGTCCAAGCAGGTTGGAACAGCTAGCTGAAGGTGTCTTGTGTGTTATGTGACAGACGAGTCTCTGCTCGGATGAAGGGCAAAGTTTACAAAACAGTGGTGAGTCGGCCATGATGTATGGATTAGAGATGGTGGCACTGAAGAAACAATATGAAGCAGAACTGGAGGTTGCAGAAATGAAGATGTTGAGGTTCTTGCTCGGAGTGAGCAGGTTGGATAGGATTAGAAATGAGCTCATTAGAGGGACAGCCAAAGTTGGATGTTTTGGAGACAAGGTGAGAGAGAGAGCAGACTTCGATGGTTTGGACATGTACAGAGGCGAGAGAGTGAGTATGTTGGTAGAAGGGTGCTGAGGATGGAGCTGCCAGGCAAAAGAGCGAGAGGAATACCAAAGAGAATGTTGATGGATGTGGTGAGGGCAGACATGAGGGCAGTTGGGGTTAGAGAGGAAGATGCAGAAGATCGGCAAAGATGGCAAAAGATGACACGCTGTGGCGACCCCTAGACTAGTGGGTGGGAAGATGCCTGAAGAATGGAGAAAAAGTGTGCTTGTTCCCATTTTTAAGACCAAAGTTGATACGCAAAGCTGAAGAACAAAGAGGAATAAAGTTGAGCCACACAATGAAGTTATGGGATAGACTAGTGGAGGCTAGACTCAGGACAAAAGTAAATATCTGCAGGCAACAGTATGGTTTCATGTCTCGAAAGAGTACCACAGATGCATTATTTACCTTGAGGATGCAAGTGGAAAAGGCCAGAGAAAGTCAGAAAGAGCTACTTTATGTCTTTGTGGCTCGAGAGAAAGCTTATGACAGAGTACCAAGAGAGGAACTGTGGTACTGCATGCGTAAGTCTGGTGTGATGGAGAAATATGTTAGAATAGTACAGGACATGTATGAGGGCAGCAGAACAGTGGTGAGGTGTGCTATAGGTCTGACAAAAGAATTTAAGGTGGACGTGGGACTGCATCAGGGATCAGCTCTTATCCCCTTCCTGTTTGCTGTGATAATGGATAGGCTGAAAGATGAGGTTAGACTGAAATTCCCTTGGACAATGATTTTTGCAGATGAACTTGTGATCTGAGTGAAAGCAGAGAGGAGGTGGTGGACCAATTAGGAAGATGGAGGCATGCACTGGAAAGGATAGGAATGAAGATTAGCCCTGGTAAAACAGAATATATGTGTGTGAATGAGAGGGGTCGAGGGGGTAGAGTGAGGCTCCAGGGAA
Source organism: Syngnathoides biaculeatus (assembly GCF_019802595.1). NCBI lineage: Eukaryota > Metazoa > Chordata > Actinopteri > Syngnathiformes > Syngnathidae > Syngnathoides > Syngnathoides biaculeatus. The sequence goes on from NC_084649.1 coordinate 2,174,036, forward strand.
AAGAGATAGCACGGGTGGATGACTTAAAATACTTGGGGTCAACAATCCAGAGCAATGGTGAGTGTAGTCAGGAAATGAAGAAACGGGTCCAATCAGTTTGGAACAGCTGGCGGCGCATGTCTGGTGTGTTATATGACAGAAGAGACTCTGCTCGGATGAAGGGCAACGTTTATAAAACAGTGGTGAGGCCGGCCAGCCATCATGTATGGATTAGATACAGTGGCACTGAAGAGACAACAGGAAGCAGAGCTGGAGCTGGGAGAAATGAAGATGTTGAGGTTCTTTCTCGGACAGGGGTCATCAAACTTTTTGAGGCTGAGGGCTACTTCGTGGGAACTGAATTTACAAAGGGCTACATGACTTGTTTGCAGCAAACTTCAGTCATAGTTCATTATACATAGATAAAATATTTTCATTTAAATTTTTTGTATGACGTGACATTAAAGGTATTTTAAAAATTTAAATAACATAAGCAAGTCAGAGTCAAAATTTAAAGCTGTGGTATTTTTAGAACATGCCTTACGGGCGCCTTAAATTGTCCTCGCGGGCTACTATGCGCACAAGAACATGCAAACTCCACACAGGGAGATGGGATTTGAGCCCAGGTCTTCAGAACTATGAAGGAGATATGCACACCAGCCATCCCCTTTTCCAGTAAAGTTGTAAACTAAGAAATAACATTAAATATGAGTCATTAGATAGGGCGAGTGAGTTATGATTTTTTTGAAGGTCACTTCAATAATATTCTGCTATTAGGGCAAAGAGACAAAGAATACTTTTTAACTGCAAATTTCAGCTTTAATACTACAGTTCCAGATATAGTAATACCATAAATCCTTAATTTCAACCTTGTTTCCTGGCCATTTCCCCTAAATTGTAAAAATGTCAAGATTTAATTTTTAATCAGGAAAACAATAGAGAATTGATTGTATTCAGAAGTACAGTACAAGTGAGCTCTATCTTTGCAGTACATTTTCTCGGCTGAGCACTGTGGATATGAAAGATGTGTATGGCGAACATTTGTAATTGGATTTGGTTGCTTTGGAGGTGTCTATGACCTTTACTGAGAGACTGCTTGTTTAAATTGGATATGCTGTAACCCTTGACACCTTTCAACGTCAGAAAGTAAGATGACAGGTAAGATAACAATCCCTTACAGGTTAGACTGGTTATTTGTAAAGAGCTGTCCACATGTGAATGACCTCTGTCAGACTGATGGAAACATGTCAGGATCAATCAAGTAAACTACGCACCGATATAAATTTGTGTCTAAAATTAGGTTATTTTGAAAATTTTACTCGATTACTTTGTATTTAAACATTCTGAAAATCTCAATACTATACTAATGATGACAATTTTCGCACAGTATTTCATAGTTCAGGTCTTAAAAATTATGTTTGCAGAAAAAATATCCTGCCAAATGGACTCAACATTTTCTAATTAGATATTTCATTTTCAGCTCAGTGGTAGAGAGGCGCAGCTGCAGAGCGTTGGCCTTGCAGTTCTGAAGACAGGACAGAATGAGACGTAGATGGCAGGAGGCAAGTAGGTTGTTGAACTTCTATGTATTCTTCGTGTAATTGTTGCCTAATAGAAAATCTAAATACAAGAACAACTGAAAATAATGATTTTAAAACATGTTGAATAGCTTGTGTTTAAAAATAAAGAAAGAAAATTGACAATTGAAATGCCTCCTTGAGGAAAGAAGACATAGCGACGTAATGCCACATTAAATCATTCTTCCAGATTAATTTCCAATTCAGAATTTCATTTTAATATTTTACAGATTGAATCACAAATACTGCATGGTGGGTCAGATGCAAAGCGTTGGCCTCACTTCTGAGTTCAATCCCGGACCCGTCTGTGTGGAGGTTGCATGTTCTCCCAGTGCCTGCATGGGTTTTCTCCAGGCCTCCCACATCCCAAAAAATGCAACATTAATTGGACACACTAAATTGTCCCTAGGTGTGATTGTGAGTGCGGCTGTTTGTTTGTATGTGCCCTGCGAATGGCTAGCAACCAGTTCAGGGTGTACCCCGCCTCCTGCCTGATGACAGCTGGAATTGGCTCCAGCACATCCCGCGACCCTTGTGAGGATAAGCGGTTAAGAAAATGGATGGATGGATGCCATCACAAATGCCTTTCTATTATGCCAACGTATAACCCTGAAAGAGTCCGACACCTGAAATAAATAAAGGTACCAGCAGCGTCATCGTCCGGGAGGGGTTGGTGCATTGGGCCAAAAGGGGGAGCAATTCATCCATTCTCAATGGCGGCAGTAATCAACCACTGACAGAGTGATCTTTTGCTCTGGGATGAGTCGAGCTCAGGCGGAGTAGGCTTCTTCAGGACCCTGGGGTTAGACTACCTGGTCCCAGGTAGATTCACCGGGATTATTCTGCCCGTGTATCGTGAAATCAACCCTTGTAGAATGATGTCATCAATGGGTGCCAGCTGGCACTGGAGACGCCGTTTTCCAGTTGTCATCAGGTGCTTCTGGCCATCTTGAAAAGGAATCTAGTATAACTAGCAAATACCAGTAACCTGACACTGTTTTAATCATGTCAGTGAAATCCATTGAAATCACCTGATACGTTTGAATCAGCTATGAATGTACAAGGCGGAATTAAATAGACACCAAGGTTCCAATATTAGAGATCAACTTGAGAGAATCACCACTGAACATGAAGACAGAGCGAACGCTGAAGTGGAAGAGCAGAAACGTGCCCTCCACGCTGAACAAGGAGCAGCCCGACTGAAGAGTGAACAGGAATTTGCTGTCTACCCTGGTAGAGGCCCTTCAAGTGGAGAAGTGGAAAACAGGTTGTACATTGATCAGTTACAGAACCAAGTAACAGAATTAAAGTGTCATGTCCAGAATCTTTGAGGTGCCCACCACGACTCTGTTCTGGATCAAATGGAGGTCCTGAAGACCCAGAGGAATCTTCCAAAGGTCAAGTTTTTCCTCCTCATCGGCTCGTGACTCGTTCCCAAATCTTACAGGCTCCCATGTTGGCCAAAGTTGATCCGGCTACTGGTAACTCTATGTTTTACAAACCTTTCCCTCCCACTGATGTGAGTGTGCTGATGCAGAAACTTCCACCTATGCGATCTGGTGGAGTCAATTGGCTTCAAGCAGTGCAGAGAGCGGTTACAGGACAAACGTTAACAGCAGATGATACCCGTGTCCTTCTTACACAATTATCTCCGCTTTCACAGTTGAATACTCTGATGCAAAATTCAGGTTTTTCTTTTCTCCCCGATCATCAGGCTCTTACACAAGAAAATTATTTGACCTTGAATACAGCACTGGATGCTTTGTTTCCAATTCCTGTGTTATTTCAGATATGGTGTTCGCTCTCAAAGCAGATGAGGAGCCCTCACGGATTATACTCTGAAAACAGGACATGCTCCAACGGCCTCCGCCTTGCATTCGTTAGTGTTCCGACCAGCCATTTTGAAGGGCGTTACCAAGTCTGTGGTGCAGGCCATGGAGGTCAATCCAGACCTTCCCGGTGCTGAGGTTGACCAGTGGTTGTCACATCTTAAGCATCATTTGAAAAGAGATGGTAAAGAGGAAGAATCTAAGGAAAACAAACACAAAAGTACAGAAACACAACTTGCTATGTTGCAGTTGCAATAGCTGAAAAATTAGGAAGAAGCCACTCATGCTGTGATCTCATCTCCCTCTGTCGGTTCCTAGTGCATGAGGTATCAAGCAGGTTCATTCATAGGTCGAGATGCGCCCCCTGGTGGCCGTGTATGTGCTTCAATTGTGGACGGCCTGGTCATTGGGCCCACGCTTGCAGACAGCGACCTCAAGTGTCCATATGGAGAGGCAGAGGCAGAAGCCAAAAACCTAAAACTACAATTAATGAGGTTACAACCAATCCCGAGAGAGAGAGGAGATCTTACACAGCACCAGCAGCTACCACAGCAGCAACAAGGATATCCCTCAGTGCCAAACCAACAGTATCTACAGCCCTCTGGTGGACACTTTCCGCAATGATGGTACCCTGAATTCAGATGTTTAGGCCTGCAGGAGCCTTTGATGATCCTGACGGTCGGAGGATTCACTTTATCATTTATGGTCGACACAGGAGCTCGGCATTCTACTATCACAGCCCTGCCACCTGATACCTCTCTTACCAGGAAAACCATCTCACTTCAAGGGTGAAAAAACTGCCCTGCAACTGACAACTCCAGTGACTGTTCAATGTTTTTAACAGACTTTTTTTTGCATTCTTTTGTGTTTGCATCTAACTGTCCAGTCAATCTTTTGGGCAGAGATCTCCTCATCGCCACGTGCCCTCTCATCAAATGCAGCCCTGATGGACTTATCCTGGAATTTCCGGATGGTAACACGTACTACTGCTCTGCCACCTCTGCCTCCTGCACACAGGCCAAAAATTGGCAAAATTCATTTCACTCTCAATTGCCCTGTTCCTCATCACTTGATGCTTATTGGATTCAGTCTAACACATTTTTGCCAACTTCTGGTTTGGAGCACCAGCTTCTGGATAGGCACCATCGACGCGACGCGATACAACCGACAGCGACTTTTGTGGTCAACTTCTTGATTCCCTTCCTCCGTCGCTGTGGTCCACGAATCCTACTGATGCGGCAGTCACTCCAGCAACCAGTTATTGCAACCGTATTCATGTTTGATGTTTGTAGTGAGCGAGTGAAAGACGTTTCATCATCTACATCTACTTCAAGTCGACCGGCAGTTATATTCAACACTGCAGCCTGAAATTCACCTTGAGCTTTCTTGACGGTACACATGGGTTATTTGGAAACAACGCTGAAAGATGTTTCACCTACAATCAAGGAGTCGGTGCGGAGGGCACTTTGGGTGTTGATGCTACCAGACCAACACTCTCTTCATTAATGCCACAAAACACGCAGTTGAAGACATTGGAGGAAACCATCCATTCTTTCAATTGTTCTTTCTCATTCTCTCATTCTTTTTCAGGCATGCTTTGATGCTTTGATGCCACAATATGCCACGCATGCCATCAGAACGATATACAAAAGAAAACAAATACTCATTAAATTCATATTACACAAATAAATGGCAAAACACAAACACACATAATACATTCGTCACGTGTTGACTTAGCACTACTTGTTCAGAATGGTTTGGTATTTGCCGCAAATCGAACCATTCATTTTCCCTATCAAACTCTCCCTGCACTTTGGTTAAGATCATCTTTTATCAAAAGTGCTTGAACCTCTTTATTTTCTAAAAAGTACTCGATACCACACAAACAAAAGTGCTCAAACCTTAATTTAGCAATTTTTTTTCTCAAAAGTACTCTAAAAATCTCTCTTTTTTTTTTTTTAGGAATTCTAGTTTCTAGAACAAAACAACCTCTTCTAAAATAAAATTACAATTGCGCATTTCACTGTTCATCTGGGTAATTCTTCTCAACTTCTGTTCATCCGGGTTCTTCTTCTCAACTTTTTATAGTGCACACTTCATCCTTTAATTTCGAATGAGGAATTCTAGTCTCTCGGAGTCTCTGAAAAGAACGAGACAATCTCTCGGTTCAGAATGTTTTGGACTGGCTTCAACCCATTGGTCTGTCTGCCAGTCACGGGATTTACAACCTTTTTGTGTCAGCACAACCTCCGATCACAGGGCACTTATAACCACTTTTTAGGAGTGGTACGCCCACACACTGTACGGCTTTTCAACCATTTAGGTGGGACGCGACAGTGTCCCACCAGGGCCTCTAACCCAGCACTATACCACCCACAATTTCCCCACTGTTCAACCAGCCATAAACTAATTTCAGACTAACACAAATTCAAACGTGACACGGACCTCAACACCAGTTGACAAACAGAAGTTCATTTTTGGAGGATAAATGTCCTCTCACCTTGTCAATTGTTGGCCGGCCGATGTTCTGTCTGTCAACCAACACCTCAGTCCGAAATCACGTCGGGGTCACCAATTGAAGGACGCTTTTTCGTCCACGTTTTCATTTAAGTTTCGGGTAGTGAGAATGTTGGTTCATTTAAAACCAACAACTGACTCATCTTCAAGTTTTGGCAAGGTTTCACACTGTATGTACCCAAGCACATATTCAATACAACTTTCCTCATCATTCAGATACAAGTCCCCGTCATGTGGACTTTTAATTGAAATGTCTTTTGCCAACTGATAAAGGTCACTAGTCAAGAGTCTAAATAGTAGTTTCTTGATGCTCCACATTTACTCTTTTCTTGCTGTTGACATGGTGTAGTTCAGTCCTCACCTCAGTGATTCCACAATGCAGTTGATGATGCGTATGTCAATGGATAACCTCTGGGCTGGGTGTTTAAAGACCCCAGGATGCAAGTTGCCACCCTGTGGTGATAGCATGCATCGACTATTAGATCAGCAGAGCAGCTCCCTGTGAAGTGAAGACCCTTTTATGCCTCAACTTCCCCTTCTGGGCACCCTCTGGTTGACTCCTGGCCCTCCGCAATGTCTTGTCACCTCGGTCACATGGTTCTGGTATCTCTGGATCTGCTCCTGCAATCCTTATGATGAGGAAAAATTCCAGACAAGTCCCCACAATTTGTTACGGGCCTCAAGTTTTGAGGCCTGCATCACTGTAGGAATAATTGTGAATATAATTATCATACATCTGCTTCCAATAAAGAAATGCTTTGCTCTGCTCTTGATAACGTGGCAGACACCTAGCAGGAGATAGCACAAGAAGAAAAACATCTAATCATCCGAACAGGACCACCTGTTGTCTGTTAAAGAAATGATGACCACAAATGTACTCAGCAATCTTCCACTCACACGCACACACACACACGCACACACACACACACACACACACACACACACACACACACCACACACACACACCACACCACACACACACACACCACACACACACACACAACACACACACACACAAACAACTACACTTTATTTCTTATTAATTTATTATTATATCTTTATTATTTATGAACAGCAATCATTTTTCTTCATTGCCAAATACAATTATTTCAGTTTTGTTCTAATTTAGTTGAAGGAAATTGGAGAATGTTGGTTATCCAATTACAGGCTGGAGATGATGAACAGTTTCTTCGAAGCTTTTACTTACATAATATTCTGGGCACAAATGAGTGACAGACAATGGCTGTAGCAGATCACAAGTGCAAAGATCCAGAGGACTTGCAGCATTCTTATACTATCAGAAGGATCCGCATCACAAAAGTATGAAAGGAAAATAAAGAGCATGACAAGAGAATACCATCATAAAATAAAGAGCATCACAAAATATCTGCATCATAATGACTAAACCAAATATATCTGGCAATAACAGGCACACCCCTACGTCCTGGTCTCTCGTAAACATTCCAGCAAGATTCACTTACGTGTTTTTCGACTGTTGATCAACTAATGATGCCACCATGTGTGTCAGATTCTCTATTGCATGTTGAGTTGTTGGATTGTTGGAAGGGCTTTGTCATTGGCTTTTATATCCCTTGAACTGTGAGTGTGGTAATTCCCTCCCATATGAACTGTGTACTTGTTTTGTCTTTTGGTGAAAATTTTGTCAAACTCATCATTGGTGTTCATTCTCTTCATTTATCATTGTTATTACTTGACAGTATTTCTTCATAAGTGACTTGGCTATTCAAGGTGAGAGGTCTTAATCTTGTATGAAGGTCAGCATGCTTTGTCCCTAACCCCAGATAAATTGTGTGGAGAAAGACTTCTTGGATGGTCTTCGGATCATATGAGATGTCTAAACTAGCCTGCCGGGATTGAAGGATAAGATTCTGTTTGAGCCCAATCGTACGGTACAGGAACTACTGAGGTGACTCTTGATCTGCTTGTTTGGCGCAATCAACTCCTGGAACATCTCCGTCATTGCTTTCTCCCCAATGTGGGATCTGAGGAAACCTTTGAGTTCAAGAACCATCAATTCATCTTTGTTCACTAGCATGTCTCTAAAGGCCCCCAATTTGATGATCCATAGCACACCTCTGACCACCTCTGCCTCTGCAAAAACTTTTTTAACTCCTTCGACCATTTGTCTACTGATGTTGGAAAACTTAAATCTGACATCTGGTCCCAAATCTGTCCACCATGCACTTTAAATTATCTGGGCTGTAAGTAAGAAAGGGCCTTAGGGATACTGAACCTTCTGGTTGCCTCTGTGATGTGCGATGTTGCCCTGCTTCACTTTGGTGTGGGTCAGTGGCAGTTGACAGAGTTGCTGTGGGTGCATTACTGCTGTAACTTGTCACTCAGCTCCTCGCATAACTGCCTCAACTCTTCGACTGTCTCCCCTGTAGTAATTGAATATGTATTGAGATCGCGTCGTGACTGTCTGTGTTTTCACGGTGAGTATTGGGTTGTGACTCAGTATTTAGACCCAAATGTGAACTGTGATGGGTTTTATCAGACATGGTTTCTCCCTTAGGCGCACCAATGGGAATATTACTTGAGACACCGGCATTAATTAGTTTACCAAGCAAATCATTTAAAACCAACAACTGACTCATCTTCAAGTTTTGGCAAGGTTTCACACTGTATGTACCCAAGCACATATTCAATACAACTTTCCTCATCATTCAGATACAAGTCCCCGTCATGTGGACTTTTAATTGAAATGTCTTTTGCCAACTGATAAAGGTCACTAGTCAAGAGTCTAAATAGTAGTTTCTTGATGCTCCACATTTACTCTTTTCTTGCTGTTGACATGGTGTAGTTCAGTCCTCACCTCAGTGATTCCACAATGCAGTTGATGATGCGTATGTCAATGGATAACCTCTGGGCTGGGTGTTTAAAGACCCCAGGATGCAAGTTGCCACCCTGTGGTGATAGCATGCATCGACTATTAGATCAGCAGAGCAGCTCCCTGTGAAGTGAAGACCCTTTTATGCCTCAACTTCCCCTTCTGGGCACCCTCTGGTTGACTCCTGGCCCTCCGCAATGTCTTGTCACCTCGATTACATGGTTCTGGTATCTCTGGATCTGCTCCTGCAATCCTTATGATGAGGAAAAATTCCAGACAAGTCCCCACAATTTGTTACGGGCCTCAAGTTTTGAGGCCTGCATCACTGTAGGAATAATTGTGAATATAATTATCATACATCTGCTTCCAATAAAGAAATGCTTTGCTCTGCTCTTGATAACGTGGCAGACACCTAGCAGGAGATAGCACAAGAAGAAAAACATCTAATCATCCGAACAGGACCACCTGTTGTCTGTTAAAGAAATGATGACCACAAATGTACTCAGCAATCTTCCACTCACACGCACACACACACACACCACACACACAACACACACACACACACACACACACACACACACACACACACAACAAACAACTACACTTTATTTCTTATTAATTTATTATTATATCTTTATTATTTATGAACAGCAATCATTTTTCTTCATTGCCAAATACAATTATTTCAGTTTTGTTCTAATTTAGTTGAAGGAAATTTTGGCTCATCCAGTTATTTATTTGCTTTAGACAGTGGCACAACACCTCAATTGAATTATAGTCATTTGGAGACACCGCTAGATGTAACTGTGTCATCTGCATAGTTATGATAGTCAAAACTAAATTTCTGGAAGATTTGACCCCAGGGTAGCATATACAGGCTGAACAGGCGGGGTCCAAGTATTGCCCCTTGAGGGACCCAATATGTCATTGCCATTTGTTGAGATTAAGCACTTCCAATGGTTACAAAGTTGCTCCTTTCTCCCAGGTAGGACCTGAACCATTTAAGGACCATATATTGTGATTTACGGTATCAAAATCGACACTGAGATCCAGCAAGACTAAAATTGACTCCTTTCCTGAGTCAGTTTCAATCTTATATCATTTAGCACTTTGATAAAAGCAAATTCTGTACTGTGATTCATTTGGAAACCTGATTGAAATTTGTCAAAAAGTTAATTTAAATTAATGAAATTGCTGATTTGATTAAAAATAACTCTCTCAAAAATATTGGCTATGAAAGGGACATTATAGCTGGGTCTATAGTTCGCTAGCACGGAAGCGTCCAGTGCTGCCTAACTGCAGCTACTTTCAGAGCTTTGGGAAAGTTGGATTGAAGTGATTAAAGCAACTGATTATTTGTTGCAATTCAGATAGCACTGACTTCACAATAGTTTTGAATAAGTCAGATGCTATTGACTTCAGAATAGCTCCTTGATGGTTCCAGCTGCTGAACAGTTTTCTCTACTGTTTTTTGGGCCAACTGTGTCAAATTGTGAGATAGTAATAGAGCTTTCCCTGGGTGGCTTCATATGTAGTATCATTGTTTAATTTTGTTGATTTGTGCTGATATTTAAACTGATGGATTGTATTTTTTTATTAAAATAACGGGCAAATTCATTGCATTTATCAGCTGTTTCGATTTCTGGAGGTATCTGATTCGTGTGTGTGTGTTGTGAGCTTGTCAACCAGAGCAAACAGAGTGAGTATTGTTGAGGTTCCTAATGATAATTTCAGAAAAGTGTTGCCGTTTAACCCTGACTAACACTTTGTTAAAATTACAAAGACACTGTCTGTATATTTTCACTAAAAGATTTATTTTTTTAAAATAAACTTGCTGAATGTAATGGTGTGTAGTCTAAATGACCAGTATTATCTTTCTAATGGAAAAAGAGTGTAAAGGTGATGACTGGAATGGAAAGTGACTCTACTGATGGTCCTGGCTTTCATTGGCTTTCGTGTGATAACAGGTCTTTGCAATGTCCTGTAATGGTGGAAGCCAATGACTTTTTCTACAGTCTTAAAACTCTCTATAGTGCTTTTTAGTCCACAATAGAGCAGCCAGTATACTTTGATGTAATGCAGTTTATTGAAATGGTTTCAACAGAGGAGTGGTAAAAGGCTACCAGTAGTCTCCTACAGAGGTTTCTTGTTAAAATCCTGGGGAAAGGAATACGTTGGTTGGCCTTCGTAACAATGGCTGTGGTATTCTTAGACCAGGAAAGGGTGTCTGTAACATATATCCCAAGAAATTTATAATTGAGGACTACTTCCACACACTCACTAATGATGAAAATGGGGATGGGTCAGCTCTGCTTTTCCTAAAGTCCAAAATAAGTTATTTGGTTTTCTTTATGTATAAATCTATGTATGTATGGGGGCACAAGTCAGTGCAATCTTTAGACCGGTCTCACACCCGGATACATGCAGAAGCTTGCGTCAGGAAGGGTATCTGGCTTAAGACTTTGCCAAACAAATGTGAGGGTTCATCTAAAGAATGTCATACTGGATTGGCCGTGGTTTGGGTTAACAATGCCTGCCCAAGGCACTGTTAACCTGAAGGGCATCGGTGGAAATTCAGGTACTGTGGGCCGAAGACAGAGAAGAGGAGGAAAGCGGATTTGTTGGCAGAAGAAAATGAATGCACATATCCTAGAACTGAGTGTGGGCACTTTGAATGTTGGGACTATGACAGGAAAAACACAGGAGTTTGTTGACATGATGATTAGGAGAAAGGTCGATATGCATTCAAGAGAGCAGGTGGATATGTAGTAAGGCTAGAAGTTTAGGAGCAGGGTTTAAATTATTTTACCATAGGGTCGATGGGAAGAGAAATGAAACAAATGTTATTTTAAAGGATCACATGGTTCTCTGCTTGACCTTTGTGTTCTAAGTCTTCCTCACCATCACCAGATTCCTCCTACACACCACCAACCTATGCTGTCAAGATAAAAAATGTTTTCGAATGTACGCATGCATACCACTTAATTCCACTAAAGTTTCTTGGGCCCCATGTTGAATTAAGATGAATAAACTTGCAAAAAAAACCTCAGGAAAAAGTTTTACTTCCCAATGTGTGTTACCATAATTCATTGATAGTTGAGTGTCCAAGAGGAACGCAAAACATCCTGGGTTGAGGTTGATGTCCCTCCTTCCGCCATTGGGATGCCAGGAAGATCCTACGGTGATAGCCAATAGGAGAGCAGCTTAATACAATCCTAACCCTGCACAAACTCTGATTCCAAAATGAGGATTTTCTCATCCGGTCAGAAAATACGTAAGCATTTTCCATTTATATTTAAAAGCAATGAATAGCATGGTGCCTGTCCTACCCTTATAAACTAGAATCAATATACAAGCAGCAGAGGAGTGCCTCTGAGGGTGGTTCCTCAGCTCGGTGCTTTGCTCGTCTGCTCAGACAAAGTAATGAGATCATCTAGGGTGAAGTGATGCTGAAAATGAATCTTCTCTTAAAACAACAAAAACAAACAAAAAAAAAAAACAAACAAAAAAAAAAAAAACAATAAAGTCTGCTAATAACAGTGGCTACATTTCTCGTGGATCTTTTACGCTAAGCCAATCCGTTGTGCACCACATCACGAGGCTTCACTTTTCACATAACACCCACAGTTAAAAAAGAACTGGACAGGAAAGATGTATCTCAGAAAATATAACTGAAAAAAAGATGGCGGCACGGTGGGAGACTGGTTGGAGTGTCTGCCTCATAGTCCAGAGTCTGGACCTCAACCTCATCAAACATCTTTGGAATGAAGAAAAAATGAGGATTCAAACCAAAACATCATTCTATCCACTCGAAGGATCTTATAACTCATTTGGAAAGGAAAAAAAAATGCCACAGACAGATGTTATTGTTGTGGTTTTGCAAACTTAGGACTGTTCTAATTAAGTTTTGCATAAGAAACAAATGGTTGTGTGTTTGCAGTAATCAATGAAATTATAGTGAAACAATTACCCATCTGATGACACGTTTGTCCAAGTGGACTTGCTGTAAATTGTTGCTTCCACATGTGGTCAAGGAGTCTTCTGCCTTGCACAATAAGCTAAACACATCTACGGACTACAAATTTGAGAAACAAGACAGGTTTCAAAATGTCTTTTAAAGCCCCCCCAAAAAAAGAAAAAAACAAGTGCTCATTGAAAACCGACAGAATGGACTGAGATGTATTTAGATTTTGTATTTTTTTTTTCTGCTGAACGCAAGGTAATAAACCGGTACCCTGCTGATGTGGAAATAAGATAACTTTTAAGGAAACGTTAAACAACTGCACGCTTGATGTCTTTGTTTGAGTTGACAACAAAACTAAGCAGTTTGTCACTTCGGGTATAAAAAGAAAAGTCCCCCTTTTGGGCACAGGAACCTTTCACAAAATGGAACTTCTTCCATAGGATGTTGCAAGAATCCGTCTGGAAACCTGGGAAAAGCAATGTATGTCTTTTGCTGTGGACAAATCAAATGACTGTACAGACATGGCCTACCTGAGTGTAACACTTTAATTACGGTCATTTCTCTTCATATCATTTTTTAAAAACAGACTCACTAAAATCTGTGTGGTGGTTCAGACACAGAAGTCTCAAATACAGTATACGGTGGTTTTTGTAGCGTTCTACATTGATGTAAAATGTTTTTGGTTGTCCACTCGGGTCAAATACATTTAAAAAGCTAGTAAATGCTTGTAAATCTATTTCTTTAATCTCGCTACAAACATATTAAACATGATTCCCCAGAGATTGCAGATTCCACCACTCCCCACAGCAGCTGGTGATCAAAAATTTTAATTTAAATCCCCAACTAGATGTCCTGTTTTTCCATCCATCCATCCAACCATTTTCTTTGCCGCCCATCCTCATGAGGGTTTTTGTGGTAGCCAGCATGGCAGTGTTGCTGCGTCGACGTAGACAATCGTGGGAAAGCGGCCCCCTAGGTTGGTCGCGGCCATAGATCTTTTGCCGTAAGCGTAGTAGGGTGTGCCGGGCAGTTGAACAGGTGCTGCGTGTTGTGTGGCCCGGTCCCACAGTCCGGATAGACGCCGGCAACTGTGTTGTCGAGGTGGTGTTTGTAGCTGTTCAGCAGGCGACACAAGCACGAGCACAGTTGGGCGAGGATGGAGCGTGCTTACCGAGGCAGAGACCGTTCGTCGTCGTGAATTGGAGGCGGGTAGCCCCCAAGGACGATGTTAGACTTGTAGGCCAGCCTGGTGTTGGTGCTGGCCGATGTGTGGAATTCAGTAAGTTCATGCTTGTATTGTTGGTCGTCGAGCCATCCATTGGTGCTGACGAACTGGTCTATGTCCATTTGCCAATGAGAGACGTCGTAGATTGCGAGGCGTTGTGGTCGGAGGCGACGGACGAGGTCGCTGTTTGGATCACCCAGTCATGAGGGTATTGGGGGGTGCTGGAGACTATCCCAGCTGTCAACAGGCGGGAGGCAGGTTACAACCTGAACTGGTTCCCAGCCAATCACAGGGCACATAGAGACAGTCAACAGTCACACAATCACACTTTGTGTGTTTTTGGGATGTGTGAGAAAACCAGAGTGCCAAGAGAAAACCCACGCAAAGCTTGGGGAGAACAATGCAAACTCCACACAGGCAGGGCCGGGATTTGAAGCCCGGTCCTCAGAACTGTGAGGCCAATGCTTAACAGTTGCACCACTGTGCCACCCTCCTAATATTAATAATTTATTTTTTTGAAGATGTCTCTTAATTCTAAAGTCACTGCCTGACGATCAACCATACATCCCTTGGAGTTAGGAGGGCATGCAGCTTTTCCACATAGCTCCTCTCGCTGGCAAAATAAATCAATGCTGTGTCCACATCTGTCCATCGTATCTTGTTGTGCAAAACCCAAAACATCTTAACTAGAAAATATGACATTGAGTTTTGTCTCTCTGTCACTTTGGTTCTGCGTATGGTGATCACAATCACATTTATGTCACATCACGTCACGGCATAATACTTTTTGGATGTGAGACTTGATTTTTGTGTAATAAGTAAGTAATAAAAGAAATGTAAAATCAATATCATAGTAATTGCAAACAGTTAGAACCCTGGTCCTCTGAACTGTAAGGCAGATCTGCTAACTAGCCGCCCCACATGCCACCATTGGTTTTTGAGTTTTTTAATTTTTTTTATTCGTAGCATTCGAACAGTTTTTTCTCCCTCTGGCAATTAAGTCATGAAATTCTTGATCAGAAAATTAATTAATTTCTGCTCTATGCTATTGTTAGTAAACTCACTCACATCCTGCTGGTCCAATCAATATTAATATTAGTAATATATTTTGTAGACTATCGCACCATTCATCACTCTCTTTGCACAATTGTCCTTGCTTTACACAATGTGGGACGTCGACACACTTTTCACTTACCTGTCCTAAATGAAGATTTTACATCTTGCAGGACTCTAATAGGGAATAGGTCATATTAATAGAAATGTCTGTTGTTTTCTGTTGTTGTTGCTTTGTTGTTTTTGTTCTGGATGTCGTACCAGGGCAGCATCGACTGCCAGAGAAAAATTTCGTGTTTTTACACACTTGACCAATAAAGCTGATTCTGATATGATCGCATGGTGGCTCAGCTGGAAAGTGTTGACCTCACAGTTCTGAGGTCCAGGGTTCGATTCCGGCCCTGCCTGTATGGAGTTTACATGTTCTCCCTGTGCCTGCGTGGGTTTTCTCCAGGCACTCGGGTTTCCTCCAACATCCCCAAAACCTGCAACATTAATTGGACATTCTAAATTGCCCCTATCTGTGATTGTGAGTGTGGCTGTTGTCTGACTCCATGTGCCCTGCGATTGCCTGGCAACCAGTCCAGGGTTTACCCTGCCTCACCGCCCATTGACAGCTGAGATAGGCTCCAACATTCCTGTGACCCTTGTGAGAATAAGCGGCCAAGAAAATGGATGGATGGATGGATAATTTATATGATGACCATTTTTTGATTCAACTGCACAATTTAAACTTAATGTATATTGAAAGATGTGAAAGATTTATAGTAATCCAAAAAAAACCTTAAAATAATTAAGAAGAGACAAAAAAATATTTAACCATGCAAATACAACCCCAATTCCAATGAAGTTAAGACATTTTGTTAAACAAATAAAACAGAATACAAGGATTTGCAAATCATGTTCAATCTATACTTTATTGAATACGCTACACAGATATGTTATTTAATGTTCAGGAGGAGGTTACCAACAGAATACAAGGATTTGCAAATCATGTTCAATCTATACTTAATTGAATATGCTACACAGATATGTTATTTAATGTTCAGGAGACACATATATGTTTTGGCACAATTTTTACACCGGATGCCCTTCCCCCAGTGGGATATGAACCCACAATCCCTGGTTTACCAAAACAGTGCTCTAACCACTGAGCTACGGGGCATCCTTGTTATTTAATGTTCAAATTGATAATTTATATTCTTTTTAGCAAATCATTAACTCAGAATAATATGGTTGCAATGCATTCCAAAAAAACATGGGACAAGTTGCAAAAAAGATAGAAATCTGAGGAATGATCATCAAACACCTGTTTGGAAGATCCAGCAGTTGAACAGGGTAATTGGGAATTGGTGGGTACAATGATTACGCTATAAAAGGAGCTTCCCTGAATTGGCCAGTCAGTTACAAGGAGAAATGGGGCAGAGTTTCTTCACAAGTGCCTAAGAAAATAGTTAAACGATTTTAGGACAATATTCCTCAATGTAAAATTGCAAAGAATTTAGGGATTTCATAATCTGTGGTCCATATTCTCAAATGGTTCTGAGAATCTGGAGATATCACTGGATGTCAGCGGTAAGGCGGAATACCAACAATGAATGCCCATGAGCTTCGATCCCTCAGGGGGGACTGCATCAAAAACTCACATAATTGTGTTAAGGATATCACCACATGGGCTCAGGAACACTTCAGAGAACCAACATCAGTAAATACAGTTCAGCTCTACATCCGTAAATGCAATTTAAAACTCTCTGTGCAAAGAAAAAGGCATTTATCAACAAACCCATATGCCGCCAGCTTCTCAGGTTTCAAGCTCACCTAAGATTGACTGATGCAAAGAGGAAAGTTGTTCTGTGGTCCAACAAGTCCACATTTCTAATTTTTTAAGGAAATTGTGGATGTCCTCAGGGCCAAAGCAGGAAAGAACAATCTGGACTGTTATGGATCCAAAGTTCAAAATCCAGCATTTCTGATCGTAGGGAGCTGTATTAGTGCCAACGGCATAGTTAACCATTCATGCTGAAAGCTACAACCAGGTTTTGGAGAAGAGATAATGCTGCGATACGATCAACACATTTTCATGAACTCCCCTGATTACTTCACAAATGCCAAGCCAAATCTTGCACGTGTTACAGCAGTGTAGCCTGAAGTTAAATCGTGTGGGTATTAGACTGGCCTGCTTCCAGTCCAGACCTGTCTCCCAGTGAAAATGTGTGCCGCATTATGAAGCGTAAAATATGACAATGGAGACCCCAGACTGTTGAACAGCTGTAGCTGTACATCAAACAAGAATGGGAATGAATTTTCAAAGCTTTAAGAATTAGTGTCTTCAGTTTCCAAACGCTTATTGAATGTTGTTAAAAGAAAAGATGATATAACACAGTGGTAAACATGACCCTGTCCCAGCTTATTTTGAACATTTTGAAGGATAAAATTAAAAGTTAAATATTATTTGGGAAAAAAAAAAAAAATTATCAGTTTGAACAATAAAGAGGCCCTGTAGCTCAGTGGTTAGAGCACTGGTTTGATAAACCAGGGGTTGTGGGTTCGTATCCCACTGGGGCCTCCACTCCCTGAGAAGGGTTGCGTCAGGAAAGGCATCCGGCGTAAAAATTGTGCCAAACATATGTGCGTTCATCTGAGATGACACGCTGTGGCGACCCTGAAAGGGACAAGCCGAAAGAAACTTACTATCAGTTTGAACAATAAATATCTAATCTTTGAAACCTATTAAATTAGATACTGTATAGGTTGAAGATGATTTGCAAATCGTCGTCTTCTGTTTTTTCCATGATCACACATAATGTTCAAACTTAATTGGAATTGGACTATATATTGTAAATCATTGCAATTGTGTTTTAAACCAGACAGGAAGAAGACTATATGCTTATACGTAAATAAAGAATTTCCACTAGCCACAACCTTCTTTCCATAGCCATGATTAACATGCATTTTTACAAACATCCATCCATCAATTATCTGATCGGCTTATCCTATCCAAGTTGTCTTGCTGAATTGGTTGCAAGCCAATCGCAGGGCACATAGAAACAAACAAATGTTCATACTCTCAATCACAACTTAGCGCAATTTAGAGTCACTAATTAATGCATATTTTTGGGATGTGGGATGAAATTAGACTGTCCGGAAAAAACCCAAGGAGGCACAGGGAGATTTGAACCATGGTCCTTAGAACTGTGAGGTAAACACTAGTCTTCTATCGTCCAGCCCCTTTTATAAACAGTTACAGTAAATATGTGAGGTGATAAGGATGTAAGTAAGATTTCCTTATTGTATTTTCGGAATGTCATTACCAAAGTTGGCACACAGCCTTCAGGGCGTGACATACTACATGATCAGGACAAATACATGATGGCCATCATCCAAAACCTGATTGCATGGACCTGTTTGTCCATGTAATGAGGATACTTACACAACACATGTGCAAATCATCCCTGCCTTATTATTTTGATCCCAACTCATTGCGGGCAGAACAAATTAAAAAAAAAAAAACTGATGGTGTAGTGGCACATACACCCACCTTCGGTGCAGGCAGCATGGGGTGATGGCGTCGATATCTGCCCTGCGGCTGACTGGCGACCAGTTCAGGGTATAGTCGGCCTATCACCTGAAGCTATCTGGGCTTGGCTCCAGGTTTCCCGTAACCCTTGTTAGAATAAGTGGCTTGGATAATGACATGACTTTTACACTGACACGATACTGTTGCAAACGATGCTTTAAGTCCAGAACAGCTATACTTCAAGAGCATGTACATCTAGCAACATAATAAAGAATATTCTATAAACATTCTACAGAATGTTATCCGTAGAAAAACAATCACAATTTCATTTTGTGTTGTAAAAATAAATGTCAGTCTTCTCCATGAAATGCACTTTCAAAATATAGAAAATAAAATTCAAGGAACTCAGTGGCTAAAATCCATTTGGCATTGCAGGATCCTTTTACGCTGTCCCGATCTTAATTTAAAGGGCCACTGTCATGAAATGCATGAATTTTAGTATGTTATCAATGAAAAAACAGCAGCCGGTATGGACCTAAGCCTTTTTCACCACAAAACATATTTTGACATATGACATGGGAGCGCCCTCAAACGGACTCATTTGTTTCTATTAATTTTACCTTCGGGAAAGTAGCTCGTTGTTCCTTCGTGTCAGCTAAAATGCGAGCTTGTTGCATCGCTGGATATTGCTTAAACACTCGGGAGGTTGGCTTTACCCTTCATAAGTTTCCAAGAAACCTGGTTCGTCATGGAAAATGGATAACACAGGTGCAAAGGACGAGAGCTCTGTGGGTTCCAAATGACAGGTAGGTGTGTATACAGCTACTAAAAGAAACAATAGTTGGGAGGCGGGGGGGGGGGGTGTAATCCATAAATAAGGGGTGCGAAATGTGTCGATGTGCACATCGGAATTACACTTTCGCAAGTTTTAGCATGGATGACGTGCTCTCCGCTCATCGACATTGAAGTAAATAATGTTATATGTATTTTTCATTACAATATCTATTTTAGAATGTTTATAGGATGAGACTTGACCTTTAAGGCATATTGATGAATTCCTCCAAGTAGATATTGTAACAAAGAAAATAAATAGTTCACTACAAATAAAAAAAAAAAAAGGAGGTGACATGTGGTGGTAAAGATAATGCTTAATCTATCACAGCTCTTTGAATTTACTAAGAAAAGTCACCAGTGTCAGGAGCTATTTTTCACAGTTTAAGGATACAAGATGTCTCGTGAATATGATGTCTTGAGGAGCTCTGCAGTATTGGCAGACTAAATCTTGGAGAAACATTTCAATTCAAGAGGTCACATGACTGACTGAGCCACAGGAAATAAAATGAACAGATCCAGGCTGAAGGGATATGCATCGAGCAGAGGACAAGCAGGCCTTTGACCAGATGACAGAGAGTGAAGAATACTGTACAGTCTAAAAACATCTATAACAACGGCAAGTCCTCTGTTTGTGATGGATGATTAATTCTGGTCAGGGTTTTCACTAACATGAGTTAATGGTGGCTATTTGCCATGGAAATTCACATATAAAACCAATGTGAGCAGCTCATCCCACGATTGGTTCATTGGAAAGCCCTTTTATTGTGGAGTTCATTACTCATGCTGTAGGCTGCCAGGGATCGTCATCTTTGCTACTCTCTGTGTTAAAAAGGTGGCTTAATAAAAGGAACTTGTGTTTATACTCATGGCATTCATTCGTTTTCCCATTCTTGCCTGTGGGGTTAAACGAGTGCACAAAATTCATATTGTTCATGGAATTTCATCCTTCTGTCCAAGGCAGGCTTTGCTACTGCTATTAAATGTGCATATCAAAGGAGGTAAATAATCAATAGCTACAAAGAGTATGTTATTGCTGTGGCCACAAAATGTGTTGGTGATGCCCTTTTCAATCAATCAGGGGAGAGGTGGGTTTACACACTTTAACTGCCTACCAAAGCCTGTTTGGGTGCCCCCTGAAGTTGGATGCCTGGAGCAACCGCCTTCTCAGCCCAACCCTTTCACACTACTGCTCACCTTGTTAGCAAAATCCCAAGGTTTTTCTTTCATTAGTCTTGTGCTGCCCTGCTGATGATGGCCTATTGACTATGGACTCAATGTTGATGAACTAGTGGAATACAGATTCCATGACAAAAAGGTTATATGAATTAACCAACATATTAAAATAGCACACAAAAGCACAAACCATTTGTCTGAGCTACTTAACAATCCAATCATACATCAGTCTGAGAATATCAGTCGAGTGTTATGAAAACTGTAAAAATTACAGTTTTGTAACAGAAATATATTGCTGACGTTGGGCAGATTCACTTTCAGAAATAATACCAATAATAACAATATAAAAATAGCATGTCTGTTGAGCTGTTAAAATTACATCATCAAAGACAGCAAGTCATTTTCAACACTTTTATCTTGGCCAATAAAAAAAAATGCATTACCATGTGGGGACTGATCATTATTACTTATTTGTGAGGAAACAGTAAATTGACCAAATTTGGACAAAGGAGGTTTTGGCCTGATGCTTGCGACATGTTACTAAAATACAACACACAACTGTTCGGAGGCAGATTTTGCTTTAGAAATATTTGACTTCTGTGTTTTATTGTTGTTAGGGCCACAGTATTTTTCAGTTTAAAATTGGCATTGCAAATGTGATTAGATGGAAATAAAACTGGGAGCCCATGTGCATTGTTACACTCACCAATCTCTGAGGAACATGTCGTGACTGATTATTGGATGCCATGAAACCACTCCACCCATCACCTACACTCATTAATAACCATTGGATTTACCAAAGATTATTTTTCCTCTATATGTCTCTGACAGGCTATTACCATCAAAATACCACACCCTGAACTGGTCCCCAGTCACTCACTGGGCACAGATAGACATGGACAATCATTCACGTTCACATTCACACCATCATTGAGTGTAAACTGAACCCACACTGGCTGCCCTGAAAACAGGCAAATATCAGTACACAACCAGTGACACTGGCTAACAATCTTAACAAAATCTTTTCTTTTATCTGAAATCTAAAAAGAATCCATATTATTAAAGTGTGCTTGCACAGTGTTTTAACCAAAACATTCAGAGTTTGTATCTCACTGGGATCTGTCCTCCCCAAGAGGGGTTGCATCAGGAAGGGCATCCGGCGGAAAAATTGTGCCAAACAAATATGAGTGTTCATCTGAGATGACACACTGTGGCGACTTCTAACAGGATAAGCCGAAAGAAAGTTACCTTATGTTATTCTGATATATATTTACTGTTCAAATGGGTTTTGTCCTAGAAATGCCAAGATAAACCTGACACTCCTGAACACAAATGAACTTTTCTACGAAAACCATTAACACACACTAACATGAAGATGTTCTCAATAACGTTCATCAGCCAGAAATGAACTAAATTCAGTTCATGTTCTAATATAAATATTAGATGAACTTTAGTTCATCAAAGTCATTCATATAAGACTCGTGAGCTGTTATTACATCTGTGCTGGCACTACTTGCCTAGCCATAACGCCTTAGCACCAACCCATGTTGTTAGGGTAATGGAAGGAGGAGTGTGCATCATACAGGTAGTCAGGATAGGCAGTGGCTTATTTCCATGTGATTGAACCCCCTCCCAATATAAAATGAGGAATTGTGGACTAGCAGTGGTGTGCTGTGAAAGCCACCTTCACAACCAAAAACACGGAACTTCTTTTTCTTTTGGCTTCCCTTGTTAGGGGTTGCCACAGTGCATCATCTTTTTCCATGTAAGGATGTCTCCAGGATCGTCCTCGCTTACACCTGCAGCCCTCATGTTTTCCCTCACAACATCTATCAACCTTTGTTGTGGTCTTACTCTTGCCTGACATCTCCATCATCATCACCATTCAACCAAATATACTCACTCTTTCGCCTGTGGATGTGTCCAAACCACAGAAATCTCCTCTCTCGAACTTTGTCTCCAAAACATTTAACTTTGGCTGTCCATAAACTTGCCTTATTTCTAATCCTATCCATCTTAATTTCTACCACCTCCAGCTCTGTTTCCTGGTGTATCTGCAGTGCCACCGTCTTTAATCTGTACATCATGCCTGGCCTCATACTGTTTCATGAACCTTGCCCTTCACCCGGCCAGAGACTCCTCTGTCACATAACACACATGCCACCTTCCACGAGCTGTTCCAACCTGCTTGGACCAATTTCTTCATTTCATTACCACACTCACTATTGCTCTCCAAAGTTGACCCCAAGTATTTGAACATGTCCACCCACCACACTTTACTTCACTTCTCCTTGGAGCCTCAGTGCTCCCTCTCCACCAGTAGGTGCAGTAGATTCTCAGAAAACCAACAAGACACAACTTTCAAGAAATACACACGCTTAGGGCTGTGCGACTGAGGATTTTGTTGAAAGGAGCCTATTAAAAAAAAAAATTGCAGTGTGACATTTAATCAGTGAGGTCATTAATTTTGTGAAAAACAGGTGTGATTCAGGTGGCCCCTATTTAACGATGAAGCATTTCTATTGAAAGCCTGAGTAAAATGGGTCGTTCAACACACTGTTTAGAGAACAGATTAACGTTTTACTGAAGAGGAGAAACATTATAAAGAGGTGCAAAAAAATATAGGCTGTTCAGCTAGGATGATCTTTAATGCGTTAAAATGGAGAGTAAAACCAGAGACACGTGGCAGAAAATGGAAGACAACCATCAAATTGGATCCCAGAATAACCAGAATTGCAAAGGCTCAACCAATGATCAGCTACGGGATGATCATAGGGTTAGGAGTTACCTGTAAGTGCTGTGAAAGTGAGAAGATGTCTGTGTGATGATAATCTATTGACAAGAATCCCAGGCAAAGTCCCTCTGTTAATTAAAAAAGCATGTGCAGGAAGAGGCAGGAGATAGGCTAAAATGGAAAAAGATGACACGCTGTGGCAGCGCTTAATGGCACAAGCCGAAAGGAAAAGAAGAAGAAGTGCAGAATAGGCTACAATTTGTACATATGCTACATGGGTTGCATATGTCAAAATAGTTGAAGAGGTCATG
Organism: Syngnathoides biaculeatus; assembly: GCF_019802595.1. Taxonomy (NCBI): domain Eukaryota; kingdom Metazoa; phylum Chordata; class Actinopteri; order Syngnathiformes; family Syngnathidae; genus Syngnathoides; species Syngnathoides biaculeatus. Next base: position 2,197,600 of record NC_084649.1, read on the forward strand.
CTGACTTCTGATGAAGAGGACATACCCTTGCAATGGGTGTTTCAAAAAGACAGTGACTCCAAAGACACTAATAAATATGCAAAGTCTTGGTTCCAAACCAACAAAGTTAATGTCATGGATTGGCCAGCCCAAAATGGTGTTTCTGAAGCAAAACCAAGAAATGTAAGTACATTATGGAATGTCGTTAACTCTTGGAGTGGAATAGCAGCTGAAAGGTGCCACAAGTTGGTTGACTCCCTGCCATACAGATTTGAAGCAGTTATTTAAAAAACAACGTGGTCATACAACTAAATATTGGTTAGAAAGGGGAAGTCTGGTCGTTTGAATTAACAATGTATCAGATAGGTCATGTAATATATACTGTACCTTGAAAATTTGAAGTTAATCTGATATCATTTAATGGTGTTTGAGAATATTTTTATTGGCAATTACAAATTTTCAAGGGCGCTGCCATTTTGGAGAGTCACAAGATCTACGTGCGCGGATGTGACGTATTACATGCCCAAACAAAGGCTTGCTTACATTGTGACACAATTATGGTGCAACACTGATAGGTCATGTGACTCGCCTAAATGGCAGCTCCCATGAAAATTCGTAATTGCCAATAAAAATCTTCTCAAAAGACCATTAAATGATATCGGCTTAACCTCAAATTTTCAAGGTACAGTACATATGATATGACCTATCTGATACATTGTGAATTCAACGACTGGACTTCCTCTTTAAGTGATTCAAAGGATTGGTAAATCCTAGAAACGAAAAAGGTTTCTACAAAATAGTTTTGACTTTGTAAATTCTTTTGAATGCTATTTTTTAACACACACCTTTCACCAAATTGCCCAATTGTACAGCCTTATTAGTGTGCATAGCATGAATAATGGGTCTTGTTGGTTTTCTGAGAATCTAGTGCACCCCCTGGTAACTTTTTTGACATGTATCAATAACAAATATGCAGAAAATGAGATTAATCTGGTTAGCCACATTGGACTGCCATTATTTTGAACAATACTGTAACAGTCTAGGTTGTGTTTGCGTGTGTGCGTGCGTGCGTCCGTGTGTGTGTGTGTGTATGTATGTGTGTGTGTGCATGTGTGTGTGTGTGTTTGTGTGTGTGTGTGTGTGTGTGTATCCATCCATCCATTTTCTTTGGCGCTTCTCCTCACGAGGGTCGCGGGGAGTGCTGGAGCTTATTCCAGCTGTCACTGGGCAGGAGGCGGGGTACACCCTGAATTGGACGCCAGTCAATCACAGGGCACATAGAGACAAACAGTCGCACACACAATCAGACCTAGGGGCAATTTAGAGTGTCTAATTTATGTTGCATGTTTTTGGGATTTGGGAGGAAACTGGAGTACCCGGAGAAAACTCACGCAGGCACAGATAGAACATGCAAACTCTATATGAGTATAAAATCTTTTTGTATCATTTTGTGGGTTCAACAGCATTGCACTGTAAGTATAAAGATGCTTCTGATACTGATTCCTGACAGTAAATTGAATTTAGTGAAAATAAGAACGTTTTGATAATGCGTCCATCCATGTCTAATCCGGGAAATAGTAGTTTTGATGAAGTAGTACGTACTAATATGTATTCCTAATCAATACAAAAAAGCAATCAGTGGGAGTGAAACCAACATAAAGGGCTTGGTGGATGAAATAATGTTGGCGATACTGCATGACAACAACTGAATAAAATTTTCTTTCATTCTACAGACGCCGGTTGGCATGTATTGGTGTGCTATTACCAGACGTTTCCATTACATATCAATCACAAGTTGCACAATACTTCACAGGCATCTGTCCTATGTAATGATTTATTTATAATGATTCACTGCATTTCCTCCTACTGGATGTGAGTAACAAGACACAACAGAGTCAGAAGTCCTTTTTATAGCCAAAGCTTTTTTACTAGGATCTGACCTGTTTGTGACACATTACTGACACCCAAGCCTGGCCGTGTAATTTATGAGGTGCCTCAACAAATTGCTTCATACAGGACAAAGAAAGACCCTTTCATTTTCTGGCAAATGCAACCTGTGGAGACAGGGGCTTCTGGTGCTTTTAGATTTGTCTATGTTTTTTGTTTCTACAGAGAAGTGTATGCCCTTTCAAACATGTCCAGTCATTTAACTTTAATGTAGATGGGCTAAACTGTAGTAGTACAAGCATCACAAGATTATCAAAATTATTTGAGGATGAAAACAAAGCACACAGAGATGCATGCATTTGCTGAAATTTCCAGAATCTTTTAAATTGTTTGTTGTTGCTTTAATTCATTCAACATGATGGGTACCATTTCAAGAGCGAAGAAAATGAAAAAAAAATGCCCATAACCTCACAAAATGTGGAAAGGGGTTTTTTTTTTTTTTTTTTTGCTCTTTAGCTGTGGCTACTCCAGTTCCAGTCACACCAGTTATTGATGCATCTGGTGTAGCTTCTGCTTTTACCTTATTTGACTTTGGACTTATTAAGTCTGTGGAAGTGTATTTGCTTGCTGAAACAAGATATTTTTTCTGTCTAATTGTCTCTTCGGGGAGAGGGGTCTCCATGTGTGTTCTAAGACTGGAAACCGAACATTCTGCAAGACACAAATGACAAAGCTGGAGTTGTGACCATAGCAAAATTTCATTAAAAGGCAGGATAAAAAAAAAAAAAAAAACACATACAACTCGTTTCTACCCTTTAAGCCATTTAAACCTTAAAGGTCAAGTGTCATCCCTATAAACATTCTAAAATGGATATTGTCATGAAAAATACATACAACATTATTCAGTTCAATGTCTATACGAAAAAATGAATATGAGCGGAGAGCATGTCATCCATGCGCAAAATTGCAGAAGTATCATTCAACGACATCCAAGTGGTCGCCATATTGGCTGCATCCCGTCCGTGATGTCATGTGGAAATTCGCGATTGAAAACACGCGGTGGACCCAACTATGGGACACGCCCCTTCAGACACAGAAGCTCTTTTCAAAGAAGAAAACACCACACAACCGAGTGAAGTTAACGGGGCAATATAACCCTATTGTTTCGAGCCATATTCAGATGATATGCGATCACGGTCAAACCGCCACCCCATCCAATCCACTTCTGTGGTGGAGATTAGCCATCGCAGCCCAGCCGGGCTGGGCTGCTTTACAGGGTTGTTCATACCTGCCGCCGTCTACGAGGAACAACACCGTCGAGCCGGGGTGGTTTGCGGTATTGTATTCACTCGTGGCTTAATGCGACTATGTCGGCAGTGTTCTTGAGAGCCGCCGCCGTCCGAGAGCCTGACACACAACCTTCAGCAACATCGAGACAAACAGCCGCACTTACAATCCCACCAAGAGGAAATTTAGAGTCTTCAATGAATGCATGTTTTTGGGATGTGGGAGGAAACTAGAGTGCCAGGAGGAAACCCACGCAGGCACAGGAAGAACATGCAAACTCCACAAAGGCGGGTCTGGGATTGAACCCGGGACCTCAGAACTGTGAGGCCAACGCTTTCCAGATGATCCACTGTACTGACCATCATATTCACAAAAGGTTAAAAGATTCCATATTTCAGGTGAAATGTCAGCTTACACCATAAGAAATGCAGTGCCACTTTAGCACTGTGAAAAACAGTTCTGTGAAAATGAATATCTCCTGTAGAAATATTTTCAGGAGTCTGAATATTGCAAATTACCAGTGAACAGCTTCAGTTCAAAAGAGGTTAGCTTGATGGGACCCTTTGATTTTTATTTTTTATTTTTTGCCACAATGTTTATGTATTTTTATGTTTACATTTATAAGTGAGGGGGTCAGTGCATTTTCATTCAGAAAACTTCCTACTTGATTTGTGAGATGAGTCCGACGAGGATTTCAAAGATATACAGATGGATGTGGAGATTTATGTGCATTTAAAAAAATCTAAATCTTTACAAATGGTACGGTTTATAGATGAACTCTGATTTTTAAGTTGCAACTGTAAATGAAAACATCCATCCATCTATCCATTATATGAGCTGCTTATCCTAACAGGGGTCACGGGAGACCCGCAGCCTATCCCAGCCATCATCGGGCAGGAATCGGGGTACACCCTGAACTGGTTGACAGCCAATCACAGGACACATAGAGATAGACAACGACCACACTCACAATAAAATCTAGAGGCAAATTACTCTTCCATTAATGCTGCATGTTTTTGGGATGTGGGAGCAAACCGGAGTGGATGGAGAAAACCCACTCAAGCACAGGGAGAAGAACATGCACACGCCACACAGGCGGGGGTGGGATTTGAACCCCAGGCCTCAGAACTGTGAGCCCAATCTAACCTGTTTCTCCATCGTTCCACTGTAAATGAAAACATCCATCCATCCATCCATCCATCCTTTTTCTGAGGCACTTATCCTCACAAGGGTCATGGGAGTGCTGGAGCCAATCCCAACTGTGATCAGCCAGGAGCCAGGGTACAACCTGATCTGGTTGCAGCACTGACTGATAATATATTTGAAAGCACAGTTATTTTCGTGTCTTTTCTGACTGCTCATATGATTTGAAACAAGGGAAATTAGTCTCCTACTTTACCGTCACAGGGTATTTTATATACGTCCTGGGTATATTGAAGTCTCAAATCATTATGTGATGCAATTCATTGGTTCTTCAACTGGATACTGACCCAAAACAGACCTAATAATAGCTAAAAAACAAAATCTATGAGGATATTCTGATTTGAATATCAGAGCTGAAACATGTCTGAAACATGTAGTCGGATGAAGGTGTCCCTAAAAACCTAAGAATAATGTGAGAGGAAATGTGTTATTGATCAAATAATAATTTTGTCTCCTTTGTCAATTGGTTCATTTTTTTTTTGTAATCATGGCTTCTTGGAAAAGTAATTTCGACCCTCCGTTTTCACACATATTGAGGGCTGTCTATAAATTCTATCATACCATAACATCATCAAAGCCTTGCAAGCATAGGGAGGGCCAAGATTCAAACCCGAAACTTGTTTGTGGCACAACTAGCGTCATTCTTGAGACTGGTAGGAAGTGTATAAATCCTAATACCATTGGCAAATTTGGCTGCTCTTCAAATAAATGATGAAACATTCAGATAGTTCAGAGACATAATTAGCTTGTCATGAGTATGTGTGATATAGACGGCATGTTTCATTTGGGCAACCTGCTTCCAAATTCCCCCCATGTGATGGCATGCAGAAACATGGGCCGATAAAATAGAAGCAAGGATGAGGAATACCGTGGCTCATTAATAGCTTGGACTGATCCCAGGACTCAGCCGAGGGAGTGAGAGCCAACTTGCTCTATTACCAGGAAGTGAAACACTTCTAAAGGGCATGACCATCTGGAACACGCTTCACTAACTTTTTCTAAACTGCATTTGTGTGGGAGGCGGCCTAGACTCATCAGGCAGGTTAATAAATCAGGTGACCCAGAACTTTGTTCATGTTGATCTGAAGTGTCAAATAGGTCCTGGTGAAATATTACCAGTGGATGGAATAGATTAAAATAAAAAACGTTAGAAATCCAGGTTCTCAAAAACCCTTTCAAATTGTGAATTGTTTTATTTTTTTTCATATCAAAGAAATCAGTCAGATCAAAGTAAGACAGAAATGCAGCAACTGTCACTAGGTGTTCAAGGATATATGAGAGGAATGTCATAAGGACAGGTGAAAATGTCTCCAGCATTAAGATGACAACCCTCAAAGAAACAATGGCTTTGTATGAAAAATTGATACAAAACGGGAAATAGACTTTGTATTGACTTAGTTCAACTGAGCATGTGACTTGTGCAGTATGAATCCAAATTATAGCAGTGTAATTCAGCTGAGTGAATCATTCACTAAACGGTCTTGTGTTATCAAAAGCACAAATGATGCAAGTTTTGTTTGGTTGGATGGAAAATCCAGTACAAAATTAATAAGGACAGGGAGAAAGCGTGATGAAGAGCCCTAAGGGTGGTCTGCTCTTGCACTGCATTTTTTTTCAAATTACAAATACAAGCTAAACATATGGGGAGGGTTCAATTAATAAAAATAATCTTCTTTTTTTCCTTTCGGCTTGTCCCGTTAGGGGTTACCACAGCATGTCATTTTAGATTAATGCAAATTTGTTTGGCTCAGTTTTACGCTAGATGCCCTTCCTGATGCAACCCCTCTGCATTTAGCCGGGGAGAGAAGCTTGCAGGACTTGGTATTCTCAAGCGGTTTCCCATCTCAGTACTAACCAGGGCCAAACCCGCTTTGCTTCCGAGATCTCATGTTCTCAGGGTAGCATGGCCGTAAGCAGTAATAATAATAATAATAATAATAAAAATTGCAGCACAGTGGATCCTCTGTGAAGCGTTGCCCTCACAGTTGTGAGGATCCGGTTTCAATCCTCCTTTGCATGTTCTCCCCATGCCTCCATGGGTTTTCTCCAGGCACTTCGGTTTCCTCCCAGATCCCAAAAACATGCAACATTAATTGGACACTAAATTCCCCCGAGGTGTGTGTTGAATTAATTGGATATAAAGTTATCTCATATTTGCTTTCTTGGGTTTTTAACGCTTATGTGATGCAATGCAACCGAGAGGCACATTGAGTGCCATGGAAAATTTGCTATGATGTACTTTAACAATGTGATGCAATTAATTTACATTGGGTGCCGTGGAAACACCAGACAGTGATGCAGAAGACAACAAAGACTGACAATATCCAGAGGATGGTGAAGACATCGCAAAGACTCACATAGACTATTTTTGTCACAGTTGCTTTGTTTGTCACAATTTGCTTTGTGTGATGCGGACCACACTAAGGAATAAAAAAATAGAGATGTGGAGATGTGATTAGAATGGGTTGGAGATTGTGAAAGAGACACATCCCACGTTCTCCTCGTGAGCCAGAAGTTCCTCTTGTCTTCCTTCCTTGATAATTTTACTTTAAATGTTCTAGGCTGCTGAAACCTGACATTAAATTGGTCCTTCAAGCCGAATCCCAAGATGCCTGAGGATTCCAGCCGGTGTGTTGAATACCAGAAAGACCGTGGCCACGGCAGACTCTTTCTGAGTCTAAAGACCCTTTCCGGGACTGGTGTGCAGCCCTCTGGCTGCTATCCAATGGTTGACAGGGTCCAGAGACGGACAGAAGACAACAGGGTGTGTCCAATATTGGTGTAAAAAGAGGGAAACCAGATCAAAGAGTAAATGACGGGGAGTCATTAAAGCGTGTAAGAAGACACGATCAAGCCTTGTCCTATACTAGTCAATGTCAAGCAGTTTGAGGGTGACGGAGCCCTGTTGCGCACTTAAATTCCGTGTGTAAATAGCTTTTGCTCCTAAAATTCCCAAAACATTCTGAGGGTGACAGAACCCTGTCTCGCATTTAATTTCTGTGTGTAAATAGCTTCGCAATAAATTCCATAAAATCCCCTATTCCCGTGTGCAAGAGAAAATTGAGTGAAAGTAGTGGTATACTCTCACTTGTAAACTTCAGTTGTAAACTTAACACACCACTGTGAAAAATAAATAAGGGCAGTAATTCTTTAAAGTGACTAAAATTGGAAAAAAATAAGAGTAAGGAAAAACTTAGAGACACACTGCAGTGTAAAAATTGGAAATATCACGGAAAAAATTAATCCAACACAAAACTAATATTTATATAAATGGATATCAACATAATTTCACTGGTCAGTTAAATAGCCAGAAAATAGCAACCTTGCAAGAGTATATAATAAAATAAGTAATAATAAGTAGTAATAAAGAGATATATAGAATATTGGAAGAAAATAGCATGAGATAAATGTTGAAAGAAAATGAAATGATGTTTCACAGAAGAGATGATGACGAAAAAGTTCTGACATAAGGAAACAAAGGAGAGTTGAAAATTAAGAACAGAGAGGTGAGTGCATGCGCCTCTATATCCCCAACTGCCTTTTTCACAAAATGACATAACATCATAAAATAATGACCAACTGAGACAGACTGCACTTGGACAAAACTTTAAGGGGAGTGTGCCGACTGCACCTCAGGACATACAAAATAAAACTACTTTGCGTGCCTGATTTTGACACTTTAATTCCTTCAGACCAAATAGACATAAGTAATGCATTTCTTTCAACGCCAGTGGATAAACAATGCCAAATTTGGTTTGCATTCACATTTGGAGTCAAAATTTCAACTCCACGGTTTATTTAAATATGTAGCGATAGCGCCCCGTCATAAGGAAACGTGAAAGACAGTGGCTCTTTTGAAGCATCTGGCTGAGGATGGGCACAAAGCAAAAATAAATTCCAAATTTGGCTATAACAGGTTAAACATTTTACAAACTAGAAAGCCACTAACAATTCAACAATTTGTCATTTTTGGGACTGACAAATTAATGCTGAATTTGGGTAGCAAATTAGCCAAATTTACAGCTTCATTCCACAAAATGATGCAATGAGGAAGACTTAAAAATGGCATCATTGTTTAAATGGAGGGCGGAAGCGAAAAAAGCATTTTGCAACATATAAAGCAAACATTGGTGACAAGCGCGGTCTTGATTTTGCCAAATTGTGGTAAGATTATGACTTTCAAAGGTCACTTTATAACTTCATAGAAATAAGTGCATTAACTGCTTTTTTTCACCTTCTGCGAAACATGACATTTCTCTCAAAATAGAAAGATGTACAACTCTTAATCCAGCAAATGTTGTCATTTCCGGGAGATGGAACAAAACATGATTGTCAAAAATTGGGAAAGAAATCTTTTTTTTTCAAAATAAATAAAGCAGATGTGACATGAAAGACCAGCCATTACCAATAGGGAATGTTGTGTTTGGATTTGGGAAAACCGAATCAGAATATGCTGTAGTATTTTCTGCAAAAAACAGTACAACTAACACTAACTGAGGCATGTAAACTAATGAAAGAATAATTTAACGATTTATAAAGACAACCAATATGCATTTGCAACGGTTCATATTTTTGCAAAATACTGAAAAAAAAAAGTAAACTCAGATAATTTCATCCACAGGCAATGTAAGCATAATTGTTAGTTCAATTACTAAATGAGACAACTGCAAAAAACTGTTGCTGTATCCAAATGCGTCACACAGACATCAAACAAAAAATATGAATTCATTGGGAAATGCTTTGCTGATAAAATAATCAAGGAAGCTGCATGGAAGAAAAAAAAAACGCAAATTATGATGTTGATACAACTACAAATCTAGAATTGAATACGTTACGAGAAGCTAAGCAAGAGGCCAAAAATGGAACAGGATGTATGGGGAAAAAAAATAAAACATCTATGTATGACCAAACAATAAACCAGTTGCACCAAATTAACTTGTCGAAATTGAGTCATGAGCTAACGCATGTCTCAACCTCCTGTTGAGACATTACCTGTCTGACATTACCTGTCTTATCTTATCTTATCTTATCTTATCTGTCTGTCTGACATTACCTGTCCTCCCATTATCCCTCCTGGATAATGGGAGGACAGGTAACATTAATATTATACTCACACAAAAAAAATTAAAGGAAACATTCTCCAAATTGAGGACAGGTAAAATTAATATTATACTCACAAAAAATAAAAAAATAACATAAACATTCTCCAAATTTTCCACATGAACTTTATTGAATTAAACCAAGGTGAGATTTATGAATCAACATGTATGTTTATCACACATTTGCTGCAATGAAGGGAATGGTTCTGCTTGTAAAGAACATTTTGCTCAGCACATAAATCGTTTTCGTACATATTTGTTAGTTTACATATCGTAACTTTCCAACAACATGCAGACACATAGTCACACAAACACGTTTTTGCTCGCCCCCACCCTTATAGATTTGTCACCGTCGGTAGGGACCTCCTAAATCTAATAAAAAGAGAAGTTTCAAGGATGACTGCTTTAGAACATTCAAGAATTTTACCTGACTCTTCTTCATTCAAAAATTACGTTGACTTGGATTCATTTGGCACATTCCAGAAAGGTAATTTCAGTCTAGGATCCAATTGGGGAGGTGAGCTAAAAACTGGTTAACAAGCTGGGTGGAGATTTATAGTATCTCAAAATAGCTGATGGCCAGTGACGAAATGTAAAGACACCGAACCCATAGGGATACCTAGATGAAATATCTACCCTAAAGTGGTTAGGTCCCGAAATGGGATGCTGTGGAGTGGTCGTAACCATCGTAACATTCTTCCTGCGTTTGAGATATCTGTGGGGTGTCGTGGTATTGACATGCCATGCACGAAAAACCTACGGCAATCCAAAACCTAAATGATCCACAATTGGGTTCTCATGCGTGTGATGATGATCCAAAATTTATTTTATAATAATCCCATGGTCAAGTCTGACAGATAGGGGAACAAGGAGCAGTGTTTAGTCATATTAAGTGGTATATGATTAATAATCTGAATGCACACGAGTTGGGACACATTGGTGACGGATGAAAATAATGAAGGAGCAAATCCACGTTGGGCCTTTTTTCTCTGGGTCTACATCTCTGGTAATCCACGCTTCCCTTTGATGCTTTGTGAAAAGTACAGAGGTAACAGCTAGCACCCTTTCTCCTAGAGCAACATTAGAAAAGGTAAGGATGATCCAAAAGCTAAAGGTTGATGTGTGGTTTCATGTGATAACCATCCTTTTGGGACAAAATAATAATAGTCTTCTTATGGTGTGACAAGCAGCAAAAGGTTTATCAAAAGATTGGGATGTTGGCATGGGTCCCAGACCACTTTTACAGATTATACCAGCGCTATTACCAGATAATTGCACCTTGGAGGTTATGAGTAAAACAATACCTAATAATGAATGCAAAAATTGGGATTCTGTATATCCATTGACTTTTTTTCAAAAATCAAAAACATTGTTTTCTTATTCTCACCGGGTATTTCACTTGCGTCCACTTGCTAGGAACCAGAAACAAATTGGGAAATTTATCAGCAATGATGTGTAAAATCATTTTGGTGATTGAGAATTCATTGAACCCATTGTCACATAGTGACCTCTGGTCGTGGTAAGGAGATAAAGGGCTTTTTAATAAATTGCCCAAGAATGTAACATTATTATACTTTTTTCATCCTATGTCTGTTATTGAATCAACTTCTACTGTACAGGCAATTTCACTTGAACAATTGCGTAGAAGAGAGCAGCTGAATGCCAAGGATAAAACGATCCAACATCTCCGCATTGGTGTTCCCGTGGTGTTCCAGGTGTACATTGGTTGACCAAGTGGCAACTGGATTTGAATATTTCGTGTGTTGGTGGTATGCAACCAACAAGAACGTGGAGAGAATAAACTACATCCACCACAATGTCAAAATTGGGAAATTGGACTCAAGTGTTTTTTGTGGCTGGGCATGAACAACTTGGAGCCACTTAATGCCATTTCAAACCCAAATAGCCATGGACATGCGCCTGGCTGAAAAAGGTGGTGTCTGCGCTCTCTTTGGGGAGTGATCCATCTTCATCCTGAACCGTATGGCTGCTGATGGTGGTCTGACCAAGGCTATAAAATGCCTTAGGGTCCATGACGTGAAGGTGAATGAGCACTCAAATCATGAGGAGTATTCTGGCTGACTTGCCCAATCGGTTTCTAGGAGGGATCGCAACGGGTTACAAATAACCGGTTATAACCGGTGTTCGTTTTTTTAAAAGCAAAACCGTAATCAGACTTTCGAAATCGGTTAAAATTTCCAATCATTTCTTCCGGTTCCGGTACTCCACATTGCGCTATTTTTTCAATATCATTTCCACTTTTTTCAAGAATGTTAACATCAAAACATTTTTACAAAATAAAGAACAAAAATTTAACTTACACGAGTGCGTTGTTGAAAGCCACATTCAACAAGCTTGTTTGTCAATATTGTATACAAACTACCCCATTACCGCGGAGTAAATTAACGATCGATGGTGTAGCGCCGGAGAAAAGGAGGCGTAGGCGGAGTGTCGGACACAGGAACAAAACTTGTTTTATTGGCAGATATTAAAACACTACTCGCACTCCGGAAGAGCAACAAAAACAGTCCGTGCGGAACCCCGCACCCCAACTCGAGGTCCCGCGGGTGAATTATGTAAACACCACAATGGTACCGGTTTTAAAACCGGTTAATCGTTTTTTTTTTTTGCTACAGCTGTTCGGTTAAAACCGGTTATGAAAGTAAGCGTTTTTTTGCGATCCCTAGTTTCTAGATATGTTATGTTATGACAATGCATAAACAAACATTTTTTCCTCTGAGTGTATCAAAGTAGTCAAATATCTGGCACAATGTCTATTTTGGGTGATGTGAGAATTTAAACAATGTTTTGATAAACATGAGGGAAACGTTGGATTAATTGGATATGAAGTTATCTCATGTTTGCTTTCTTGGGTTTTTAATGCTTATGTGATGTAATGCAATCGAGAGGCACATTGGGTGCCATGGAAACTTTGCCATGATGTAGTTTAACAATGTGATGCAATCAATTTACATTGGGTGCCGTGGAAACACTAGACAGTGATGCAGAAGACAACAAAGACTGACAATATCCAGAGGATGGTGAAGACATTGCAAAGACTCACAAACTATTTTTCTCTCAGCTTTGTTTGTCACAATTTGCTTTGTGTGATGCGGACCACCCTAAGGAATAAAAAAGTGGAGAGTGGAGATGTGATTAAAATGGGTTGGAGATTGTGAAAGAGACACATTCCATGTTCTCCTCGCGAGCCAGAATTTCCTCTTGTCTTCCTCCCTTGATAATTTTACTTTAAATGTCCTAGGTTGCTTAAATCTGATAATTTTACTTTAAATGTCCTAGGCTGCTTAAACCTGACAGTGTGATTGTGAGTGTGGGTGTTTGTCTCTATGTGCCCTGCGATTGGCTGGCAACCAGTTAAAGCTGTACCCTGCCTCCTGCCCGATGAGCTGGTATAGGCTCCAGCACTCCCACGACCTTTGTGAGGACAAGTGGCTAAAAAATGGATGGATGGATCTCAGTTTTGTTGTGGTTTAATAGTTTTTTTTAGAAAAATACAGTTATTTATCTGTTGTAGACAGTGAAACAAAACCTCAATTGAACAGTAAACACTGGAGACATTGGATTGAACTGTCATCTGCCAAACTATAGTCGAAATTAACATTCTGAGGAATTTGACCCAAAGGTAGCATACCCAGGTTGAACAGGAGGGGTCCAAGAACTGACCCTTGAGGGACCGCATAGGTCATTGTCTTTAATGAAATTAAACACTTTAAATGGTTACAAAATAACCCATTTACACAGGTAGGAACTGAACCATTTAAGGACTGTTCCATTAAGTCCTACCCACATTTCCAACCCATTGAGAGGTGTATTTTGATTTTCCATATCGAAAGCTGCACTGAGGTCAAACAAGACAAGAATTTAGATCTCTCTCAAGTCAGTATTCAACGTTATATCATTTAGCACTTTGATAAGAGCAGATTCTGTACTGTGATGAGTTCTGAAACCTGAATTAAAATTTTGTCAAAAAGTCTCTTTAAATTCAGAATCAGAGGCCATCTGTATAAAAACAAGGAACACAAGGAATTTTTCTCCAGCAGTCGATGTTGCCCTGGTACGAGATTCATTCAATTCAAGAAATTTGTTGATTCAGTTGAACAATCTTGGCTAGGAAAGAGAGATTTTAGATGGGTCTATATTTTGCTAACATGGGAGCGTCCAACATTCTATTTTTTGTCGAGGTTTAATGCAACAATAAGAGCTTTAGGAAACTTGCCTGACGTGATCAATTCATTATTTGCTGCAAATGGGCGAGGACAGACTCTGCCATAGCTTTGAAAAAGTCAACTTTCTGTACCCTGTATTTTCAGTTAGAAAAAATGGGTGATCTCTGTGGGGGTCTGACTTAATCCAGAAAAGATTCCGCAGATATCTATGAGATTCACAGATAAAATTCTTCAAGGGTGGAGGAGGGGCCCTTCAAATTTTAGTAGAAGGTGATTTCAGGTGAGAGGGGGTGGGAGGAATATCTTGGCTTGGTGTGCGTTGGATTCCAATATTGACAATAGTCTTCATCCTGTTGTTACATCTAACATGGCATTTAGGCTAGTAGAGAGTGAGCTTTGTGTTTGGTTTAGCTCCAGTGGCCAGGGGGTGGAAGATTCACTGTGTTGGCTCATCTCACGTATTATTTGCACCACCGATTGTTTGGATGATGCTGATGAAGCTGTGTTTGCCTGGTGTTGTCTTGTCTCTTGTTGCCCCAATTTTTTGGGGAACAACTATCTTTTTGTCCTTCTATCAGACGTGTCAACAAGGCCAGTGTTTTCTTTTCGGGCCACTGAATGATGTACACAGTAAAAAGATAGTGGCAGCCAATAACTTAACCCATTGTGGATTTAGACAGAAACTGCCTGCATTATAAAGATGTTTGTGCCCCTCCCCCGAAAAAAGAGAAACTATCAATGTAGTAACCACTTCTTTGAGCCACTTACTGAATTGACTGAGGCTACTGAAACTCTCACCTCCAAATCTTACCATTGGGAGAAGTCCATTTATGAAAACCTTAACATCCAAACATTGCACTTTTATTAGGAGATCAATTAAATCTCTCTTCAGTACATTTGATTGCTGCTTGAGAACATCCAAGATTCCTGTGTGTAAACTGAACCGCGGTTCAAATCCCAGCCCCTCCTGTGTAAAGTTTGAATGTTCTTCCCGTGCCTGTTTGAGGTTTCTCGGGAACTCAGGTTAACTCCCACATCCTCAAAACATGCAATAATTGGAGATTCTAAATTACCACGATGTGTGATTGTGAGCACGACTGTTGTCTGCCTCAATGGCCCCCGCGATTGGCTGACAAACAGTTCAGGGTGCACCCTGCTTCCTGTCCTATCACAGAGTGAGAAAGAAAATAATAATGACATATAATCCATCCATTCTATTATGCCGCTTATCCTCACGAGGGTTGCGGGGAGTGCTGGAACCTATCCCAGCTGTCAACAGGAAGGAAGCGGGGTACACTCTGAACTGGTTGCCAGCCAATCGCAGGGGACATAGAGACAAACAGCCACACTCACAATCACACCTTGGGGCAATTTAGAGTGTCCAATTAATGTTGCATGTTGTGTTGATGTGGGGGGGGTGAACTGGAGTGCTTGGAGAAAATACACACAGGTATGGGGAGAATATGTTACATAGGCGGGGCCGGGATCGAACATGGGTCTTCAGAACTGTGAGGCCAATGCTTTACCAGCTGAACCACAATGACGCCATGAGAAAATAAGAATACTATATTTATTCTATAGCTTTCTTAAATCAAGAAAACAACAGTAAAGCCTGACTAAATACCCTGGCTGCCAAATAGAACTGTGTAGCTGTGCTCTGAGCCATGCTTTCGGCAGACAGTACATTAATAGTCAAAGTATTGACAGAAGGTTTCATATTTCAAACAATGCAGCATGGATTATTAGCAGTTATTTACAGTGTATGCACTTCTCATTAATTTTTAAACAACCCTTAAAGTCTGGCTTATAGGCAAAGATAGCCAACAAAAGTAAAAGAGTAAACATTTTTTTTTTTAGTCACAATATGAAACCTAGTAATGACACCGAGCAAAGTGCTGCCAAATGCATTTTTTATGAACTGATGTAATATATAAAGGTCAAGGCCATTGTCTCAACACATAGTAATTTGTCATACAATTGTGTTGCTCAGTTCAGCGTTCTACAGTTCTGTATTACAATAACTTTTTAAAATAAATGAATGTTTATATACCAACTACACAAACTACTGCAGTGACATCTAATGAAAGGAGAGTTTGGTGCCTGTTTTTTTACCTGAACCTGACACCACGATAAGATGAATGAGGCACTATATTACAAATGAAATCACATCATTATTATTTATCCTTCTACGCTTGTGTTGTCATGAATGTTAGTTGGATTATACATGTAGTAGCACCCAAGATCCACTCTGTGAAAGTGATGTGACAAAGTGCACCGTACTGCTTTCTTGTGTTTTCTAATGCAGCTTTGTAATCACATTACTCAGGCATGTCTCATTAATTCCCTGCATTGCTCAGTAACCCATGACTCCTGTTATCACAGTCCTCGTGCTACTGGGTGCCAAACTATGGCCTCTAAAAAAGGAGCAGGTTGAGGGAAAATTATGGCCTGCGGAGCAGACACAAATAATTGATGAAGGAGAGACTATTTCAAACTGAAAATTCTTCATGGGTATTTCACTCACAAATGAAGTTTGTTTTCAACTGTGCCATTTGAACAATCTATTCTATTAATACAATGGACATGAAAATTGTATCAGCAATTTATTTTCATTCCAAAAATTCCTGTGTATTTTCAATTCATTTTGACTGCTTAATTTATGATGGCTGAGATGGGCTCCAGCAATTCCGCGAGACTTTGTAAGAATAATGACAAAAAACACCCAGAATCACCTCTCATTATCAAAGGAGATTTTAACACTGCTAAACCTAACCACGAACTCCCTAAATAGAAGCAGCACGTAGAATGTCTGATGAGGGAAAATAACACTTTAGACCAGGAGTGCCCAGACTTTTGTACCCCAAGATCTACTTTTCAAGCACCCAGCCTCTCTCTCGAGCTACTGACGTGGGGGGTGGGGGATGATGATGCTATATTGTGTGTCTTGCCATGTTATTAATTTTATGTGATATATATATATATATATATATATATATATATATAATGCAGCCCTTTGGGGGCACAAACCAGTGCAATCTGTAGGCCGGTCCCAAGCCTGGATAAAAGGAGAGGGTTGCGTCCGGAAGGTCATCCGCCGTAAAAACTGTCTCAAACAAATATGAGCATTCATCTAAAGAATCCCATACCGGATCACTCGTGGCCCGGGTTAACAACGCCCGCCCCCGGCACTGCTAACGTGCAGGGCGTCGCTGGAAATTAAGCTACTGTTGGTCGAAGACAAAACGGAGGAAGAAACCGGATTTGTCGTCAGAAGAAAAAGAGGAAAGCACAGAGCCTATAACTGAGTGTAGGGACTTTGAATGTTGGGACTATGACAGGTAAACCTCAGGAGTTGGTTGACATGATGATTAGGAGAAAGGTTGATATACTGTGCATCCAAGACAGCAGGTGGAAAGGTAGTAAGGCTAGAAGTTTAGGAGCAGGGTTTAAATTATTCTACCATGGAGTAGATGGGAAGAGAAATGGAGTAGGGGTTATTTTAAAGAAAGAGCTGGGTAAGAATGTCGTGAAGGTCAAAAGAGTATCAGAGCAAGTGATGAGACTAAAATTTGAAATTGAAGGTGTTATGTATGACGCGGTTAGCGGCTATGCCCCACAGGTAGGATGTGACCGAGAGTTTAAAGAGAAATTCTGGAAGGAACTCGATGAAGTAGTTCTGAGCATCCCAGACAGTGAGAGAGTTGTTAGGGGCAATGAAGAAGTGATGGGTAAGTACGGCATCCAGGAAAGGAACTTCGAGGGACAGATGGTGGTGGACTTTGCAAAAAGGATGGAGATGCCTGTAGTGAACACTTGTTTCCAAAAGAGGGAGGAACATATAGTGACCCACAAGAGTGGAGGTAGAAGCACGCAGGTGGATTATATTTTGTGTAGACGATGTAATCTGAAGGATATAACCGACTGTAAAGTAGTGGTAGAGGAGAGTGTAGCTCGTCAGCATAGGATGGTGGTGGGGAGGATGATTCTGGTGGTGGGTAGAGGATTATGAAGACAAAGGTAGAGCAGAGAACCATGTGGTGGAAGCTGAGAAAGGAAGAATGTTGTGCCGCCTTTCGGAAAGAGGTGAGACAGGCTATCGATGGACAGCAGAAGCTCCCGGAAAACTGGACTATGACAGCCAAGGTGATCAGAGGTACAGGCAAGAGAGTACTTGGTGTGACTTCTGGTAGGAAAGGAGAGAAGGAGACTTGGTGGTGGAACCCCAAAATACAGGGAGTCAAACAAGGAAAAAGATTAGTGAAGAAAAAGGGGGACACTGAGAGGGCTGAGGAGAGGCGAAAGGAGTACATCGAGATGCGACGTAGGGCAAAGGTAGAGGTGGCAAAGGCTAAACAAGAGGCATATGAAGACATGTACACCAGGTTGGACACGAAAGAAGGAGAAAAGGATCTCTACAGGTTGGCCAGACAGAGGGATAGAGATGGGAAGGATGTGCAGAAGGTCAGGGTGATTAAGGATAGAGATGGAAATGTGTTGACTGGTGCCGGTAGTGTACTAAATAGATGGAAAGAATACTTTGAGAAGTTGATGAATGAAGAAAATGAGAGAGAAGGAAGAGTTGAAGAGGCAAGAGTGAAGGACCAGGAAGTGGAAATGATTACTAAGGGGGAAGTCAGAAAGGCACTACAAAGGATGAAAAATGGAAAGGCAGCTGGTCCTGATGACATACTGGTGGAGGTATGGAAGCAATTTAGAGAGATAACTGTGGAGTTTTTGACCAACTTATTCAACAGAATACTAGCAGGCAAAAAGATTCCTGAAGAATGGAGGAAAATGCGATGTTCAGAGCTGTGGGAATTATAGAGGAATAAAGTTGATGAGCCACACAATGAAGTTATGGGAAAGAGTAGTGGAGCCTAGACTCAGGACAGTAGCGAGCAACAGTATGTTTTTATGCCTAGAAAAGAGTACCACATATGCATTATTTGCCATTAGGATGCTTGTGGAAAAGTACAGAGAAGGTCAGAAAGATTTACATTGTGTCTTTGTGGATCTAGAGAAAGCCTATGACTGTGTACCAATAGACGTACTGTGGTAATGCATGCGTAAGTCTGGTGTGGCAGAGAAGTATGTTAGAATAGTACAGGACATCTCTGATGGCAGCAGAACAATGGTGAGGTGTGCCTTAGGTGTGACAGAAGAATTTGAGGTGGAGGTGGGACTGCATCAGGGATCACCTCTGAGCCCCTTTCTGTTTGTAGTGGTAATGGATAGGCTGACAGATGAGGTTAGACTGGAATCCCATTGGACCATGATGTTTGCAGATGATATTGTGATATGCAGTGAAAGCAGGGAGCAGGCAGAGGAACAATTAGAATGATGGAGACATGCACTGGAAAGGAAAGTAATGAAGATTAGCCGAAATAAAACAGAATATATGTGCATGAATGAGAAAGGTGTAGGGGGAAGAGTGAGGCTCCAGGAAGAAGAGATAGTGAGGTTGAGGACTTCAAATATTTAGGGTAAACAATCCTGAGCAATGGTGAGTGTGGAAAGGAAGTGAAGAAATGGGTCCAAGCAGGTTGGAATAGCTGGCGGAAGGTGTCTGGTGTGTTATGTGACAGAAGAGTCTAAGCTAGGATGAAGGGCAAAGTTTATAAAACAGTGATGAGGCCGGCCATGATGTACGGATTAGAGACGGTGGCGCTGAAGAAACAACAGGAAGCAGAACTGGAGGTAGCAGACATGAAGATGTTGAGGTTCTCACTCACAGTGAGCAGGTTGAATAGGATTAGAAATGAGCTCATTATATGGACAGACAAAGTTGGATGTTTTGGAGACAAGATTCGAGAGAGCAGACTTCGATGGTTTGAACATGTTCAGAGGCGAGAGAGTATGTTGGTACAACGGTGCTGAGGATGGAGCTGCTAGGCAAAAGAGCGAGAGGAAGACCAAAGAAAAGATTGATGGATTTTGTGAGTGAGGACACGAGGACAGTGGGTGTTAGAGAGAAGGAAAAACAAGATGGGCTTGGATGGAAAATGATGACACGCTGTGGCGACCCCTACCTGTGGTGAGGGCAGACATGAGGGCAGTTGGTGTTAGAGAGGAAGATACAGGAGATAGGCTAAGATGGAAAAAAGATGGCATGCTGTGGCAACCCCTAACGGGACAAGCCGAAAGGAAAAGAGGAAGAAGATATATATATATATATATATATATATATATATATATATATATATAATACAGTAATACTATAACATTTGTAATTATGACTGTCCATCTTTAAGAGCGGGTATGGGGGGGTCTTGCTTTAAAAGCGGGTATGGGGGGGCGGGTGCAAGGTGGGTTTCTTTTGGCTTGTCCCGTTAGGGGTCGCCACAGCGTGACGTCTCAGATGAACGCTCGTATTTGTTTGACACAGTTTTTACGCCGGATGCCCTTCCTGACACAACCCCTCTTGGGGATTTGAGGCACCAGTGAGATATGAACTCACAATCCCTGGTTTACCAAACCAATGCTTTAACCACTGAGCTAAGGGGCCTCCAGGGTCTGGGTGTAAGGTAAACAAGGAAAAAGAAAGTGTGGCAGAGGGGCAGTCTTCGTGTGCCGCCTAAAAGAAACCAGTGGCTTCTTTTCGTTTTTTACAGTATGTGAATTGTGCCATTGGATGTAACAACCAGTCATTCCTCACTCATTGAATCACATTGCAAAATGCCACAAACTGATTAGCTGTATGTTATCCTTTCAATTTGCATTGGATTTTTTTTTTTTTTGCGGGTAACGCAGAATATCTGCAGAGAGACTGCATCAGCGGTGCACAATTGCACACGCACGCAGTTTAGAGAGAAGATGGGCTGACGATTTGTTTTTTTTTGGCACGCCGTCCTGCGATTGAACAACACTGCCTCGTGATCGTCCGGTCGATTGCAATCGTCGCATTGAGCAGCCCTGCGTTAGACCACTGCTATACCACAATTAAACATGCATAGTGAATACTTGGCTGTTGTTACTGCATATGCCAGTTTCTGTGGGGAGCTGTGTTTACCAACAAAAACTTTCCACACATTCAATAACAAGAAACTGCGGTTTACAGCCAGACTTTGGCAACTCCACCAGGCTAAAGAGGTTGCATATCGTAGTGGGGTAGTGCCATCTACAATCGCACTAGAAACTTGTTGACTAAAGAAATTAACATGGGTCTGCACTTCATCCTTGAAAATCTCGACAGTGAGGTTCCTGTTTGTGGACTTCAGCTCTGCGTTTAACACCATCATCTCTGAACTCTTCTCTTCCAAGCTTCTGCTGCTCAGCGTCTCGCCTGCCATCTGCCAGTGGAGCTACAACTTCCTGACGGGCAGGACACAGCAGGTGAGGCTGGGGGACACCACCTCCTCCATGTGCACTATCAGCACTGGGACATCCCAAGGTTGTATCCTCTCCCCTCTGCTCTCTCGCTCTACACAAACGACTGCACCTCAAGGCACCTGGTTGTCGAACTCCTGAAGTTTGAAGATGACACCACAGTCACGGCAGATGGCAACGCAACAGGCTTGTAGTCATTTAGACCTGAGACTGCTGCTTTTATTGGAACCAGTATGATGGTGGAGGGTTTGAAGCAGGCTGGTACTTCACACAGTTCTAGAGACCTGTTGAAAATCTTTGTGAAGACAGGAGCAAGTTGGTCTGCACAGACTTTGAGGTAGGATGCGGACACAAGGCCTAGGCCTGGCGCTTTGTTAATCTTTTGTTGTTTCAAGATCTGCCTCATGTCCCTTTCGTGAATGTTAAATGGTGGAGTTGGAGATGTTGAGGTTGTCGAAGTGGATGGTGGTGCGACTTGGTGGGTGTGTGGAGTGAAAGTTTCCTTTTCAAATCTGCTGTAAAAGCTCTTCAGGTCATTGGCCAGCCCACTATTGTTGTCTACTGAGGGAATTATCACTTGTAATTAATGAGCAATTGTAATTTCTGCCAGACTGATTTCGAGTCGTTAGTGCCAAGATGTTTTTCCAGTTTTCCTGCAGGTACTGTGAGACTGTAATTCCCAAGAACTTGAAGGGCTTGATTGTTGAACAAGATATTTGGACAACGTAAGGGCCAGCTGTGGTGAAGGATACCTCCTGAAGTACACAATCATTCTTTAGAGTGTCCAACCCCAGGTTGTGTTGGGCACACCAAAGCTCCAGTTTCACCACTTCCTGTTGATACGCAGGCTCGTCTACTATGTGCATCCATCACAATCTCGTTTGGTGCTGTCACAAAAAAAGGATAAACTCTAACTGCAACGGACAATCAAAACCACTAAGCAAACCCACCCTTAAAGACTTGCACACCACTCAAACTAGGACCAAAGCAGAAGGATCCTTTCGGACCCTGCACATCCCGACCACCAGCTCTTCCAGCTCCTTCTGTTGGATCAATCAAATCAAATCAAAACTAGCAGGCATTCAAACATTTTTTTCCCTCAGGCAATGAAGTCATTAAACTCTTGATCAGCTAACCTACTATTTTCTGCCTTGGCGCGTTATTGGGCATACCCTCATATCCTGCTGGCTCAATCAGTGTTAGTGTTAGTAGTAGATTATCTCACAATTGATCACTTTAAACTGCTCCCTGCACAATTGTCATAGCACTGGTCTATAACCGCAAAGGGGTAAGGGCACTCTGTGTAAGATGAACATAATTTAATGTCTATTATTCTATTATTTGTTCTTCTTCTCAATACTCAACATGAATTTCATACCATGGCACCACCAAATGCCGGAGAGAAATTCCTTGTGTGTTTTTACACACTTGGTCAATAAAGCTGATTCTGATTCTGGGTTAAGGGTTTTTAGTCATGAATCCAGAAATACTATCAAATACTATAGTTATTATCAGGTCTAAATTACGGCTTCAGCCATTTTTTGTGGGGCATCTTTGAATATATATATTATATATGCATATTAAGTTGTACATATTTCTTCCAGGCGGCATGGTGGCTCAGGTGGAAAGCATTGCCCTCACAGTTCTGAGGTTTCGGGTTCAATCCTGGACCCACCTGTGTGGAGTTTGCATGTTCTCCCCATGCCTGTGTGGGTTTTCTCCAGGCACTCTGGTTTCCTCCCACATCCCAAAAAATACAACATTAATTGGACACTCTGTTGTCTCTCTCCATTTGCCCTGCGATTGGCTGGCAACCAGTTCAGTTGACAGCTGGGATAGGCTCCAGCACTCACGTGACCCTTGTGAGGATAAGCAGCTAAAAAGTGTATGGATGGATATTACAGGGTTCCCTTGCCACTTAACGCTTCACCTTTTGTGGCTTTAGTGTTTCGCGGCCCCCCAAAAATCTCATTGATACAAGGCGCGTGATTGGTCCCCAGCGTGACATCGACCAATGAGAGCATGTGTGGATTTATCTCGTGAGCTGATTGGCTGCGCATCATCGAAGCCTCACACAGCAACCTCCATTCCAGCCTTTCCCTTCTCCTTCCTTCCCGCCAATTATTGCATGTTTTTGGGATGTGGGAGGAAACCGGAGTGCCCAGAGAAAATCCACGTGGGCACGCACACACACACATGCACACACACATGCACACACACATGCACACACACACATGCACACACACATGCACACACACATGCACACACACATGCACACACACATGCACACACACACACACACCTGCGACAATTTCAATTTTTAGCTGCCCAGAAACACACACATGCATAGGGCCCTACAGAAAATTTATTTGTTTTATTCACTGAAGACTGGATGAAGAACATGTTGGTAAGAAGATTTATTGGTTTTCTGAGGTTGTGTGCATGTGGTAAAGAAAGTGAGTTTGTGCGAGAGAGAGAGAGAGAGAGAGAGAGAGAGAGAGAGAGAGAGAGAGAGGTGAGAGAGAGGGAGAGAGATAGAACTGCATCATTAAAGCTGTTGTTTTTCGGAATCGGTAAGCCCTTGTGCAGCTTTTCTTCTTCCCCAAAAATCATTTTGATTGGCTTTGTGTCTGTCATGTGACACCCTTGTACCCTCTGACTGGTGAAATATAAATATCAAATGACACTTGTGATCATGTTAAATTGGTGTGAAAGGGCCCTTTGCAAAGTTGTAGGTGAAGTAAAAAAAAATAAAAATACAGTATTTTCTGAACTATAGGGCACACTGTAATATAAGTCCCATAAACTAACCTAAAGAAGAAATATTTTTACATATATTAGCAGGACCAGACAATAAGCAGCACATGTCCACATTTTGAACAGAGATATTTTCACAGATATTGTATATGTTTATTTGCATATCTTATTTGATTGTTTCCAAACGGTGCATGTAACATGGCTTTAAAATGGGTGATAAAAACAAAAACAAAAGTCATTGATGGCCTCATTCATCTCATCTAATTGTTTTCAGCACTTACTTCGAAACATATATGATGTCTTTAAAAACAAAATGTTCGTTTAACTTTTGAATTATAACACAATGGTGGAAGAAGGTCAACTATTTCAGAGGTTTGAATGAACGGGAATAGAGTCAAAGAGGACTAACAGTGCTTGGTGATAAGTATCTGTTGGTTCATCAGTATAACCCCCTTTGACATTATAGGAGGTAATATAATCCACACAGTAAACTATATTATATTTTTTTAACACACCTCGTAAATATTGACATATATTGACAAACTGTTGTTGCTTTGATCCTAATATTATCTTTTGAGTACCTAATTGTTTTCAAGGAGGTAATGATTTATTATTATTGACACTGAAATAAAGGTCCCAGTGACCCTCTCTGACTGCTGGTACCAATTTCTACATTTGCATACAAAATGATAGATGATGAATGCATACAATGGTTCCCAAATACTGGTCACGTGGACAGATACCAAGCCGCAACGCACCCCCGTTTCACGTCACCCCCCTCACCACTCCTATCAAGAAATGATCAGCAGTGTACGACCATAAAGGCCCATCAGCGCCTCCCCCATTAACATGCAAAACATAATAGGGAAAAAGAATAGGAACCACAGCCTTACACCCAGGACCACAGTCATACCTAAAAGGCTTGACTCGATGAAGTCTGAGGCTGACTGTAAATCATGTAGCATGCAGTTTTCCTCAAATTTAAAGTCAGAGAAAGTTCAGGGATGATGGTGTTGAATGCAGAGTTGAAGTCCACGAACAGGATCCTCGAATAGGTACCCTCACTGTCGAGATGTTCAAGGATGAAGTGCAAACCCATGTTGACGGCATCATCCGCAGACCTCTTAGCTTGACAGGCAAACTGCAGTGGGTCCAGATGGGGACCTGTGACGCTCTTGAGGTGGTTCAGCACAAAGCGTTCAAAGAACTTCATAACCACAGATGTCATGGAAACAGGCCTGTAGTCATTAAGACCTGAGACTGCTGCTTTTATGGGGATTGGTATAATGGTGGCGCATTTGAAGCAGGGTGGTCCTTCACACAGTTCTAGAGACCTGTTGAAGATCTTTGGGAAGACAGGAGCAAGTTGGTCTGCGCAGACTTTGAGGCAAGATGGGGACACAAGGGCCGGTCCAGCGCTTTGTTGATCTGCTGTTTGAAGTCCTGTCTAATTTCCCTTTCATGTTCAAGTCTGGAGTGGAAGGTGCTTCGGCTTGTGGTGCGGTTTGGTTGGTGCGTGGTGTGGAAGTGTCTGTTTCAAATCTGAAGGAAAAGCTATATAGGTCTACCCTCTCTTGTTTTCTCCTGGCGGGGAACATTGCTTGTAATCTGTGAGCAATTGTAATCCGTGCCAAACTGATTGGAGTCATGAGCGCTGAAATGTTTTTTCCAGTTTAGCTGCTTCTTCGCAATGTTAATTTCTTTGTCAGTTGGTTTCTAGTGTGATTGTAGAGCGCCCAATCCACACTAAAATTCTTGAATTTAAATGGAGTTTTTGACAAATTTCCATCAGGTTTCAGAACTCATCACAATACAGAATCTGCTCTTATCAAAGTGCTAAATGGTATAAGGTTGGATACTGATTCAGGAAAGGTGTTAATTTTGGTCTTGTTGGATCACAGCACGGCTTTTGATCCGGTAGATTACAATACACTGCTAAACAGGGTGGAAATGTGGGTAGGACTAAATGGTGTAGGTCCTACCTAGAGGAAAGGGGCTACTTTGTGACCATTAGAGGTGTCAGTTCTTGGACCTCTCCTGTTCAACCTGTACAGTGAATAAAATAAGTATTTAAACACCCTGCGCTATATTGCAAGTTCTCCCACTTAGAAATCATGGAGGGGTCTGAAATTTTCATCGTAGGTCCATGTTCACTGTGAGAGCGATAATCTAAAAAGAAAAATCCAGAAATCATGGTCTGATTTTTTTAATGATTTATTTGTGTGGTACGGCTGCAAATAAGCATTTGAACACCTGTCTATCAGCTAGAATTCTGACCCTCAAAGACCCGTTAGCCCATCTTTAAAAAGTTATCCTGAATCAGATGCACCTGTGTGAGGTTGTTATCTGCATAAAGACACCTTTCCACCTTATACAATCAGTCAGACTCAAACTTGTAACATGACCAAGACCAAACAGCTGTCCAAAGACACCAGAGACAAAATTGTACAACTCAACAGTGTCTCCAGATGACTACAGTTCAATTTAGGTTTTGTGCCACTGTCTTAATCAGATAAATAACTGGATGAGCCAAAATTTTCTTCAACTAAATCCCAACAAAACTGAGACAATTGTTTTTGGCAATAAAGAAAAGAGAATTGCTGTTAGTAAACACCTGGACTCTCTGTCTTTAAAAACAAAGGCCAAGTCTGAAACCTTGGTGTTCTGATTGTTTCCGATCTGACTTTCAACAGTCACATCAAATCAATCACAAAAACTGCCTTTTACCATCTGAAGAACATATCGAGAGTGAAGTCTTGTATGTGTCAAGGAGACCAGGAAAAGCCCAACCATGCTGTTATCTCAAGTAGACTTGACTACTGTAATGGTCTTCTGACTCGACTCCCCAAAACGAGTATTAAACAGCTGCAGCTCATTTAGAATGGTGCAGCTCGCATTATGACCAAAACAAAGCGGCCAGAGTATATAACACCAATCCTAAAGTCCTTGTAGTGTAGTGTAGTCAGCTTTAGAATAGATTTTAAAGTTCTGATACTGGTCTATAAATCACTAAATGAATTAGGTCCTGAATACATGAAAGAAATGCTTACGGAATACAAACTCAGTAGAGCTCTGAGATAGACTGACTCAGGTCAAATAGTGGTGTGTAGACCCTAAAGCAAACATGGTGAAGCTGCATTTAGCTATTATGCTGCACACAAATGGAATAGTTGCCAACAGAGGTGAGGTCAGCCCCAAGTGTGAATGCTTTTTAATCCAGGTTGAAAACTCTTCTTTTTTCTCATGCTTTTTAGAATATATCCACTTTTTGATCATATCAATTGCACTGTATGTGGATTTAATTCTTTTTTTAATATTGCGTTTGTCATTTTTATTGTTTTATTCCATTTTAAATGTTTTATCTCTTTGTTTTCAAATACCTTTAATCATTTAAAGCACATTGAATTATCTCGTGTATGAAATCCGCTATCCAAATAAATTTGCTTTGCTTTGCTTTGCTTTACAATGTGCAATCTCTTTAGCCTGGTGGAGTTGCCTCAGTTTGGCTGAAAACCAAGCCTTGTTGTTATTGAACGTGTGAAAAGTTTTTGTCGTTACATACACCTCCTCACAGAAACTGACATACCGCAGTAACAATATCCGCGAATTCATCTAGGCTGCACGCTGAATTTTCAAAGACACTCCAGTCTGTGCAGTCGAAGCAGCTTTGAAGTTCTAATTTTGTGTCGTTGGTCCACTTTTTATCTGATTTTACCAAAGGCTTCGCACACTTAACTGCTTGCCTATACGTAGGTATTAACATGAGCAAGCAGTGATCTGAGGAGCCAATGGGTCCGCAGGGAATTGCACGATATGCATTTTTAATGGAAGTGTAACAGTAGTCTAGAGTGTGATTTTCCCTCGTCAGACATTTTACGTGATGATTTTATTGAGAGAAGTTGTGGTTAAGTTTAGCTGCGTTGTTAAGTTTAGCTGTGTTAAAATCTCCTAGGAAAATGAGCAGTGAATCTGTGTGTTTTTTTCTCAATCTCGTTTAGCTTCTCGGCGAGCGTTGCCAGTGCTGGGTTCATGCTAACTTGAGGTGCAATGTTAACACTGACGAGAATGAAAGATGCGAACTCACGTGGCGAAATGAAACGACTTACTGTTAAAAAAACGACTAAAAGTGGGCTGCAGTGTGTGCTGAGCTGTGTAACATGCGTGCACCATTTCTCATTGATATAAAAGGGTATTCCACCGCTTTTCGACGCATGATGAAAGGGGAAGCCGGGGACTGTGATGGCGGCATCGGTGACGCCTCCAAAAAGCCTCAGTCGACATTGACGCAAAGCATTGAAGAATGCGCCGACGAGTAACTCCGGAAAAAGATTCAGCTAATTGGTGAGAGTTGTCGAAAAAAAGCGTGGAGAAGACTCTCTGATGGTTAGTAAGTCCTCTCTTGTGTACTTGAGTCCCGAGGCGACCAAAAAACAAACAAACGTAAACACTACCAGGGAGAACATGCCAGAGGCTGCCACACTGTGTAAAAGACATTTTATTTAATTTTTTTTAGGTGAATGGATAATCCATGTATGGATGGATTGGGGTGCAGGGGATTAGAATATTTGTAATGTGTTCAGATGAATTTAATATTCCAAGTAATGTCGACCTTTGAAACCATATTGGCTGTCAGTGAGTAGATACGATTCTCCAAGAGTTGTGGCAGTATTGACACAGGCCTGTAGATTGTGTCTAAATGCCTGTTGCTGTATTTTAAAATGAGTCACTTTAGCGATTTTGGATTTTGTCTTTTTATGTGGGACGGTGCTAGTTTGAAATCACATTACAGGTATTCAGTATGAGAATCGTTTGGCAATGGCCAAAATGGTCTTTTTCATTACCATCATGTCAATAAGATCACAATTAGTGGACTTTTTACACTTTTTATTAATTTATTTTTTACGTATTTGTTTCAGGTGGATAAGTGGATGAATGGTTAGAGTGTCTGCCTCATGGTTCCGTGGATATCTGTTAAAATACCAGCCCGCTGAGTGGAGTTTGCATTCTCCCCGTGCCTGCGTGGGTTTTCTCCTGGCACTCCAGTGTCCTCTATATAACAAAAACATGCATGGTGGGTTAATTGGAGACCCTAAATTTGCCTGTAGGTGTCAGTATGAATGAACGTTTGTTTGTTTGTTTGTGCCCTGCGATTGGCTGACAACCACTTCAAGGTGTACCTCACCTCCTGCCTGAAGATAGCTGGATAGGCTCCAGCTGGTGAATCTGGGGAACTCAACTTCAGCAGTTACTGTCTAGTCAATCAGCAAAATAATGTTTTTTATTTATATTGGGTTGATGATGCATTAATATTATTAAGTTGAAGAAAAATACTGTAATATAATAATCAATCAATAAGATCACAATTAGTGGACTTTTTACACTTTTTATTAATTTATTTTTTACGTATTTGTTTCAGGTGGATAAGTGGATGAATGGTTAGAGTGTCTGCCTCATGGTTCCGTGGATATCTGTTAAAATACCAGCCCGCATGAGTGGAGTTTGCATGTTCTCCCCGTGCCTGCGTGGGTTTTCTCCTGGCACTCCAGTGTCCTCTATATAACAAAAACATGCATGGTGGGTTAATTGGAGACCCTAAATTTGCCTGTAGGTGTCAGTATGAATGAACGTTTGTTTGTTTGTTTGTGCCCTGCGATTGGCTGACAACCACTTCAAGGTGTACCTCACCTCCTGCCTGAAGATAGCTGGGATAGGCTCCAGCTGGTGAATCTGGGGAACTCAACTTCAGCAGTTACTGTCTAGTCAATCAGCAAAATAATGTTTTTTATTTATATTGGGTTGATGATGCATTAATATTATTAAGTTGAAGAAAAATACTGTAACATATACTAAAGCTCACCAATCACCATCCCCACGAGCAAACCTCCAGAATATTTGGAAAATGCTATGTACACCAGTAAAACACAATTGAAGGTGTCAGAGATGAACCATTGGTGCATAGCTTAACCATTTTAACTGCCCAGTTCAATACCAAAGGAAGAGCATTCCTCTGGAGATCCCTGAAGAAATTATGCAGATAGTTGCTACTCCTCTCTGGCTACCTTCAAGGTGATCACGATAAGTAAAGTTGCACTCTGAGTAACCTGAACATTGCTCTGGTTTGTAAATAGACTAGATTTTTTTTATTTTATTTTCCACAATAATATTTATTGTCTTGCAGCCAACTGATGTGGAACAGTAAAAAACAGAGTATTGGTTTGCTTATCTTAATAAAGAATGAGATAATCCATCCATCCATTTTCTTAGCCTCTTATCCTCACAAGGGTTGCAGCGAATGCTGGAGCCTATCCCAGCTGTCAACGGGCAGGAGGAACCCTGAACTGGTTGCCAGCCAATCGCAGGGCACATAGAGATAAAGAATCACACTTACAATCACACCTAGAAGCAATTTAGAGAATCCAATTAATGTTGCATGTTTTCGGGATGAGGGAGGAAACCGGAGTGCCCGTAGAAAATCCACGCAAGCCCGGGGAGAATATGCAAACTCCACACAGGGGAGGGCTGGAATTGAACTGTGAGGCCACCGTGTCGTCTGAATTACATAATGAAAACTCTATATGTCAGTACAAGAAAGAATGTGAAACAAAACCCAACAAAGCAACACTTACTAAACCAAACAAAGAGTCTGCAATTGCATTTGTACTTTTTTAACATGCAAAAGCATCCTGATTATTTCTGAATGGGCATTAGGGATCACATACTTTCATAGATATCTGTAGATCTCCCTAATCAACATTTTATATTGACTTCTCATTCTCACATTTTTTTTTATCATATTCTAAGTCTCCAGTGGTGCTTTAATTAGTTCATGTTCATTCATCCTGCAAGCAGTGTTTATCTGCTTAATACAGTTGTTTCACAGGCCGTTAATAAAGGGATTATTTTGTTTTATGCCTCATCTTTAGGCAATATGGCAGTTATGCATAAAATTCAATATTATTCTTGCAGAAATGTTGTGTAGTGTAGTTCTGTTTCATTCGAGGTGGGTGTACAATAATACCGCACACAGGATAAATAAACAGTATGCCCTTGCCCACTGTTCACAGCCACGCAGATTTTGCTCTCTGCTGATTTTTATTTTTTTTACTGCCCATAGTGTACCATATCTTAACAACCATGAGGGGCACTCAAAAGTCTTGAATTTTCCCCTAAACAGACGGCAGACCTACACCTGCGCCTAGAGATTCTGTCCATAAAGTTATGAACAGACTCAATGACAAAGAACAGGCTTGGAAGAGTCCAACGCTCACCGGAAATGAGTCCAATTTACTGCCGGTAATGCGGACCAAACTTCCCCTTCTCCTGAAATCATCTCCAGCGCCTGGTAAGGTCTATTCAGAGCTGCTGGAGAGGATCATCTGATGACCTAATTTCTAATTTTATCAAACCCTTTCACTCTTAGAGCGAACATTAACATCCCCCTGTCAGGTCACATGACTAAAAAAATGATTTTGTGAATCTTGCTAGGTGGTACGGTAGAGTGGGAAACTGGTTAGCACATCTGCTTCATACTTCTAAGGAGCGGATAGATTTCAAATTCCAGAACCACCTTTGTAGAGAGCCTGAATGCGTTTCCTCCCAGATCCCAAATACAATCATGGTTGGTTGAGTAAGGACTCTAAGTTGCCTGTTGTGGCGAATGTGAGTGAGAATGTGTACATGTGCCCTGCAATTGGCCGGCAGCCAGTTCAGGGTGTACACCTCACCCAAAAATAGCTGGGATAGGCTGCAGCTCTCCATTGACCTTCGTGAGGATATGTAATACATAAAAATGGATGGGTGGGGGAATCTTGCTATTTAATGATATTCCATCATTTGAGGCATTATTACAGCAATACCCAGCCCATGTATGTAACTAATGTATCAGCAGATGATGGACTTTTGAATTTAAATTGACAAAACTAAAGTGAAGCCCATAATTGTCCTGGTTTTAACATCCAATTGAAAGCATGCATGTTTTCAGAAGTCCTATGCTGAGGCCCCAGAAAAATGCACAGCGGTACAAAATTATCATTTAAATGAGCTACTGTGTTTTCTTCTTTTTTTGTAAAAACATCATTATCATCCAACATGTCAGGCATAAAATTGCATTATGATGATTTCATCTTAAATTATAATTAGAATGAATATGGTATTAGCCTATTTGTTGTTGACCAGGGGTGCTACTGAATGGGTTGTTTGATAGAATACAAAGCCAGCATGAATAGTACAATGTGTAATATAATGGATCCTGAACAGTTCAATCAACTATTGATAGGGTAAAGTAGCTACCTTTACTTATATCTTCTTCTTTTCCTTTCGGCTTGTCCCGTTAGGGGTCGCCACAGCGTGTCATCTTTTGCCATCTTAGCCTATCTCCTGCATCTTCCTCTCTAACCCCAACTGCCCTCATGTCTTCCCTCACCACATCCATAAACCTTCTCTTTGGTCTTCCTCTCGCTCTTTTGCCTGGGAGCTCCATCCTCAGCATCCTTCTTCCAATATACTCACTCTCTCGCCTCTGAACATGTCCAAACCATCGAAGTCTGCTCTCTTGAATCTTGTCTCCAAAACATCCAGCTTTGGCTGTCCCTCGAATGAGCTCATTTCTAATCCTATCCAACCTGGTCACTCCGAGCGAGAACCTCAACATCTTCATTTCTGCCACCTCCAGTTCAGCTTCCTGTTGTTTCTTCAGTGCCACCGTCTCTAATCCGTACATCATGGCCGGCCTCACCACTGTTTTGTAAACTTTGCCCTTCATCCTAGCAGACACTCTTCTGTCACATAACACACCAGACACCTTTCGCCAGCTGTTCCAACCTGCTTGGACCCGTTTCTTCACTTCCTGACCACACTCTCCATTGCTCTGTATTGTTGACCCCAAGTATTTGAAGTCGTCCACCCTCGCTATCTCTTCTCCCTGTAGCCTCACTCTTCCCCCTCTACTTTTCTCATTCACGCACATATATTCTGTTTTACTTCTGCTAATCTTCATTCCTCTCCTTTCCAGTGCATGTCTCCATCTTTCCAATTGTTCCTCTGCATGCTCCCTGCTTTCACTGCATATGACAATATCATCTGCGAACATCATGGTCCAAGGGGATTCCAGTCTAACCTCATCTGTCAGCCTATCCATTACCACTGCAAACAGGAAGGGGCTCAGAGCTGATCCCTGATGCAGTCCCACCTCCACCTTAAATTCCTCTGTCACACCTAAGGCACACCTCACCATTGTTCTGCTGCCATCATACATGTCCTGTACTATTTTAACATACTTCTCTGCCACACCAGACTTACGCATGCAGTACCACAGTTCCTCTCTTGGTACTCTGTCATAGGCTTTCTCTAGATCCACAAAGACACAATGTAGCTCCTTCTGACCTTCTCTGTACTTTTCCACGAGCATCCTCAAGGCAAATAATGCATCTGTGGTACTCTTTCTAGGCATGAAACCATACTGTTGCTCGCAGATACTTACTTCTGTCCTGAGTCTAGCCTCCACTACTCTTTCCCATAACTTCATTGTGTGGCTCATCAACTTTATTCCTCTATAGTTCCCACACCTCTGAACATCCCCTTTGTTCTTAAAAATGGGAACTAGAACACTTTTCCTCCATTCTTCAGGCATCTTTTCGCCCGCTAGTATTCTGTTGAATAAGTTGGTCAAAAACTCCACAGCCATCTCTCCAAATTGCTTCCATACCTCTACCGGTATGTCATCAGGACCAACTGCCTTCCCATTTTTCATCCTTTGTAATGCCTTTCTGACTTCCCCCTTAGTAATCATTTCCACTTCCTGGTCCTTCACTCTTGCCTCTTCAACTCTTCCTTCTCTGTCATTTTCTTCATTCATCAACTTCTCAAAGTATTCTTTCCATCTATTTAGCACACTACCGGCACCAGTCAACACATTTCCATCTCTATCCTTAATCACCCTAACCTTCTGCACATCCTTCCCATCTCTATCCCTCTGTCTGGCCAACCTGTAGAGATCCTTTTCTCCTTCTTTCGTGTCCAACCTGGTGTAAATGTCTTCATATGCCTCTTGTTTAGCCTTTGCCACCTCTACCTTTGCCCTACGTCGCATCTCGATGTACTCCTTTCGCCTCTCCTCAGTCCTCTCAGTATCCCACTTCTTCTTCGCTAATCTCTTTCCTTGTATGACTCCCTGTATTTTGGGGTTCCACCACCAAGTCTCCTTCTCCCCTTTCCTACCAGATGACACACCAAGTACTCTCCTGCCTGTCTCTCTGATCACTTTGGCTGTCGTCGTCCAGTCTTCCGGGAGCTTCGGTTGTCCATCGAGAGCCTGTCTCACCTCTTTCCGGAAGGCCGCACAACATTCTTCCTTTCTCAGCTTCCACCACATGGTTCTCTGCTCTACCTTTGTCTTCTTAATCTTCCTACCCACCACCAGAATCATCCTACATACTACCATCCTATGCAGTCGAGCTACACTCTCCCCTACCACTACTTTACAGTCAGTAACCTCCTTCAGATTACATCGTCTGCACAAAATATAATCTACCTGCGTGCTTCTACCTCCGCTCTTGTAGGTCACTATATGCTCCTCCCTCTTCTGGAAATAAGTGTTCACTACAGCCATCTCCATCCTTTTTGCAAAGTCCACCACCATCTGCCCTTCAAAGTTCCTTTCCTGGATGCCGTACTTACCCATCACTTCTTCATCGCCCCTGTTTCCTTTACCAATATGTCCATTACAATCTGCACCAATCACAACTCTCTCGCTGTCTGGGATGCTCAGAACTACTTCATCTAGTTCCTTCCAGAATTTCTCTTTCAACTCTAGGTCACATCCTACCTGTGGTGCATAGCCGCTAACCACATTGTACATAACACCCTCAATTTCAAATTTTAGTCTCATCACTCGATCTGATACTCTTTTCACCTCCAAGACATTCTTAGCCAGCTCTTCCTTTAAAATAACCCCTACTCCATTTCTCTTCCCATCTACTCCGTGGTAGAATAATTTAAACCCTGCTCCCAAACTTCTAGCCTTACTACCTTTCCACCTGCTCTCTTGGATGCACAGAATATCAACCTTTCTCCTAATCATCATGTCAACCAACTCCTGAGCTTTTCCTGTCATAGTCCCAACATTCAAAGTCCCTACACTCAGTTGTAGGCTCTGTGCATTTCTCTTTTTCTTCTGACGCTGGATCCGGTTTCCTCCTCTTCTTTGTCTTCGACCCACAGTAGCTGAATTTCCACCGACGCCCTGCAGGTTAGCAGTGCCGGGGGCGGGCGTTGTTAACCCGGGCCACGACCGATCCGGTATGGGATTCTTTAGATGAACGCTCATATTTGTTTGGCACAGTTTTTACGCCGGATGCCCTTCCTGACGCAACCCTCTGCATTTATCCGGGCTTGGGACCGGCCTACAGATTGCACTGGTTTGTGCCCCCCATAGGGCTGCATTACCTAGCTTTACTTATATAATGCATTTAATTCATAAGTTAGTTCAATGTGCTGTCCATGATTTTAATTATTTTAAAACAAAAAGTAAAAGACGAACACTGGACATTGTTCAGACCCTCACGATTCCATTAGATTTTGAGTCTTAACATTGCAATTTTATTCAATTTCAGTTCGGTACAATATACAAACGCACCTAAAACTAAAGGTAACTTTTGAAATATTTATATATTTTTAAATGTAAACATATGTCATTTAACATTTTATCAAGAAATAACGCATGAAGTAAAAAAAAAGAGTACGTTATCTGTGGACATGGAGTAGATAAGTGAAAAAAAAGACAAATGTGTGAAAACACTAAAGTTAAAGTGTCTAATCTAATGTGTAATTCATCATTGTAATAAAATCATACACACTAATACTATAACTTATTTGCACACATTATTATTTGCACACATTATTATTTGCACACATTATGAATGTGTGCAAACCCCAATTTCTTTACTTATGAGGGTAGATTTTGCAGTTATTATTTGCAGGGATTATAATTAACACTTTACCAAGAATGTAGTTTGTAGCATTCTGACAATTGCGGGTACTTTCTTCAAACTCTGTTAATTTATTTCCTCTGTTAAAATGTATGCTATATTCCTAAAGGAATCCACAATGACCCCAAATGTCAGATTTAAAAGTAGAAGGCACATCCTTCCCGCTCACTGACTGTGGAGGCACCACAGCGTTGACACATGCTGGTTCTACCAATGCTGGCTTTACTCACAATTTTGTTGTTTGGTCAAACGTGGCTTCAGTACATACAACAGGAATCACACGCAAATCACTGCCCAGGAATTGAATCGAGTAATTGGATTTACTGAATCAATATTGACTTGGAGGGTTATATTGCAATGCAGTGAGAAATCATATTTTTCAGTTTTTCTTTTTTTTTGTGGTTTGATTGAAGGAATGGTGTTTCCTACATTTATTTCTTTGTCCTGAGACATTAACGCAACACCTCAATTGAATCAGAATCATGTTTATTTGCCATGCATGGAAAGAAGTTTGTCTTATTTTTTAAGAGGTAAAAATATTTAAACACACAAGAGTCACTGAGCCCTGAAATGTTACCAGTAATGCAGTAATGCTGATAAAATGACAAAAGGGGTCCAACAACTTACCCCCGAGGGACCACATATATTGTTTCATGGTCATTTGATCAGATCGCTGGACACAAAATAATGCAATGCTCCGAATATGTAATCTTCGTTTAAGTGGCTTTTTTGTGAACAGAGCCCAAGATTTATTTATATTTTTTATGGATCTAAGATATTTTATTTATTGTTCTACATTCCAATGGCAATGTTTGATTTTCGAGTCAAAGGATTTGAGGGGGTTGTTGTAAAGATTCAGGTTGCAAATTGAACCCAGATGAAGAGAGAACAAGAAACTATTTTTATCTGTGAAACATGGAAAGTGAATTGAATGAGGAGTGAAACAGTGAGTTAAAGGTGTATCGCATATGGATTTAAAACAGCAACAATCTCATAGGGGCCAATGAAATGGGGGGACAATTTTTTGGATTCAACCTTGAGTGATCTCTTGTACTGTGCCATACTCTGACCAACCATGTAAGCAGGGCAGGGATGCAGCAATGGTTGGCTTGTTGGCAAAGTACTGGACAAGGGTGGTGCGAACCTACTTCCAGACCTTGGATCACTGAAAAACATGGGCCTGCATTGAAGGGACTGTAAGCACATGCTCCTGTGGTGGGAACACAGCTCCTGTGATGGGAACAGTGGAGGTTCATAGCCTTAAGAGCACTGAAAAGAGGGCATGCGAATGAGGAGCTGGGCAGCGAATTATTGACAAACTCAACCTAGGTAAGGTGTGTGCTCCACTAAGTGATGACTGAGGAAGGCCAATGTTCTGAGGATTCCAGGGTGACAGGTAAGTTGCGAAGACCCTAACCCTAACCACCATAACACTTGGGGATGGTCTGATTTCGGGACAAACGGGAAGTTCCAGGGACCCCCATCAGGATCAGCTTGTTGTTTTTGACCAGCATTTTGATTGCTAATGTAATTGAGCCCAGAAAGCAAGAGGGAAACAAGACCGACTCTGGATCGTTCTTGACACTCCCCAAGGCAAAATGGTGTGACAGGGAATCTGTCTTGGTGTTCTTTGGTACCTGGGTGGTCGAGCAAGGCAAAGGTGAATTGGTCCAAAAACAATGTCCACCTGGCTTGATGGGAGATCAGCCTCTGAGCAGAGTGGATTTATTCCAGATTTTCTTGGTCAGTCCACAAAATGACTGGGTGTTCGACACCCTCCAGGAAATGCTGCCTTTTCTCCAATGCCATCTTCAATGCCAACATCTCCGATCCAATATTTTTTTAATGCCTGCGACAATGTATGAGAAAAAAAGGCAAAAGGGTGGATCTTACTGTCAGCCTGGGATCGGTCAACTTCAACTATGAACAACCTCTTTGGATCAGGGTGAATGACGATAGTTTCTTCAGGTCATAGAAGGCCATGTTGGCCTTCCAAGACCATTGAAGGATGTTACAGTTAAAGTGAGTACATTGAGGGGACTATAGTTCCGAATTAACCACTGGCAGAAGTTGGCAAAGCCAAGGAACTGCTGAAGTTCCTTCCTTGTGGATCGCATTGGCCACTCAGTGACTGCGGCTACCTTGGTTGAGTCCATTTGAAGCTTCCCCTCAGCAATGACATTGTCAGGGGGCATGACCAAGGCACTGCCCTGGGCAGTGCTTCCTGTGAGGGGCATGGCAAAACCACTGCCTTGGGCGGTACCACCTCTGACAGCTGTCACGCAGTGGACGGATATTAGACCAGGCATTTAAGTGGTGAATGAGTCATCGGCATTGACCAGTTCATTGCGTATGCATTACTGAATTTTGGGGTACTCCACTACTGTGCGTAAGTTTGCAAGTTTTGTGTGTAGAGCATCCACTTGTCACAGCGTATCTATGCCATCATAGTCTTGCTACGTTTTTGTTCATGTGTCAAGTCTTGCCTAATATTCATCGGACCTTCCTTCATGTTTTTGAATATTGCCTATAGCATAGCGTTTTTGTACTTCTGCCTGTATTGGACTACTTATTGGTATACAACTTCAGTTTGGAATAAAACCACGCTTAATATCATGTCCACATCTTGGAGTATGCATTTGCATTTGAGTATGAATTTGAGTCCAGCCCCGAGCCGCTTGCCCAAGACAGACATAACCTTAGAAGGTGGTCTTTGAAACATGAGACTCACGTTTTTCTGATTTAACAAAGAGGTTGTTCTCAGGGAGTTTCTGAAATAATTGGTGAACATGTTGTTTGTGATTTACGTTTTGAACGGGAGAAAATTAGGATGTCATTCTGGTAAACAAAAACACATTTCCTGATCATGCCACACAGTACATCATTGACTAGTGCCTGGAAGACAGCAGGGGCATTTATCAAGCTGAGAGCCATGATGATGTACTCGTATTGGTACCCATGGGTGTTAAATGCAGTCTTCTGCTTATTTCTCTCCCGAATGCGGACAAGGTGCTAGGCTTGGCACAAATCCAACTTGATATAAACTCTCGCCCCATGAAGGTGGGAAAATGCAGAGTCAATCAGGGGCAAAGGACGGAAGGTCTTATCCATTTTGTCCACAAAAAAAAGAAGCCTGCCACCACCGATGAAGAGTGACGGACGAAACCAACTGACTTGCTGATGTAGGTTTCCAGGGCATCCTGCTCAGGATGAGATATGCTAAAAAGATGGCCGATAGGTAGCAGTACTATAGTTCAATTGTGCAATCATGAGGCCTGTATGGGGGTAGAGAGGTAGCATGGTGTTTGGTGAATATAAATGAATGAATTTCATTTATCGTATTCTATATAAAAATAAGAATACAAATATATTAAAATAAGTGTAAAACAGAGTGCATTAAAAGTGTTGCTCAAGATATTGAAATCAGCGTGGCTTTGCATTTATAGCGTGGCTAGAGGAAAGATGAGAGTTAGGTTAATGAAGGAAGAAAATGGGAGCAAAGTTAGAATAGAAGAGGCAAGTGTGAATGACCGGGAAGTGGCAATGATTAGTAAGGGAGAAGTTAGAAAGGCACTGAACAGAATGAAAAATGGAAAGACAGTTGGTCCCGATGACATAAGAATGGAGATATTGAAGCAATTTGGAGAGGTGGCTCTGGAGTTTTTGACCAACTTATTCAATAGAATACTAGTGGGAGAGAAGATGCTGGAAGAATGGAGGAAAAGTGTACTAGTTCCCATTTTTAAGAACAAAGGTGAGGTTCAGAATAGTGGAAACTACAGCGGAATAAAGATGATGAGCTACACAATGAAGAAACGTCCTTGACCGCACCCCTGACGTCGCCGGTGCTGAGCATGACAGACCATTCATTCTATAAACTAAGATGCCTCCATGTTGTGCACCAAACTGCAACAAAACTGAGAAAACGCACCCAAATTTGGCCTTCTTTAACCTCCCGTGGGGTCATCCTGACATGATAAAGCTGTGGCTGTCACAGTTGAGGCTCGTTCATCAGCTGGTGAAATTTGCACGCATCTAATCATTACTGGTTATTGGCCGCTTAGTTATAGCTTCTCGTGCCAGTACTGTAAAAGCAACTACATACTTTATGAGGCAGCACAGTGGCGCAGCTGTTCAATTCCAGACCTCTGTGTGTGGAGTTTGCATGTTCTTCCAATGTCTGCGTGTGTGTAACCTGCCTCTGCCCAATGAGAGGTGGGATAGGCTGTAGTACTAATGTAGTACGTAGAACTAATCTTGTCTTTGTGTATTTTTATGACAGAATGAAATAAATGTCTTTTCAAACAGAGGAATAGCTACAACTCTTAATAGTTGTCACCCCTTGCTGAAATTCCAATGGATAATCACACTATTGTGAGAGAGACTGAAAGACAAAACAAGATAGTTATCTTTGTCTAGCTGCACTAATATTTAACACATGGAGCCAGTAGGAACAACATCACATGTGGGTTAGCTCGTGACGAGTGTTACGAACAGCATAACCGGGAGAGCTAGAAGCAAGAAACCTGTGAAAGTAGAAGGTAGAACTAATAGAACTAATATTCTATATACATGTAAAACATAAATCTTCCAACATAGTGATCTGAAATTCTGTTTATCATTTGTACATTCTGTTTTAGTAAATAACTTTAATTTGGTTTTACCTTGTACTGAAGAAACTGATATTGATAACTGAAGTTGAAGTACCAATCCTGCTACTTGTTGACTTTGCTTATCTACCATGAAACTGGCTGTTAAAACGTTACGTGGACAAAGGGTCTTGAACAGCTGAGTAGAGGTACTTCAATGATCACCACTGGAGAGCCAGAATGACTGTAGATAGTGACTGTGCAATGAGTTGTCTGATGGGGCAGTGGAAGTGCTAAATATGTGGGGTCCCTGTACGACCGCTGTTCGGTCCCTGTACGACCACTGTTTAACTTTGAGGTATTTCAGATTGGTGACTTGACTGTGACTTGAAGTTGAGACAGGTACTGTAAATTTTGAGTCAAGTCATGAGTCCAGTTTCAAATTCCGGGACTTGCGACTTGACTCAAAATTTGACCCGAGACTTAAAGACAAAGATTTGAGAGTTGTTTGTCATGACTTCAAAAGCAATGAATTAATCCCACCTGTGGTTTGTAGCACATTAAAATTCGTGAAAATACACTGAATGAGGGTAATTTTAATATTTTTAGTGAAACTGCAAAAAAATAAGGACATTGTTTGGAAGAAAGCTTTTATTAAACATTCAAGGAACTTTAAAGTGTGTAAAGTTGTAAATATGCCACACCCCAGAGAAGAGTGTTGTTACCAGTGTGTTTTAAAACTGTGATATTTGAATGAATAAACAAATAGACAAATATATAAAAAAGGGCTATAAAATCAGGAGAAAATGGAGCCCTCCCGCCAGGTGCAGGACTGCGTGGGCATGTTCAGTAAAGGTACTGGAAAACTGCCCTACTCATTTTTCTCAATCAAATACCTATTTAGCTGTACACTATGTGCTCAAACTGTAGTTAGCTCCAGGGTGAATATAGTGCCGCTGTGCAAACGCTGTGTCTCTAGAAACAGTTAACTTTCCTTCAACTATCTCTGACCCACATCACGATGAGCGAGGTGATGCATTACGACCCCGCCACCGGTCTGGTGGGTGAGCTAGTATGTTAGCTCACAAGTTCCATTCACCGAAGTTTTTTTACTTCTCTTTTTTTTTTTTTGTGTAGAACTATGTTCGTCATCTGAGCCTGATTTGAAAAGTGTAATACAAATTGTATTCATAGTAGATTTCACCAAGAAGGAAGATCACACAGGAACACCGGCCACATTTCAATCAATCATTCATATCATTTTGTGATGCTATAATTTTTTTGATCATAATTAGATTCCCAACAACATTATTGATAGTTGTTTTCTTTTTAAGCACTATTCTGAGGGACGGTTAAAAGCAAAAACAATAAATACAAATACAACAATAAACTACTGGGAATGTGTGATGCATATATCCAATGATGGTTATGCAGATCTAGAGTAGAAGTACAACAGATCCTACCGCTCGTCCATGCCAAGAGCTTCCTAACATTATCATGACCAATGATCTGTCACTCATGTAAGATTCTGAGGGCTAATTAAGATAAACCACAATTGTGCAAGAAAAATCATGTCATACCCCCCTGGATGTCCATACCAACATAGTTTCAAATAAAAAAATAGTATGTAGTAGTTTATCTTGAAAAATGTCTTTCGTTTGGTTTGTTCAAAAACCACATCATTCATGTCCGGAGCTTTCACTGTATTTATGCTTGGCATGCATATATAATTACATACACAACATTGTCGCTGGCAGGGGGATATAATTACTGTATAGTAAGCGAATATGCATGTCATGCAGCAAAAGCAAATTGTTCATGTCAGGATAGAGTCATTAATCTTTGAAAGTGTGAAAAGTGTGAAAGTGAAAGAATGCTTAGGTAGGTACCATGACTGGATATAATAGGAGTTTACCAGAATTGCTCAGTCTTTCACAAAGAGAAGTGAATGCTTACTACTACTACTACTAACTACTTTCACAAAGACTTGTGAAAGACTGAGCACTTCTGGTAAACTCCTATTATACCCAGTCATGGTCAGACAGTCAGTCTGAAACGTGTTTTACTTGACAGAGAGAAAGCAAAATCACATTTTAAAAGTATAAACATCTTAGATTTAAAAATGTAAACGCCAAGCATATTTGATTTCAAGCACAATTTCCTTTATTACAGCTTC
The DNA here is from genome assembly GCF_019802595.1 of Syngnathoides biaculeatus. NCBI lineage: Eukaryota > Metazoa > Chordata > Actinopteri > Syngnathiformes > Syngnathidae > Syngnathoides > Syngnathoides biaculeatus. Next base: position 2,240,074 of record NC_084649.1, read on the forward strand.
ACTCATTTATCTTTCTCTGCTGAAGGCCAATCACAGACCTAAACTGTTACGACTGCAGGCCAAGTTATATGTAAATGAAATGGAAGACTATAAACCACTTGGTAGGTTAAACCACATCATTGGAAAAACAATACAATACCCGCTTAGTATAAAACAACACACAATAGTCTAAAGACCTTATTTTTTTTCACTCTTGTGTCATTGAGAGTAGAGATAGACTTGGAAAAGACTACAAAATACTTCAGGGTCTATTTCTGTGTGCCATGTATAACAATATTGTATACCAAGGCTAATGAAATTCATAGCTGATATATACACCCGGTTTGATCTCATAGCAGATGTGTTTTTTGCAGGATTTATATCTTTGTAATTTACTTGAACTATCCATCCATCCATTATCTGAGCCGCTTATTCTCACAAGGGTTTCAATATCTTTGAAGAACTAGTTTATATTTTATTTAATAAAAAGTCATGGTGGGAGTAATGCATCTTCAACAAAATTCCAAGATAAAATAAGACAAGGTCAAAAGGGCAGCCAGTATCACATAGCGGATACACTCATTATCAGTGTCTTGATTACATATGTTCCCTGCCTCTCAAAAAAACAAATGGTATGATCAGATACACTGAAGTATTGCAAACACTGCCTAACCCTAACCACTGGTGAACTCAACTGATGATGAAAATTGAATTTTCATGGTTCCTTCTTGAAGAATCAAAACAGGCTTGACAGCCTACTTACAAACCATGAGAACAAACAACACATAAATCCAAACCACCACAAAATCCCAGAAGACAAATCCTTTTCAAAACAGAACCATGTTGGGCCACAGACCTGCTTCCTCCACTTCTCTTCTCTCGGGGGGGTCCCATGTGTGGGGGATCCTGTGAAGACCGTGGGGCCTGCTGTGGGGGTTGTCCCTGCTTGGTCTGGGGGCAGGTCAACCTCCCACACTCAGGAGTGGATAGCGGGTGATGACTGAAGTAGGTAAGGGTCTCCTAGGGTTGATAGTGCAGGACTCAGCGTGGTCGCCCGCTCTTCCGGATAGACCAAACCTGCAGGAGCCACACCTCTTGATCACTTACTTAGTGCACATTCACTGTAAATATTTATTTTTCACTAGTTAAACCTGCACACACATGCAGTAGATATTCAGTGTCTCTTGGGTTTGGGGTCGGGAGAGTACAGGTGTTTGTGAGATTTTTGGGTGTTGTTGATAAATGGCTTTTGCTTTGCTGGTTTTCAGCTTTCATGCTGATATGCAGTGATTTGTCCAAATTCTTTAAACCTTTTGATGGTATTATACTATTGACCATAAATGTTGAAAACCCTAAATTCCTTACAGTTATATGTTTACGAGTATTGTCCTTAAACTTTCTCACACACTTGTTCACAAAGAGGTGAACCTCACCCCATCTTTGCTTGTGAAAGACTGAGCAATTCTGGTAAACTCCTATTATACCCAGTCATGGTACCTACCTGTTCTGACCAGTGGGATGTTCCAAACAGGTGTTTGATAAGCATTCTTCAACTTTCTCAGAACCCACAGAGGCATGGGAAGAACATTCAAACACCACACTAGAGCATGACATGGGAGTGGATTATCACTCCTGGACCGTCCCACTCCCAGAGAAAAAAATCTTGTCCCGTCCCAATCCCGGGTCGGAGTAAAAAAATCTATCCTGTCCTGTCCCACTCCCGTAGAATGACTTCCACTCCCATCCCACTCCCACTCAAAATTACTCCCACTCCTGTCCCGCTCCCGTTTGAATAAAACCAAACATGTTGAAAAAATGTTGCATTTTTTATTTTGACATTCGGTCGGTGTAAACAAAGTGTTTTGTTATGTGTCGCCGGCAGCCGTTACGAGTCGCTTTTCACTTCCAGAGGTGCCAGGAAGTCAAACCACTGTTGTAGTTCTTTTGTGTTGCTAGCGCGGTCAAAAGAGTGTTGGCTCTCACTGAAAGATGACTGCAAAAATGGACGCATCTATTCATCTGGTTGTTTAACACAGTCGTTCCCGCTCCTGCCCGCTCTCGTTCCATTTTTTCCCCGTCCTGTCCCGATCACGGGACTAATTAAATAAATGACTCCCATCCCATGGGATTCCCGCGGGAATCACGTGACCAATGGGAATTCCCGAAAAATGTCATCCTCTACTCCACACAGGCGGGGCTGGGATTTGAACGCTGGTCTTCAGAACTGTGAGGCCAATGCTCTACAGTTGTGGCACTGTGGCGCCTCTTGTCATTGTAGAGTATTCAATAAAGTATAGGTTGAACATTATTTACAAATTATTGTGTTCTGTTTTTATTTATGTTTAATAACATCCCAACTTCATTGGAATTGGGTGTGTACAAGGCAATCCTCACCTCTTTGTCTTCGATGCTGCATCTTGGCACCTGCGAGTTTTAGATCTCTTGCAGGTGGTGGAGGTGCCGATGGCCATAGGACAAATAGGTGGCACCCCAGCTAGTTTCAGTCTCTGCCTCTGTACCTAATGCTTTCTGCGAAGCCTCTCTAAAAACACGATAGTTCAAAGTAATCATCACAGTTTGGCATGCTTACTAGGCACTCATAACTGAGCATACCTCTTCCGCTGTTGATTGACTTTCCCTATCCCCTGGTCACGGGCTCCTTTTTCACCTCGAAAGCCCAAAAAAATAAATCCTTTGGCACTGCCTCAACCATTTGTACAACTAAATAAATACACACAATTGTGTGTTTCTTTCGGCTTGTCCCTTTCGGGGTCGCCACAGCGTATCATCTCAGATGGACGCATATATACGTTTGGCAAAATTTTTACGCCGGATGCCCTTCCTGACGCAACCCTTCTCAGGTAGTGGAGGCCCCAGTGGGATATGAACCCACAACCCCTGGTTTACCAAACCAGTGCTCTAACCACTGAGCTACGGGGCCTCTAAATAAATACACACAATAAACCATCTTAATCATACAATAAGAAATATACAAAGATACATGAAGCAGGGTACGCCTAAATGAACAGGATGTTTGGCTTGTGTGACGTAGCACTGCTGGAAAGAGACGAAGACCTGAAGGCGTCAGATGCAAAAGCAGAATTCTGTATTATATTTATCAACTTTGGCTGCTGTATATTTGCGATATAATCACTTTGAGATAGCAGGTGTGGTTTGAAAAGCGGTCTAGAATTATCAAGATAAAAATCTAAATCTTTGTCCTCTAACCTTCAAGGCCTCCTCTGCAACAGACACTGTTTTTGGTTTGAGGTGAAATGGAATGAACAAAGAGGCAGGCATGATGCAGCCTTGGCAGGAGTGTCCGCATGTGCATTTCCCTGAGAGACAGGGTCAGACAAGTCAGTGTGGGCTGCACATTTACACACCACTATAAGAGATGGCAGAAGGACAGCATCGAGGAGAGCTACAACTGTCATGGTGAAGAATTGGTTTGCCATCAGATTTTTAAAAATTGCAGTGGCGCCAGAGGGCACCAAAGTAATGGACCATACCAAAAGCATCACGTGAGTCTGTAAATCGTGATGGATTTCCCCTCCATCATAAATCATAATCAGATTAATTTGGGATGAAATGTCTACAATAAGAGAGCATTCCCAAGAACAACACCTGTCTCTTTGTGTGTGGTGGTGGGGGGCAACAATCGCTTGGACCCAAGCTGGAAAAAGCATTTTCCCTTGAGGAGTGAGGATGTGTCCTAGAAACTTAACCACTTGGAATACAAACTGCAGTTTTGATAAGGATGCTTTGTTGCATTCTGATGTGAGTTGTTTTAACTAAGCAATCATATCAGTCTCACACTGTTCTTTGGTGGGAGAAGAAATCAACAAATCATCAACATATTGTAGCAAAGCTCTCCCCAGCGTGAGTGTCGAAGGTTCAAGACTGCAGGTGAGTGCCTCGCAGAAGAGGGTGGGGCTGCATGTCAACCCTGGGTACAAGCGTGTCGAAGTGTACTTCTTCCCTTCGAAAATTAATGCAAACTAAAAGTGTGAATCTTTGTGAACTGGGACCAGAAAAAAAAATACACTAGAAAGGTCAACACGTTTTCGTGCCAGGTAGAATTTGGCTGAAATTAGTTTAAGGGTTTGGTACACAAGGATCTGGAACATTTATTGGACCATTAACAGCTTGGAAATCTTGAATAAAAAATAATAATAAAAAAAAACTATGTGCATTAACAGATTCTGAAAAACAGATCAATCAATCACACACTGTCATAGATAAACAAACATGCCTATATCCTGCCATTTTGCTATAGATTGTTTTGCAAAAAGAAATGTGTGGTGCTGAACAGACAACATCAAAGACAGACAGCTGCGCTGGTGTTAGTGAGGAAGACGCTGCGCTAAAGTCTTTGTCAAAAAAAATTTCACTGATATTCAAAGAGTCATTCAGGTCTCTGAAAAAATGTCTCAAAGTATCAGTTTGGTCCGTCATGGACATGTGTCGTACAATGCAATTTGTGGCTACTCATTATGTCAGAATCAGGAGAAATGAACTGAGTTGCAAATCTTGTGAGATAGGTACTAATTGTACCACTGATTCCCCAATGATAAATGTATTGCGGGTTATTGGGACTGAAGCTAACAAATGACGATTCCACATTATCTACCGGATGCGTAATTTCAATACCATTGGGAATGGATGTGGATGAGTGGATGATTTTGTTCAATGGGGAACATGGACCATCCGAAAAATGCTGCTTTTACAATAGATTTGAAGGGACTCTCCTCGCCATCAAAGCTGCCTGGTTTAGAAAGTCCAGAATGGCTTTCATAAACATTCATGAGGGGACGCAAGTACTCAGCTGCTGTCTCCTCCCTCCTTGCATGCAGGCACGCATCCATGACTGGTCAGTGCGGAGTGGTCATGGTCATGGTCCATTCCAGTCCTTGCTTGCAGCTCCTCATATACCCATTGTTCCACTATTGGAGCAATTATGCCAAAATTCTCCATTCCAAGATGGAAGAGAAGAAGTTTGCAGCCCTCACTGTCAACGGGCCTCCCCTGTTGGGCAAATTGGAGGAAAGCTTGACCTGCAGAGAATATGGGGGTGTCAGTGGTGTCTTTCCGATATATTCCACCAGGCAACCTCAGAAATAGTTGCACAGTTTTTTTTAATTCCTTTTTTTTTCCCCTGATCTAAATTCTTTTGACTCTTCTCTCACTGATTATCTTCTGTCAACCATATCTCCAGACATTCTGCGTTTTTCACAATATCTTCTAAATCCTTAATTTAGACTCATATGGGTCATAATTGGTGATTGGTGGAAACTGGTAAATCCATGTTTTTTCACTGGTATTGCTCTTCCCACACATTTTTTGGAACCGCTTCTCTTTATTATAATCTTCGAACGTCTTCAAAATTGTCGGAGCCTCGAACCCCTAATTGTTGGGTTTTGGGAAACGAACCCCTCACCATCAGATCTTGCGGCACTGGGCCCTCTTACTGAATTTAAGCCCGTTAACTCTAACCTTTGCTATCACGTCTTGTGGGACTGAACCCCCTCAGTGAATTTAAACCTGGGGACATGAACCCCACACAGTCAGATCTTGCTTCCTCAAACCCCTCATTGAACTGTACTTTACAGTATGGACTCTAACGCGACCAATGGAATCTGGGGAGAGCAACAACCAATGCTCCTTAATACAAAGACAAGCTTGTTCCCACCAAAAATCACAAAGTACATGATAAAATTATTTACCATATTTCTTTGCAGTGGTTCATTTGGAATCCTGAGGTAATGGCTAATCCAGCAATGTAGCTGGGCAGTCCCCTGTCCTAATTATGGGTAGGAGCAGGACGAGTGCGCTCATCCCAGATGATGATTTGCTGGTCTGGTTAGGCTTTGGACTGGCGATCAACTGTGGAATCCCCCTTCGGACACCAACTGTTTTGGCAACAACAACAAAAATTCTGACACCATAAGCAAGCAGACAATCTTGTCTTTATAGATTTTTATTCCAAAAGAAGGAAAAGTCTTTGCAAAGAGAGGAAGAGGTACAAGTTTTACAAGTTGTCACCCCTTACTTAAAGTCAGATTAAAAGTATTTTCAATTTAAAGTGAGACAGGCAGAGAGACGCAAAACAAGACAGTTATCTAAGTCCAACTGTAAACAGATAGAGCTGGTAGGAACAACATCACATGAGGAACAGCCTGACTGAAGAAGACAGAAGCCACAACAGGACATGACCTGTTAAAGTTGAAGATAGAATGAATAGAGCAAGTACTTGGTATACATCGATGCATCCATTTTCTCAGCCAATTATCCTCATTAGGGTCGGGGGAGTGCTAGAGCCTATCCCAGCTGTCATCGGGCAGGAGGCAGGGTTCATCCTTAGTCAATTGCTGGGCACATGAAAACAGAAAAAAGTTCACATTTTTGAGTCACCAATTAATAAATGCTTTTGGGATGTGTGATGAAACCGGAGTGCTCAGAAGAAAACCCACGCAGACATGGGGAGAATATGCAAACTCCACACAGGCAGGGCCTGGATTTGAACCCCAGTCCTCAGAACTGTGAGCCCAACACTCTACAGTAGCGGCACCGTTCCGCCTATATGATATGTATGAAAAACATAAATCTGCCAACAGAACGCGGTCACACGATCGACGAAAACCGCATTTGATTGGGATCGATACGTTGAGCCCACTGGTTTAAAGCAATAGGTTTTGTTTGAGAGACAGCGAGGTGGTACAGAGTTTAGCCATGATAAAAAGCCTGTTCAAGCCATTTTTCTCCATACGCTTTACCAAGCTTCAAATAAGAAAAACAATCATGTTTATCATGATCATTATCCCCTTTTTTCTATTAACCGTCCATCCATAAATCATATGAACCGCTTTTCCTCTGAAGGGTCGAGGGAATGCTGGAGCCAATCTCAGCTATTTTTCAGGTGAAAGGCGGTGTACACCCTGAAATGGTTGCCAGTTAATCTCAGGGCACATGGAAACAAACCTTTCGGCCTCATATTCACACCTATGGACAATTTAAAGTCTTTAATAATGCATATTTTTGGGATATAGGCAGAAAGTGGAGTGCCCAGAGAAACCCATGCAGGCAGGGCCAGCATTTCAACCCCGGTCCACAGAACTGTGAGACAGATGCTCTAACCACTCTTCCATTGTTCCAACAGTGTCTATTGTATTGTTCTGGAAAAAAAAGAAACAACAATTACAGAACTTTTTGATAATTTTTTTTATACTCTATCCACCACAAATATGTCCTCATGATACTCTTTCTGTTATTTAAAATGTGGATTTCATAAAAGGTTTACACAATTCTTTGTATTCATTTGAAAGTGTTGTCGTTGATTGAATTACAGTTCATACAACTCCAATTCCAACAAGGCTGGGAGGTTGTGTGAAAAATAAAAGAATAACACAGGCCCATACCATCGCAGATGAGGGCTTTTGAAATTTGCATCCATTACAGTGGTACAGAGAGTGGCATAGTAGAGTAACTGCTGAGAGTGTCAGCCTCATATTTCTGAGAACTGGGGTCCAGTCTACCTGTGTGGAGTTTGGATGTTCTCCCTGTGCCTGCGTGTTTTTTCTCCTGGCACTCACTGTGGTTTCTGCCTAGATCCCCAAAACACGCATTGATTGGAGATTCTAAATTGCCCCTAGGTGTGATTGTGATTGTGACTGTCTGTCTCTATGTGTCCTGTGATTGGCTGGCAACCAGTTCATGGTGAACCCTGCCTCATGCTCAATGACAGCTGGGATAGGCTCCAACACACTCGTGACCCTTGTGAGGATAAGTGGATCAGAAAAGTGATGGATGGATTACAGTCCAGATGTTTTTTTTCCTCTTTGGCCTGGAGGAAATGATGTCCACAGTTTCCAAAAACAATTTGAAATGTGTACTCAAAACATTTTTCCTCTTTTCATCAGTCCATCTTTGATTAGCGCGGGTCCAGAGAAGCCGGCGGCATTTCTGTGTGTTGTTGATAAATGGCTTTTGCTTTGAATAGTAGAGTTTTATGTTGCATTAATAGATGTAGCACTGAACTATATTTGCTGATATCGGTTTTCTGAAGTGTTCCTGAGCCCATGTGGTAATATATTTTACACATTGATCTCAGTTTTTGATGCAGCGCTGCCTGACTGATCGAATGTCACGGGCATCCAATGATGGTTTTTGGCCTTGCCCCTTGCATGCAGTGATTTCTCCAGATTCTCTGAATCTTTTGAAGACAATATGGACCATAGGTGATGAAATCCCTGAATTCCTTGCAATTGTATTTTGAGGAATATTTTCCTTAATCTGTGTGACTATTTTCTTTCACACAAATTCACAATAAATTGACCCTCATCCCATCTTTGCTTGTGAATTACTGATCTTAAGGTCTTTTTATACCATATCATGACACCCACCTGTTCCCAATTAGCCTCTTAACCTCTGGGTTTTTGATGGGAATTCCTCAACTTTCTAATTTTATTGACCACCTGTCCTAGCTTTTTTGGAATGTGTTGCAGCCATAATATACAATGTTAACAAATATTTGAGAAAAACAATAAAGTTTATCAGTTAAAATATTAAATATCTTGCCATTGTAGTGTATCCATCCATCCATTTTCTGACCTTCTTATATCCTCAAGAGGGTCACGGGGGTGCTGGAACCAATCACAGCTGTCATCGGGCATGAGGCAGAGTACACCCTGAAATGGTTGCCAGCCAATCGCAGGGCACATGAAGACAGACAACAGTCGCACTCACAATCACACTTAGGGGCAATTTAGAGTGTCCAATGAATGCATGTTTTTGGAATGTGGGAGGAGACCGGAGTGGCCAGAGAAAATTCACACAGGCACAGAGAGAACATGCAAACTCACACAGGCACAGACACACAGGCGGTGCCAGGATTGAACCAGGGTCCTCAGAACTGTGAGGCCAATGCTTTATAGCTGCACCACTGTGCTGCCCCCATTGTAGTATATTCAATTAAACTTGGGTTGAACATGATTTGCAAACTATTTTATTCTGCTTTTATTAGTTTGACACAAAGTCCCAACTTTTTAATTCAAAGTGGGATTGTGCACAAATTTTGAAATGAAACATTTTGAAACAGGCAAGAAGTTTTTGCCGTGATTAGCATTTCCAGGCAGCTGTGTCGCAGCTGTAAAGTGTTGGCCTCACAGTTTTGAGGTCCAAGGTTTTATCCTGGCCCTGCCTGTGTGGAGTTTACATGTTCTCCCCGTCCCAGTGTGGGTTTTCTCTGGGCACTTTGGTTTCCTCCCACATTGCAAAAACATGCAAGATTAATTGGAAACTCTATATTGCCCCTAGATGTGATTGTGAGTGCGGCTGTTTGTCTCGATGTGCCCTATGATTGGCTGGCAACCAGTTCAGGGTTGCTGCCCGTTGACAGCTGGGATAGGCTCCAGCACTCCCCATGACCCTTGTGAGGATAAGTGGCTAAGAAAATTGATGGATGGGTGGATGGTGCGGATGTGGAGGAAGCAACAAGATGATCTGCGCCAAGTGAAGAAGACTAATGTCTAATGTCTAATGACCAGTGTCACATTTCCCTAGCTGGACTACATGCACTCTGCCAACCAAGCAACCAGGTCTTCAGCTGATTCAGTCGACAGGGGACTCCACTTCATCCTAAAACACTGTTTTGGCACAATATTTTTCTGACACTGTCAGCAAGTAGACAATCTTGTCTTTGTGGACTTTTATTACAAAAGAATGGAAAATCTTTTCAAAGAGAGAAAGGGTACAAGTCTCGTGAGTCATCACCTCTTGCACTAAAGCTCAGACTAAAAGTCACTAAAAGTCCTTTGGTTATATGAAAGTAAATGAGACAGAAAGAGGAAAAACTGAGACAAAACAAGACAGTTATCTATGTCCAGCTGTAATACACATCAGGATCTTGTTCGTAGACTTCAGCGCTGCGCTCAACATCATCCCTAAACTCCTCTCCTCCAAGCTTCTCAAGTTCGGCATCTTGTCTTCCATCCGCCAATGGATTTACAGCTTCTTAAAGGGGAGGACACAGTGGGTAAGGCTAGGATACACCTCATAAATTACATGCACCACCAGCACTCCTGTGCCCCAAGGTGCTTGTTTCCGCTCCTCTTCTCTCTCGTCATGAAAAGTTGCATCTCAACACACCCAGCTATCGCACTCCTGACGTTTTCAGATGACATCATGAAATTATGTTCATATTGTCATGGGCAAGCGACCTGAGGGTGGACCCAAATGCAGTCCTCTGAGGCGAGGGCACGATATTAAGAGTGGTTTTATTCCAAAATTAGGTTGAACACAAATAGACAGTCCAAAACAGGTGGAAGCACAAAAAGGGAACAGGCAAGATCCCAAAACGTTCACAAGATTCGATGACTAAGAGGCAAATTTAGAAACATGGAAAATACATAATCAAACTAAAGAGTCACAGGCTGAGGCAAAGGAATGCTCTACACTAAACGTACGCACAGTAACGGAGTATCCCAAGATACAGTAATGCAAATGCAACGAACTGGCAAATGCACATTCACATTCACAACTTAAATGCCTGGTCAATTAGTGCCCAAAATGTTAAGCAGCTGTGTGACAGAGGTGATACCATCCAGGGCAGTGGTTTGGCCATGCCCCTCACAGGAAGCATCGCCCGCGGCAGTAGCTTGGCCTTGCCCCTGACACATTTACCTTTAGCGTTGTACGACTATGCAAAGAGAAGGGTGAGTGATAAGCAAGACATCATGGGGGATGGAGGAGGACGCAAAATTTGAAACACGAGAGAAAAAATACGTACCAATGTACGCAGCCTCCCTCCCCAAAAATAAGCATTCAAAGTACATGATGTAAAGAATAATTTAAAAAATTATGTAAATTAACTTTGGCATTGGCCGACTATGTGAAGAGGATGGTGAGTGGCAAGCAAAAGGCATCCTCTGGGATGAAGGAGTTGGCAAACTTTGACAGCCAAGAGAAAACATACGTACGACCCTACGCAAGCACACAACTTAATTCTACTAAAGTTTCTAGGAGCCCATAGTGAAGAAAGATAAATAAAGTTGCAAAAAACACAAACCAAGGAGTTGTACATTTCCAATGTGCATTAGCTTTTGACAGTGCTAGCGTGATTCGATAACAGTCAAATGTCCAAGGGAATCAAAAAGCATTATGGGTAAAGATTGATGTCCCTCCTAGCAGCTCTATCACGCAACACTAACCAAGATACAGAATGTTTACGTTCGGTGGAATTTGGGGTATCCAAAGCTAATTTTTTTCCTTTCGCATCCTGAATTTTTTTTGTATAGAGACAATATTTTTCCAAGGAAGCATTTCGTAACCTGAATTTTTTGTTACTCAAGGCTTTCATAAGTAGAGGTAGCAATGTATAATATCTTTGTCATTTCCAACTCAGCATTACTCTTTTCTCGCATGCAAAGTTGTTTGATTGAGCCACAAACTCTGATCCAAACCAAACATTCAGAAACATGTTATGTTGGTGTGGCCACTATACAAGATAATCCATCCATCCATTTTCCACACCTCTTATCCTCACTTGGCTCAAGGGCGTGCTGAAGCATATTCCAGCTAACTCTAGGTGAAAGGCGGGACACACTCTAAACTCGTCCCCAGACAATCCCAGGGCGCATATAAACAAACAACCATTTGCACACACAATTTAGTCTTCCATTAACCTGTTTTTCACGTATGTAAAGTGAATGGAGTATTTGGAGAAAACCCATGTGGGCATGAGGATAACATGCAAACTCCACACAGGAGAGGGCAGATTTGAACCTGGGTTCTCAGAACTGTGCAACAGATTTGCTCACCAATCGTTCACCGTGCCATCTATATAAGGGTTGTACATTCACTGTGGATTTTGTCAGGGGCGTTTATCTGGACTAGTATAAATTGGTCCATGAGTGAAATTTTGCTCTTTTGTAATGAACATCATGTTGCGTGGGAACCATGGGTTTGTGGGAGAGTTCCTTAACTCTTGTCAATCTATAGCTGTTCATTGTACAACCTTCATTTCTAACACCTTGTTCTCCTGATTGCTTGGGCATGATCCCATTTGGAGGTGTGTAATGACTTATGGACACAATGTTTGTACTGTACTCCTTCCTGGTTGGTCAGATCGATGCACCTTTTTATCAGATCACTCATACTCGACCATACTCTGTCCCCCTCACAAGGCAAAATTAGAACGTGTGGTCCAATTTGGGACACAGATGTGTATGTAAGATTTTGGGGAGTGGGCATCAGAATACTCTTTATTTCCTTAAGATATTAATGCAGTATTCTTATTTTTCTTTCATCTCATCCCGCTAGGGGTCGCCACAGCCTGTCATCATTTTCAATCCAAGCCCATCTATCCTTCTCTCTAATACCCAATATCCTCATGTCCTCACTCACAAAATCCATCAATCTTTTCTTTGGTCTTCCTCTTGCTCTTTTGCCTGACAGCTCCATCCACAGCAACCTTCTACCAATATACTCAGTCTCTCACCTTTGAACATGTCCAAACCATTTATGTCTGCTCTCTCTAACTTTGTCTCCAAAACATCCAACTTTGGCTTTTCCTCTAATGAGCTCATTTCTAATCCTAACCAACCTGTTCACACCAAGTGAGAACCTCAGGATCTTCATTTCTGCTGCCTCCAGTTCTGCTTCCTGTTGTTTCTTCAGAGCCACCATCTCGAATCCGTACATCATAGTTAGGGTTAGGGTTAGAGTTAGAGGATTTCATTGTCTGTTCTCTCTGACCTTGTCTCCAAAACATCCACCTTTGGCTGTCCCTCTCATGAGATCATTTCTAATCCTATCCAACCTGCTCACTCTTTGAGAGAACCTCAACATCTTCATTTCTGACACCTCCAGCTCTGCTTTCTATTGTGTCTTCGGTGCCACCGTCTCTAATTCGTTAATCATGGACAGCTTCACCATTGTTTTATAAACTTTGCCCTTCATCCTATCAGATAATCTTCTGTCACGTAGAACACCAGACACCTTCCGCCAACTGTTCCATCCTGTTTGGACCCGTTTCTTCAGTTCCTTACCACACTCACCATTGCTCTGTATTGTTGACCACAAGTATATGAAGTCGTCCACCTTCGGGATCTCTTCTCCCTGGAGCTTCACTCTTCCTCCTCCACCCCTCTCATTCACGCCAGCAGCTCCTCGGCAGCTCCTCGGCCGCAGCCTCCATGTTTCAGGTGGTGAGGTGCCCAGCTCCGCGGTGTTTGATCCAGGCAAGGATTTACTGGAAAGTTACCGGAAATGAAAATATTTTGTTAATCTAAATCAACATTTGCCGCTGCGCTAAACATCATGCCTGCTGCCACAAAAATCTTTGATGCAGGCTACATTTGGAATTCCCCAGCTTTGGGTTTTCCCCACAATAGAGTAGAGCGCCATTCTGGGCAAAAGCAAACGGAAATTTTCAGAATCTGTCTGATTTGTGATATACGCCCATATACGTAAGATTCACCACAAAATCAGTATGAACTACAGCTAAACCGTACAAGTTGATAGGTATGCACCAACCTGTGCTGTCTTGCCACACTCTCCCCCTCACATCCTACCTGTAGGGCATAGCCGGTAACAAGATTATACTTAACACCCTCAATTTCAAGTTTCATCATCATTGCTCGATCTGATACTCTATACACCTCCAGGATATTCTTAGCCAGCTCTTCCTTTAAAATAACCCCTACTCGATTTCTCTTCCCACCTACTGCATGATAAAATAATTTAAACCCTGCACCTAAACTTCTCGCCTTACTCCCTTTTCACTTGCTCTCTTGGATGCATAATAGATCAACCTTTCTCCTAATCATCATGTCAACTAACTCCTGAACTTTTCCTGTCATAGTCCCAACATTCAATGTCCCTACACACAGCAGTATGGTCTGTGCATTTCTCTTCTTCTTTTGCCGACTAAGCTGCTTTCCTCCTCTTTTTTCTCTTCGACCTACATTATCTGAATTTCTACCTACGATTTGCAGATTAACATTTCCGGGTGCGGGCGTAGGATGCCGTAATGGAATTCGTATGATGAACTCTCATATATGTTTGGCACAGTTTTACGCCGGATGCCCTTCCTGACGCAACCCTTTGCATTTATCTGGGCTTGGGATCGGCCGACAGGTAGCACAACATTGTTCTGCCCAATGGGCTGCAGATAGTCAAAAAGAAGAAGCAATCAAATAAACAAAGTCAGCACATAAGATACACATTTCACATACTACCTAATCTATGTTAAAGTTCAGGTCAAATGAAAGCAATCACATAAACACAGTCAGCACATGTGGTACACAAATCACATACTACCTGTGTGAAAATATAAAGGATATGGTGATTTAAACGATATACGGATGGAAGGGATTCAAACCAAAATGCCCCTCACTCTAATAGTGGAAGGTTGAGTCCGCGTTCCATGTTTGGTCCTTGTTGTATACACAATGTACGTAATGTTGTTAGCGCGCCCGGTTAACTCAGGCTTAGAAGCTTCAACGCAAACGATACGCCACCAATTTGAGTACTAAGATGCACTAAGATAAGACTTGTTAAATTTACTAAAAGTCCTCACAGCCCTTGTCGTACAAGTTATGTATTTACTCGCATTCGGTGTTTCTTCAACAACCACAAATTGATCACTAACGCATCTCGTTGTTAGCAAGCTAAGCTAAGGTATACTACGCCGATAAGCAAGTTTAAGTTGATGTTTCCACTAGCCCATCTTCTTATGAGTACTCATTCTCCTCGTTGTATACAATACGTAGGTTTTGCAGGACGTGTAGATACTAGCGTTTAATGTTTTCCTCACTAAATATTAGAAAACAGACGCGTTTAGGTTGTTAGCGGTCTAAGGTAGGTTAATTTGGGGCGAGCAGCTTCGAACTGAACGATACGCCTCCAATTTGGGTACTAAGATTGCACAGAGGGTGATTTTAGTCCACTGAAGTCGTCACCAGGAGCGTCCGATGTCAAGTAGTCACAACATTCAGTCCAAATTCAGCAGGATTTATTGAATTATGATCGGGCTGATCAGAGTCTTCTGTTTAAGCTGCTACCGGTTTGAAGACCGGAAGCAACTCAAGCATGAAACTTGAAATCACAAGTGTCAAACTCAAGGCCCGGGAGCCAGATCCGATCCGCCACATCATTTTTTGTTGTCGGCGAAAGCAAATCATATGGTTGAACTGCCAGAATTCTTTTCTTGTATCTGTACAAAAAAATCTGTACAAAAAAAAGAAACTGTCATTTGCACTCATGTTTTTGTTGCCCTTTTAACAGTACAGTAACTTGAACAACAGCTGACAAAGTATTGACCTTTAGTTTTGAATTCAAAAGTAGTTATTTATTGTCTCTGTAATAATACAAGGTGGTGATTCAATATTTAGCTGATTTGACAGTCATAATGGCTCTATGAGCAAAACTCTAAGTATAATGTGGCCTGTAAAGAAAATGATTCTGACACCGTTGCTCTAATGATCGTTTTTCCAGTTTTGTTAATATTACCTTGACAATTCTTGCAGCCTTGTGCGCCAATACAAAAACAATTTGTGAAGTTGTCTTCTAAAGGTTCATGACACTTTTCATGACATTTCTGGACAAATTTAAGGTTGTTTTTTAAATATTCTAAACAATTAAGGTTACTCAATATTATCTTAAAGTTTTTGGGTACTTGTTATATATTTATTTTCCATCCTTATTTGATTAATAGTCGATTATATTATACTGTATTATCAAAAGGGGTATGTTAATTTGGAAAATGTATCCATTCAGCCATTTTCAGAGCTGCTTATTCTCAACAGGGTCGTGGGAGTGCTGGAGCCTGTCCCAGCCATCATTGGGCAGGAAGCGGGTTATATCCTAAACTGGTTTCCAGCCAATTGCAGGTCACATTGAAACAAACAACTATTCACACTCAGAATCACATCTAAGGGCAATTTAGAGTCTCCATTTAAACCATGGAAAATCCATATTTCATAAATATAAAAATCACAAACAGTTGTATACAACCTTTGCATATTATATTGTTCCATGTCCTTTAGATAGTACAGTACATCTAGGTGTCCCTTGCAAATGTGCTCAAGATTGTTTTAACTCCTTTTGTTTTGGCTCCCTTGGTATCTCTTCCTCAATCCCTGCATGTACCAATTCCCATAAGCATAAGTATGAGTGCACCTGAACAAGGCTGTGTGTGTGAGAATTCTGTGGCAATGAGAGGGGTGTATTTTTTTTCCTTTGTCTCTCACTTCTGGACAACAAAGGGAATATTTTCCTTGCCCTTCGGTAAGAGTTGACAACTTGTGACTCGTACCTTTTTCTCGATTTGAAAATATTTCTTTCTTGTAACAAAAACAACCACACAAACAGAAACTACACAAAAAATATTTGCTTAGTGAATTAGTCTCTCAGTTAAGATTTACCTAAATATTGCTTACAAGTCACACGGCAAAAAGGAAAATTTATCTTCCACTTAAAGATAATCATCTTAAATTATGATAAATCCTGCCTCTTTTGACTAAAGATATGTCCAAGCTGAACAAAGGGGAGATTTATTTATACATGTTGTCTTCTAAAGGTAGAATGTAGGGAGAAATGTACCAAGAGCATTTGACCTCAGAGATGAGTCAACAGGCAAAAAATAATTTTAAAAATGTAGGAAAAGGCAATTTAATAAAAAAACACAAATTAATCGACTAAACATGCAAAATGGCAGATTTTTTTTTATATAAAACAATGCAGTGACTATGGTGCTTCATGTAAAATAACAATCAAAGTGTCAACTATAACAGTTTCTTTTTGCTAACACTATTTTTTGTAATATTTTGTCACATATTAGGTGAACAGCACAACGTTTGGAAATCAGTGTCATGAATATGTAACCAATAACTATTCTATACATTCATCATGTGACATTTTGTAAACTCGGCTGTTATAGCAAGCAAACAATAACTACCATATCCCCTATGAGGCACAACATTTTTACTTTCATAACCAAGAGTCAGGACTCAAAAATATTTATATGTCCAATAAAATAGCACTGGAAAATAAATGGCATATCAGATCAGATTTTGTCTACATGTCTGAAACACACACATGAATAAATCACTAAATCCTCTGACATAAGAATGAATTTGATTTGACATACAGGTATTTGTGTTGCTGCAGGGATGTGAACTTAGTGTAGATGTAACAAAAGCAACAACAATAACAATCGAAAAACAAGGCCTCTATATATTTTATTGTTGTAATAATGATTAAAAAAATTCACATGCAATATACTATACATTATATATACACACACCGGCATTTATTAATGGCTGTAATGAAACAAACAAGGGTTTTATAAAATGAGGATGGCAGTACCATTGGCAATGATGCATTGCATTTCACACAAAAAGTGTGCTGCATCAGTTTGCATTCACTTCCATTTGTCCCTCTGAGAAGATTTAATGAAAAATGTGCACGGTGGAAGGTGGATGTAAGTTGAGCTGCTCACGCCGGGCTCTGAGTGGTGGCTTTGATCTCGGACGACACCCTTTTCTCCTTTCGGCCTGCATACTCCCCTATAAAGGAGCCATCTTCGTTAAACTGAGTGTCTTCTTCTGCGTAGTCTACCAGGCTGTCGCTGCTGTCCAATGCTTTGATGTCTCTGCTCAGAGAGCGTTGGCTGCCTTTTAGTGGCTTCTCATCATTGTCGCTGTTGGAGAAGCAAATTCGAGTTAGATTTCTGGCATGATTCGCTTTATACTGCTAGAACCAACAGAGGGCTTCAACGAGAGCAATCTTTGTTTCACTATTTGCAAAAAACAGATCTGTGGATTGGACAAAGTGTTAAATAGGTGCAGTTTTAAACTGTTTGGAGATCATTTATTTTGTCCCATGATTATGTTTTCCCTCCAAATACTTAATGAAATTCTTCATTTCCTTTTGGATTGTCCCATTAGGGGTCGCTAGAGTGTGTCATCTTTTTCCATGTAAGTGTATTTTCCGCATCTTCCTCTCGAACACCAGCTGCTCTCATCTCTAACCCTAACCCTAACCCTAACCTGCCCTTCATCTTAGCAGATACTCTTCTGTCACATAACACACCAGACACCTTCTGCCGGCTGTTCCAACTGCTTGAACCCGTTTCTTCACTTCCTTACCACACTCACCATTGCTCTGTATTGTTGACCCCAAGTATTTGAAGTGGTCCACCCTTACTATCTCTTCTTCCTGGAGCTTTGCTCTTCCCCCTCAACCCCTTTCATTCACGCACTTATATTCTGTTTTACTTCAGCTACTCTTCATTCCTCTCCTTTCCTGTGCATCCCTCCCTCCTTCTAATTGTTCCTCCGCCTGCTCCCTGCTTTCACTGCACATCACAATATCATCTGCGAACATCATGGTCCAAGGAGATTCCATTCTAACCTCATCTGTCAGCTTATCCATTACCACAGCAAACAGGAAGGGGTTGCTATAGTCCCACCTCCACCATAAATTCTTCTGTCACACGTAGGGCACACATAACAACTGTTCTGCTGCCCTCATACATGTTCTCTACTAGTCTAACATACTTTTCTTTAACTCTAGACTTATGTATGCAATACTACTTTGATGCCTATTCTCATAAGGGTAGCAGGGAGGGCTGGAGCCTATCTCAGCTGTCAACGGGCAGGAGGCGGGGTATACCCTGAACTGGTTCCCAGCCAATCACAGGGCACATCGAGACAAACAGCCACACTCACAATCACACTGAGGGGCAATTTAGAGTGTCCAATTAAAGTTGCATGTTTTTGGGATGTGTGAGGAAAATCGAGTGCCCGGAGAAAATCCACGCAGGCACGGAGAGAACATGCAAACTCCACACAGGCACATCCAGGATCGAACCCGGGACCTCAGAACTCTGAGGCCAACGCTTTCCAGGTGATTCACCATGCTGCCCGAAAATAATCAATTTCAGAAAATTAATATATGGCAGTTAGACTCAAGTGACTACATATTTCCATAAATGAAGTTTTTGCAGAGACAGAATTTTGAGGTAAATATTGATTCTTATTAAATTTAAGATATTTTAAGTCTCTGTACCAATACTAATAATCATCAGAAAGCAGGGCTGTGAACCAATGAAAATTCACACCAAAGGAATCTATCCAAATTCGTCAGATTTCCATATTTTCAAAATTTCATCAACTAACTGCATACTGTTCGATTGTAAAATTGAATCATTATTATATCATCATAATTGTTAATTGCATCAAACTTGTAATGTAATGTAATAAAGCAATTGCAGCCTGACTCAAAGTAAAATATTATAGCATTATACAGCAAAGAAAATAAGTATTTGAACACCCTGCTATATTGCAAGTTCTCCCACTTAGAAATCATGGAGGGGTCTGAAATTTTCACCGTAGGTGCATGTCTACTGTGAAAGAGATAATCTAAAAAGTAAAAATCCAGAAATCACAATGTATGATTTTTGTAACGATTTGTGTGATACAGCTGCAAATAAGTATTTGAACAGCTGTCTCTCAGCTAGAATTTAGTCCGCCTTTAAAAGTCCACCTCCACTCCATGTATTATCCTTAATCAGATGCACCTGTATGAGGTCGTTAGCTGCATAAAGACCCCTTCTCCACCCCATACAAGCAGTAAGACTCAGACTTGGAACATGGCCAAGAGCTGTCCAAAGACATCAGAGACAAAATTGTACAACTCAACACAGCTGGAAAGGGCTACAGAGAAATTGCCAAGCAGCTTGGTGAAAAAAGGTCCACTGTTGGAGAAATCATGAGAAAATGAAACAAGCTATGATGGTCAATTTCAATAGGAGTGGAGCCCCATGCAAGATATCACCTCATGGGGTCTCAATGATCCTTAGACTGCTGAGGAATCAGCCCAGGACTACACGACAATACTTGGTCAATGACCTGAAAAGAGCTGGGACCACCGTTTCCAAGGTAACTGTTGGTAATACACAAAGACGTCATGGTTTGAAATCATGCATGGCAATGAAGGTTCCCCTGATTAAACCAGCACATGTCAAGGCCCATCTTAAAGTTGCCAATGACCATTTGGATGATACAGATGAGTCATGGGAGAAGGTTTTGTGGTCAGATGAGACCAAAATGGAACTTTTTGCTCATAATTTCACTAAGCATGTTTGGAGGAACACGGATGATGGGGAGTCCATCTCAAGAACACCATTTCTACTGTGAAGCACGGGGGTGGTAGCACCAGGCTTTGGGGGGTGTTTTTTTGCACATGGGAGAGGACGACTGCACTGTATTAAGGAAAGAACGACCGCGACCATGTATTGTGATATTTTGGGGAACAACCTCTTTCCCTCAGTCAGAGCATTGAAGATGGGTTGTGGCTGGTTCTTTCAACATGACAATGACTCGCAGCACACAGCTAGGAAAACCAAGGAGTGGCTCCCAAAGAAGCATATCAAGGTTCTGGTTTGGGCTAGCCAGTCTCCAAACCTAAACCACATAGAAAATCTTTGGAGGGAGCTGAAGTTCTGTGTTTCTCAGTGACAGCCCAGAAACCTGTCTGATCTAGAGAAGATCTGTGTGGAGGAGTGGGCAAAAATCCCTCCTGCTGTGTGTGCAAACCTGCTGAACAAATACAGGAAACGTTTGACCTCTGTATTTGCAAACAAAGGCTACTGTACCAAATATTAACATTAGTTTTCTCAGGTGTTCAAATACTTATTTGCAATTGTATCACATAAATAAATTGTTAAAAAATCATACATTGTGATTTCACGATTTTCTTTTTAGATTATCGCTCTCACAGTGGACATGCACCTACAATGAAAATTTCAGACCCTTCCATGATTTCTAACTGGGAGAACTTGCAATATAGCTGTATGTACCTCTACCTCTCTCTGTGCCTAAAGCTGAAATCCACAACTTTTTTTTTTAAATAATCATATACAGGTATATGTATCACGTTTGACCTCTGTAATTGTAATCAAAGGCTACTGTACCAAATATTAACATTGGTTTTCTTCGGTGTTCAAATACTTATTTGGAGCAGTATCGCACAAATAAATCATGACATAATCATATTGATTATAATATATATATAATAATCATTGTGGTTTCTGAATTTTTCTTTTTACATTATCTCTCTCACAGTTGACATGATGAAAATTTCAGAGCCCTCCATGATTTCCAAGTCGGAGAACTTGCAATATAGCAGGGTGTTCAAATACTTATTTTCTTCACTATATGTATATACTGTATGTATGTATGTATACACAGTGTATAATGTATCTGTAAATACAAATAAACTTGAACTTAAATAAAGAAGTTCAAGGAATTATATACAAACTGCTCATGTGGCGGAAGTAAAAAGTCTCTCACAGCAAGACACATTTTGCTTCATACTATCTGGCTTTTTGATGTGTAGATCCCACTGATTGGGAAATTATAGTATAGCACACCCTCTAACAACTGTTAGGAGTTGGACCACTACAGGATTAATGAATCGTGTACAGATAATACTGCCCCAGAGAAAAAGTGCTTTCAAAAACTGATTGTTTTCAGCTTCCTGCTGTGTACTGGGCAGCCTGTACTGAGGGCCATCAGAACAGGAAATGGCAGCATTTCAAAACTGCAACAGCTCCCTTTAGGAAGTAATTTCTATTTTTTAAAAAAATGTACACAACACATTGTTAAGGACTTTGTGACCTGAGGAACGTTTTATAGTTTGAAAAAGTGCTGGCTAAACTACAGTCCTTTTGCATGTGTACAGAAAAACGTTTTGAAGCTACTTATTGCGCAACAGTCCCCGTTTTCACCAAGCAGAACCGCTCAGATTACCCACGATTGAAAGATGGACACTGGAATCTGCTTATTCCTCTGAATTCAAATAAAATTAAGAAAAGAAAACAAGAAAGAACACAAAATACTACCCTCCCTTCAATGCCAATTTTTATTTACAGTTACATTTACACTTTGGTATCACATATTTATGATTACATAGTATTTAGATTGCTCCTTTTGCTTTTGCACGCACACCCTTCTTCAAGTTACATTGTTAAAATACAACCCAGATCCACGTTTAGCATGTCAAAACATAAAGTAGAATCCTGAATTGAACTGTACCAGTTGGTGGAAACATGACTCATGGCTTGAGAGATGTTGCGGCATCCTTCATCTTTATGTGTAATTGCATTTAGTACAGTTATCGTATGAATCTTATCATAAATTTAGTGGGAGGAAAAAGTATGTAAATCCTGCATGTATTGGCTAGCTAATGTTGTCTGATGTTCATCTCAATCACACGAATAAATAATATTTTTAAATGAATAGTGTGCAAAATAATGTTTTCATATGTTTTATAGTACTGAGAATGCAAACATTCACGTGAGAGAGAGTTAAATGTAAGCGAACTCATGGTTTACTATTTAACATCCTTAGGATGCAATAATATCGAGCAAACATTTCCTGAAGTTTCAGGACAGTAATCAAGATCAATTTTGGACCATTCCTCTTTACAGAACTGAAGTTCTTGAAGAGGTTCATCGAGAGTTTGTGGTGTGAAAAGCTCTCTTCATGTCATGCCACAGCATCACTATTGGGTTGAGGTCAGGACATTAACTGTGCCACTCCAGAACATGTATTTCCTTCTTCTGAAGTCTTTCTGTTGTTGCTTTACTGTAATTTATTGTGCATAATGCACAGGTTTTTCTTCCTGAAAAATCTTTGATCAATAATGTATTATACATGGGTATAGTAAAAGCTAAAAAAAAAAAAACATACATAAGTCAATGAAGCAAACAGTTTTACATGTGTTTTAGAAAGGACACTTTAGCTTTAAATAATGTGACTAAAATGTTGCATTCCATTTACCCATATGTTTAAAAATACTTAAAATAAAATAAAAAATATTGAACAACATCTATGTTACATGTTCATGAGATTGTGATACACCCTTGTTTTTAATTGTTATGTGGCTTTACGGATGTGTTTTTCACCTGCTACGTGGCATTCCGCATGAAAGTCCGAGAATCTGGGAAACCTCTGATAGCAAGACACCATGTTTTAATAGTAGATTGCTATCAGAGGATTTCCCAGCATTCCTAGTGCTGTTGTATCATTGATAAAATTCTAGTTGATGTCAGTTAGTTTCCTGACTGCAAAAATAGTTGTAATAATATAAGTCATGGGTGGTGTGGTATCACGGCATCGTTGTGTGCTTCAGTGAGAGACTTACCCACATTGCCTATGAATAAATGTGGTTGGATGTTTGGTGGTGTCGGAGGGGCCCCAGGTAGAGAATGGCAGCCATGCATCCGTCACACTAACTACACAAGCAACTTACCCTACTAAGATTTGATTGAAGAGTTTATAAATACAGACCCTTTCCAAAAAATTAAATATGATTCATCCATCCATTTTCTGAGATGCTTATCCTCACAAGGGTCGCGCAAGTGTAGGAGTCAATCCCAGTTATCATCCGGTAGGAGGCGGGGTATACCCTGAAATACTTGCCAGCCAATCCCAGGGCACATCGAGACAGACAACAATTGCACTCCCAATCACACCTTGGGGCAATTTAGCGTGTCCAATTAATTTTGCATGTTTTTTGGGATGTGGGAGGAAACCGGAGTGCCTGGAGGAAACCCACGCAGGCACGGGGAGAATATGCAAACTCCACAAAGGCGGGTCTGGGATTGAAACCCGGGACCTCAGAACTGTGAGGCTGACACTTTCCAAATGAACGACCGTACCGCTTTTCATGTACAGTATTTATTTATTTCTATTGAGGCAATCATCCTGTGGAATTGCCTGGGAATTATGGAAGCCCAGATTTCCTTGATACTTGCTGTCAGTTCTCTTTTGTTTGTGGGTCTGGTGTCCCTCATTTTCCTCTTGATAATACGTCGTAGATTCTCAATGGGGTTTTGATACAGTGAGTTGACTGGCCAGCCAAGCACTGTGATAGCATGGGTATCAAACAGTTTTGTTAAACTTTGGAATTCATTTTTCCATAGTTGATTGCAAGCTGTCACGGTCCTGAAGTTGTTAAGCATGCCTATGCAATAATATTCCCTCCAATCATGATTAAAAAGTTGGAATAAGGTCTTGATCTTGTTGTGCTGTGCTATTTTTGCTCCACAGATGGCATTGTGTGTTCCTCCCAGATAATTCGAATTTGGTTTTATCTGTCCACAGAGTATTTTACCAGTCGTGCTGTGGAACATCCAAGTGCTCGTTTGGAAACTTCAAATGTCAAGCACTTTTACAAATAATAATGGCTTCTTCCTTGTGGTTCTCTCATGAACCGCATGTTTGTTTAATGTTTTATGTAAGATGGGTTTGTCAACAAAGATATCTGATTCTTATGATTTCTGGAAATCTTCAGCTAACATTCCAGTGTTCTTTATTTGTCTTTCTTTATTTTTTTAAACTTCTTAAGCATTATGTCATCATTATAGGATGGCCACTCCATGGAAGAGAAGAAAAAATGCTCAATATTTTTCCATTTCCATTTGTGTAAATGTGAGCAGATGAACATCAAGAATTTAACATAATTTTGTGAATGAATTTTTTCCCAACCACAACCAGATTTAGATGTTTTGCCATGACTTCAAGAGAATTAGTATTTACGGGAATGTTGCTAAATTGTAAAGAAAAATTGTCCAAAATTCTTTGTAATTGTGCAGGTCTGATCTGCAACTACAAGGAATTTTTGGTTAAGGTTATTGGTCCAAAGGAGGGTCAACCATTTATTAAAACCAATTGTCTACTTCCTTATTTCTTTATGGCCAATGTATATTTATTTTCACCAAAAAATATGAAAATGTAATTTTTCCCATTGTTTTAAGCAGTCACAGTTTTAGCATTATAATTTAGATGAGCTTCAGACCACATTCTTACAGAAATGTAAGAAATCCCAACGGGTTCACATACTCTTTCTCTTTAATGTGTTTCCAAATTCTTGTTTTTAGGAATCTTAAACAGTATGCTATTGGACGGATAAATATTTTTCATAGATCTCAATGGTCAAAAACCACCTTGTGCCTAATTATAGACCATATCTACAGTAGATTCAACTACTACTGCAACAACACGGACATGCAAACAGCTCACAAAGCTATTGCTGTTCATCACATACGTTCCAGTTCCCCAGCATCATCAAATTTCTTCCACAGAAGTGTGAGTCTCCATGTCAACCTCATGAGTATTATGTTCTCTTTGCAGCAATAGGGGAGAAATAAAGAGTAGTACTGAGAGAGGAGGAAAGAGTCTTTAATACTGAAATACTGCTCTCAGGGTGTCACTTACCTGTATTCGCAAAACGTGTCATCATTCATACCCTGGGACTCCATCTCGGGATGTAGGTCCTCTTTTTCTTTTACTGCTCACAAGAAGGAGACAACATTAGATATGTGCTTAAGAGGGCTTCAAAATAAAAACCATGTGCACCCATCATAAATTGCAACCAAACTCACCGCTCATTCAGATTGTATTGACAAAACAGGTCAGAGAGAGATGTTCTGTGAGCAAGAATTCTGCCTTTTTAATTTAGATGTAACATAGACTATTAAGTGATTTACATTGTACACAGGGGCACATTAGTTTTACACAAATAAGAACGATTTGAGACAACAATAATGGGTTCTTAATGAGAGAACAAACAACTGAGCGGTGTATCCCTTTTGTTTTCATGATTGGTTGAATGCTACCCAGACACCAAACTGATGGCCATTAGCGGAGCCTGTGAATAATAAAGGCAATTACAGACACTCGAGGTCCCAGTAGAAGGACGAAAAAAAAAAAAAAAAAGAGATAAGCATAAATCTTATGTCATTATTAACTGCACACAAACAATATGCAGCATTTACATCTTGTTCCGCAGTGGGCTCTACATAGTTTTGAATGCTGCTGGAAAATTGGAGTGTGTAAATAATGCAACATTCAAATACAGGACAGAGAAACTAATTTCCTATTGCTACACAATGTTCAACTATATTTTACGAATAAATTTACATTTAAATAGTTTAGAAACAAAACAAAAAACTAAATATATTTCTCTATACATTTTAAGTAGATTCTATAATAAAGAATATATTTCCATAACATCATATATGCCAGTAGAAATGTATTAATAAAGGAATAATCAATAGAAGGAGTGTTGGTAAAAGTTTCTGTCTACAACTACGTTAAGCACATACCTGAATACTTCCCTCCTTTATTTCTGTTGACAAAACAGGCGATCAACATCATGAGTGTGAGGAAAGCGATGGCGCACAGCAGGCCAATAAACCAACCCTGGTTAGATATTCCTGCATGAATGCTGGCCAGACCTGAGGAGGAGAATATTCAGTGACTTTGACATGCCTTAACCTTTTTATCAGATGGCTTGATTGAATGTTTATATCGACAATGCCTATCTGATTTATGAGCTGTTAGGCCAGTGATGGAAACCGTCCAGTATTAATATTTAACAGCTAATTCGCCTGTCTAATTAATCAAGTATGGAGCACTATACAAATGCAATTCCTTGATCCATGCCTCCAAATTAAATCCTTCAAACAATGGAAGGACCACGATCTTCAAGGGCGCAGCTGTAGTCAGTAAAAAAGTAGAGGTTCCTTCATTCTACTGCTTTTTGTCTGATTAATGGATGGGTGGATACATATTTTTGTAATGCTGTTGTTGGAATATGTCAACCTTTCAAGTAAACATTATTAATTAAATCCAAGAAGTAGACTGTCAGAGAGTAAATGGTCAACCTCAATGTACACATATACAGTGCCTTGTGAAAGTATTCAGCCCCCTTGAACTTTTCAACTTTTCGCCACATTTCAGGCTTCAAACATAAAGATATAGATTTTTACTTTTTTGTCAAGAATCAACAAGAAATGGGACATAATCATGAAGTGGAATTAAATTTATTGGAGATCTTTCCTTTTTAACATATAAAAAACTGAAAAGTGGGGCATGCACTATTATTTGGCCGCTTTACTTTCAGTGCAGCAAACACACTCCAGAAGTTCAGTGAGGATCTCTGAATGATCCACTGTTGACTGATGATGATAAATAGAATCCACCTGTGTGTAATCAAGTCTCTGTATAATTGGACCTGCTCTGTGATAGTCTCAGGGTTCTGTTTAAAGTGTAGACAGCATCATGAAGGCCAAGGAACACACCAGGAAGTTCCAAGAAACTGTTGTGGAGAATTTCAAAGCCGGATTTGGATACAAAATATTTCCCAAGCTTTAAACAACTCAAGGAGCACTGTGCAAGCAATCATATTGAAATTGAAGCAGTATCAGACCACTGTAAATCTACCAAAACCTGGCCATCCCTTTAAACATTCACCTCGAACAAGGAGAAGACTGATCGAGATGCAGCCAAGAGGCCCATGATCACTCTGGATGAACTGCAGAGATCTACAGCTGAGGTGGGAGAGTCTGTCCATAGGATAACAATCAGTTGTAGACTGCTCAAATCTGGCATTTATGGAAGAGTGGCAAGTAGAAACCCATTTCTCAAAAATAACCATGAAAAGTCTCATTTAAAGTTTGCCTCAAGCTACATGGGAAACTGAAGTATGTCTTATGCCCATATTTAGTTATGACTCCATAATTTCCTCACGTCCTCAGCTGAAGCCAGATGTGTCCTTGAGCGCATCTCTGCACGTAGGCTAACCTTGATGAACTGCATACTGGACACTTTGTAATAATCCATTGCCACCTAGAACCGGTTGAGACAGAAACCCTTTGTCGAAGTGGAAAGCCCCGATCTCATGCCACAGGTTTGATACCACCCATAGTCCGCCCTTCTGACAAGATAAAGGATGTGTGCTTTCTCTGTATCTTCCCACTTGCGATCTGCTCTCTATAGCCATTGTCTGTAACTAACCCTAAGTGCCCGGAATATTCTGTCAGTAAATTATTCGAAGAAACTGTTCATCATCTCCAGCCTTTATTTGGATAACCAACATTCTCACTACCCGAAATTAAACGAACATGTGGAGGAAAAAAAAAGTGTCCTCCAACAATTGGTGACCCCGACATGATTTTGGACTGAGGTGTTGGTTGACAGACAGAAAATCAGCCGGCCAACAATTGATAAGGTAAGAGGACATTTATCCTCCAAAAATGATCCTTCTGTCTGTGAACTGGGGTTGAGGTCCGTGTCACGTTTGAATTTGTGACATTGTGAAATTAGTCTCTGGCTGGTTGAACAGGAGGGGAAACTTTGGGTGGTATAGTCCTATGAGTAGAGGTTGAAAAGCCTTAGAGTGTGTGGGAGTACCATTGTAGAAAGGGTTCAGACGAGCCCTGTGTTCGGAGGTTGTGCCGACACAAAACGTTTGTAAATCCCGTGACAGCCAGACACACCAGTAGGTTGAGGGCTAGTCCAAAACTTTCTGGACTGAGAGGTTGTCTCGTTCTTCTTGGAGAATCTTAGAGACTAGAATTCCTCATTTGAAATCAAAGGACCAAGTGTACACTAAAAATAAGTTGAGGAGAATAACCCGGATGAGCAGTGAAAATGCGCAATCACAGTCCTATGAGTAGAGGTTGAAAAGCCTTAGAGTGTGTGGGCGTACCACTCTAGAAAGGGTTGAGACGAGCCCTGTGTTCGGAGGTTTGCCGACACAAAAAGGTTATGAATTCCGTGACTGCCAGACACACCAGTAGGTCGAGGGCCAGTCCAAAACTTTCTGGACCGGGAGCTTTTCTCATTCTTTTCGGAGAATCCTAGAGACTAGAATTCCTCATTCAAAATCAAAGGACTGTAAAATAAAGAGGCTTGAGCATTTTTTAAATAAATAAATAAATAGATAGATAAATAAGTAAATAATAATAATAATAATCCATCTGAGAGATGACATATATTGTAAAAATTCAAGTGACAAAATTGCCTAAGAACGGTATGACGATACCCAGTGGTAGTTAAAAAAAAAAAAAAAAAAGGAGCATCCTTCTGCATCTGCTGGCTCGTGGGTGAGTGTCTTGCGGGCACGCACACTCAATTGTAGCATGGTGAGGTAAGCGTGCGTGTGTGTATGTGTGTGTGTGTGAGTGCGAGATCAATGGAGGCGACACTACTTATACGTTTGCTGTTGTCATTCCTGTGTTTTTATATATTTGCTATTTTAAGGCTTAGTTCTTTGAGTTTTTGGCTGTTTGAGTGTGCAAGGAGGCCCACTCTCTCCGTTATTGTTGCTTTGTCACTTATCTGCCTCTCTGTTCCAAGTAGAAAGACCTGTTGACTACAAAAAAGAGAGAGAGGGGGGATTCGATTTAAAACAAAATGGAGGGACAGTTTGATAGGGAACGTGAATGGTTCAATTTGCAAATACCAAACCATTTTGAACAAGTGTCACTAAGTGAACAAGTGAAAAATGGATGTGATGTGTGTGTTGGAAGGTTGCCTGAAAAAGAACGAGATAGTGAGAAAGAACAGTTGAAAGAATGGAGGAGGAATTGTCTTCGACTGCATGTCTGGTGACATTAATGAAAGAAACGAAATAAGCTTCTGTTAAAAGAGTGGCGGCTCTAAAGTTGGAAGTGGGAAAAATTAATAGGTTGTCTTCCAAAGGGAGAATACTAAGAAAGTTGTGGAAATGAAAGCGAAAGCAAGAATGATGGCAATTGGATGTGCATTAAAGTTGTCCCGTTTGGGTGTCAAGGAAGAAAGTGTTGGTCTGGTCCCGGCAACGGCCTTGGGTGTTGTCTCCAACTAGCCCATTGGTACCGTAACCTGACCATAAACCAGGAAAGCTTTAAATGAATTTCAGGCTCCAGTATTGAATGTAATTGCGGGCCAGCTTGAAGTAGATGTAAACAATTAAAACGTCTCTCACTCATGCACAACTGACATCAAACATGAATACAATCGCAGAAACTTCGGCTGCTTGAGTGAGTATAGATTTAGAAGGCAGATTGGAAAAAGTGGCCAACTTGAGAGCTGACCCATTCACACATTTGACTCAACTAGGACTGTACAAGTCAGAATTAAACAGACACCAAGAGGTTCCATAAAATATCAAAGATCAACTTAAGAGAACCGCTACTGAAAATCAAAAGAGGCTGAAGCGGAAAAAGTAGGACCGTGCCCTTTGCGCTGAACAAGAAGCGAGAACAGGGAGTTGCTGTCTACGCTGCGGAGCACACAGCTAGAAGCTCTTCAAATGGGGAAGCAGAAAACAGGTTGCATGTTGCTCAGTTACAACGAATTAGCAGAATTAAAGTCTCATGTCCAGAATCTTTCAGGTGCCCACGCTGACTCCATTTTGGATCGTCCTGAAGACCCAGAGGAATCTTCCAAAGGTCCATCTTTTTCTCCTCATCGGCGTGTGACTCGTTCCCAAATCTTGCAGGCACCCATGTTAGCCAAAGTTGACCCGGCTACTGGTAACTCTGCTGTTTTACAAATCTTTCTCTCCCACTGATGTGCGTGTGTTGCTGCAGAAACTTCCACCCATGCAATCTGGTGGTGCCAATTGGCTTCAAGCAGTGCAGAGAGCAGTTACGTAACAAATGTTAACAGCAGCTCACATCCGTTTTCTCCTTACACAATCATGTCTGCTTTCACAGTTGAATACTCTGATGCAAAATTCAGCTTTTTCTTCTCTCCCCGATCTTCAGGCTCTAACACGAGCGTTAGATACTTTATTTCCAATCCCTACACTCTGAAAACAGGACACACCCCTACAGCCTCCGCTTTGCATTCGCAAGTGTTCCAAGCAGCCATTTTGAAGGCCGTTCCCAAGTCTGTGGTGCAAGCCATGGAGGGCAATCGGGACCTTCCTGGTGCTGAGGTTGACCGGTGGTAAACATCAATTGAGGAGACATGCTGGAGAAAAAGAGTCTAAGGTTGACAAACACAATAGTCTGAAAAAGCAGGAAGAAGTCGCTCTTGCTCTGATCTCATCTCCCCCTGTCGGTTCTGAATGCATGATGTATCAAGCAGGTTCATTCATGGGTCGAGGTGCGCCCCTGGTAACAATAACGTGTCCTTCAATTGTGGACAGCCTGGTCATTGGGCCCGCAAGTGCAGACACCGATCTCAAGCGTCTGGATGGAGAACGTGGCTACAATCGAGGAGGTTACAACCAACCCCAAGAGAGTCAAACCAACAGTCACAGACTCTTTTGCCTTCTTTTGTGTTTGTACCTAACTGTCCAGTCAATCTTTTGGGGAGAGATCTCCTCATCGCCACATGCGCTCTCATCAAATGCACCCCTGATCGACTCATTCTGGAATTTCCGGATGGTAACACCTACTGCTGCTCGGCTGCCTCTGCCTCCGGTGCCACCTCCCAGTTCCCACTTGTTGAACAACGCCCTGTGGCATGGGCCACTGCCGACATCTCCTGGGCAAGAGTGGATATTGACCACAGTGGTTGGCTCGAAGCTATTGGCTTGAAGCTAAACACATTTGGACTCTCTAGTCACCTTGGGTTCGCAACCTCAGATCTTATGATATTGCAAATGAGGTGTCACCTTTTCGGTGTTCCTGACTCCTGAACAACTCAAATGGTACAGGATGGCGGATTCCCCGGATCCTCCTATGCCTCCTTGTCACCCACATGTCTCCTTGATGGTCTCGCCTCAGCACACAGCGAAGTATCTAGGTCCGTTTGTCCTGGTATGCACACAGGCCACTGATTGGCAAAAAGAGGCTTGGATGATTGGCATTTTGCAAACAATTGACGGCTTGCTCAAAGCAGGAATGTTGTGTGAAATTCCTGACTGATTTTACCACCCCCATCTTACCTGTTGGAATGAAAAACACTGGAAAGCTTCGCATGGTCCGTGACTTACAAGCAAATAATGCGTCCGTGTTAACCCTCACTTTTCCCGTCCCGAACCCGCACTCGGCATTGTCCCAAATTACATCGGCCCACACTCATTTCATTTGCATTGTCTTGGCTAAGGCTTTCTTTTGCATTCCGGTTCATCCTTCCATGAAGAAATTTTTTGCTTTCAATTGGAATGGTGTTTGCTATTCCTATAATCGCCTGCCTCAAGGCTTTGTCCTTTCATCTGGACTCTTCAATGACTGTCTTCGTCAGTTGCTGTATCCGCTTGAATTGCCTCATGGGGTTCTCCTGGTGCAGTATGTGGATGACGTCTTGCTGGCGGCTCCATCTGAAACTT
The DNA here is from genome assembly GCF_019802595.1 of Syngnathoides biaculeatus. NCBI lineage: Eukaryota > Metazoa > Chordata > Actinopteri > Syngnathiformes > Syngnathidae > Syngnathoides > Syngnathoides biaculeatus. The sequence goes on from NC_084649.1 coordinate 2,272,174, forward strand.
CTTGTCTCAAAGCCATTGGGTCTTTGCTTTCTCATTTGGCCTCTGTTGGACTGAAGTGTTCCAAGTCCAAACTCCAGATTGCCCGACCACAGGTTTCTTTTCTCGGGCGTCTGATCTCACACCATGGCACAGGAATCTCTTCCTCTCACAAAGACAATATCCTCCATCATCCAAAACCAACAAATGTCAAAACCATGCTCGCCTTTCTTGGTCTTTGCAACTACTCCAGGCATCATGTTCCAAACTTTGCTGAACTCACTTACCCACTCCAAGAGATGGTTAATGTACAAGGTATGCGCAATCTTTCTAACAGTCTTTGTTGGAAAACGGAAGCAGACACTTCCATCATCTCTTTGAAACAACATATTTCCAGTGCCGCAGCTCTTGCGATTCCTGATTACAGTCACATGTTCTATCTTGACGTGTCTGAAAAAATCCGTAGTGTTTCTGCTGCTCTTTATCAGAAAGGGGAAAGAGGAATTCGACAAGTTTGTCTGTATGCATGAACTCCATTGGAAAAATATGAGCAAAGACACTCAATTTGCGCTTCTTTCGCATCTGCTGTAGCCAGAATGATTCAGAAGACATCTCACATTGTTCTTCATCACCCGCTGACTGTGCGAACATCACACAGTACTGTCCAGTACGTCACGAGTCAAGCTTTCACCATGACCGGAGGAAGACAGAGGAAAATGTAAGCAATTTAACACAACCACATATTCTCTTTACCCATGAAGGAGTGAACATGGCTGAAGGTCTGCTCGGAGGAGAACCGCATTGTTGTGTACAAAAAAAACACGGAAGAAAACTCACTCCACACTGGATTTTATGTGACACCTCTTGACAACCCGGACTTGATTCTTTTCACAGACGGATTTGCAGTAACCCAACCCACGGAAACATTCTCGAATTGCGAGATGCTTTAATGCTCCCGACAGCGGTTGCAGTCCTTAAATGCAAAGGTCACTCTCAAACTCATGATTTTGTATCAGCAGGAAATGAATCAGCAGATCGAGCAGCAAAAAAGGTTGTGGGGTACCGACCACCACTCCAGCTGGTTGAGACAGAAACCCTTTGTCTAAGTGGAAAGCCCCGATCTCACGCCACAGGTTTGATACCACCCATTGTCCGCCCTTCTGACAAGATAAAGGATGTGTGCATTCTCTGTATCTTTGCACTTGCAATCTGCTCTCTACAGCCATTGTCTGTAACTCATAATTGCCCGAAATATTCTGTCAGTAAATTCTTCGAAGAAACTGTTCATCATCTCCAGCCTTTATTTGGATAACCAACATTCTCACTACCCGAAATTAAACGAACACTCAGAGGAAAAAAAAAAAGCATCCTCCAACAAAACACACCAAACATGTGGAAGAAGGTGCTCTGGTCAGATGAAACCAAAATCGAACATTTTAGTCACAATGCAAAACGATATGTTTGGCGTAAAAGCAAGACAGCTCATCACCATGAACACACCATCCCCACTGGCAAACATGGTGGTGGCAGGCTTATGGTTTGGGCCTGCTTTTCTTCTGCAGGGACAGGGAAGATGGTTAAAATTGATGCAAAGATGAATAGAGCCAAATACAGGACCATTCGGGAAGAAAACCTGTTGGAGTCTGCAAAAGACCTGAGACTGGGATGGAGATTTGTCTTCCAACAGGACAATGATCCAAAACATAAAGCTAAATCTACAATGGAATGGTTCACAAATAAATGTTTCCAGGTGTTAGAATGGCCAAGTCAAAGTACAGACTTGAATTCAATCAAGAATCTGTGGGCAGAGCTGAAGACTGCTGTTCACAAATGCTCTCAATCCAACCTCACTGAGCTCGAGCTGTTTTGCAAGGAATGGGCAAGAATTTCAGTCTCTCGATGTGCAAAACTGATTGAGATATACCCCAAGCGACTTGCAGCTGTAATTGCAGCAAAAGGTGGGGCTATAAAGTATTCATGCAAGGGGGCCACATAATATTGCACGCCCCACTTTTCAGGTTTTTATTTGTTAAAAAAGTTTAAAATAAATTAATTTCATTCCACCATTCTTGACAAAACATTTTAATTTTATATATTTATGTTTGAAGCCTGAAATGTGGCAAAAGGTTGAAAAGTTCAAGGGGGCCGAATACTTTCACAAGCCACCGTAGTACCCTGTGCATTGGTCAGCAGAGGAGGCTTGGAAGAGCAGCAGAAATGATATCAGAGTAAGAACCCCAATCTGACAAAGGCCTGTAATGTTTACCGTTATCTACCTGACACCATGCAGAAAATTTAATTTCTCTCAGCTTTGTGCAACACTGTCAGTCTAAAACAGAAATGTTGACTTGCAACGTTCATATTGTGCAAAAATGCCCTTCGTCGAATTGGATACACAGAGCAGGGGAGTTTTCACACTTGCATTTCGCTCTGTTGGGTTTAAATAAGTTGAGGGGTTTGTAAACAGTGTTTGTGTTTTGACTGGTTTGATTCATCTTCACACAATATAAATTGCAAAGCGTACCAAAATGTGTCAAAATAAACTGTGAGATGTGACATCTCTTAGGACTCATAAGATTGTTAACAGGTTGCACCTTTATTGAACTGACTAGCAAGTAATAAGCCAATAAAGCAGCACAAATAATTATTGATAACATCTGGGCAATCTACCAGGCCATAATAGCCTAGCAATAGCCAATAATACACCCCAGCAAATATCCAAGTGCACTTTCAAAGCACGAGTACATTATATTACACTCTACTCGTTTTTTTTTTCTTTTTTAAGACTAACAGACATCCATGTTGAGTGCTAACTGCGAACACACTAAACCAAAAACAAACTAAACTTCTCAAAAAACAGTAAACGTTCTGTGGATGAAAGCAGAAGTAGTTGCTTTACAGTAAACACAATAAATACCACATCCAGATGGACCAAATTGTGCATGAATGCTTTCACACATGTTTCAAGCATAGTACTAGCGACAGAGTAATAGTGTCATGATTAGAGTCCCACAAATAGAACTATAGATTTTTGGAAAAAAAAAAAAAGGACAACACAGATCGAAATGGAAAATTATACAGGAAGTATATGTACTGACAATCTTAATTAATTGAACCTTCTTTTATTCAATAAAATTATACAAACTGGTAAAATACATAAAATTATCAAGAAATAGCAAGTTATGTGGTGCTTTTTAATCAGATTTAGGTATACATTTGCTTTTTGTAAAATGAAGTAATTAATCATCTTCATTAGAATTGACATTTGACAGTTTTTTTTCTGAATCCCTTCTTTAATTTGCATCATCAAATTTCGACATATCAAATAACTTGGCCTTTTGCTCACCAACCGAGGAGGAACAACTTCTAATAATGCAGCGAATGATGTGCATCATTAGTATGCCTTGACAGCTGCTGTCTGAGCAGGTCGACATCAATCCACTTCATTTCCCCATGGCAAACATGCAAATCTTCTGTCGTGCCTTCAGCTCAGGTGCTTTATTTACTCAGGTGATAATTCAGCACACATGGACACCTGCGGCTGTGTTGCCCATCCCAACCAGTGCAAATGACACTCTTTGACTAATGTTGATGGATTAGTCTGTGACTAAGGTAATTCCAATCACTGGACCTGCACAATGAGTTTGATTAAGATCAGACCCTGGACTAAATATAATCCTAGGCTGTCTCCTTTTTTTTTTTTCCCAGCATTGCACTTCTCTGCTACATAAGATACATACATAAGATGCAGCATCAAAGTCCAAGAGACTTGAATAAAGAGATGCCACCAAATATTCTGATAATACTGAGCGTGACCAAATAATGTTGCCTGTTTTTGGGATGTGGGAGGAAACTGGAGTGGCCAAAGAAAACCCACACATGCACAGGGAGAACTTGCAAACTCCACACAGGCAGGGTCAGGATTTGAACCTTGGTCCTCAGAACTGTGAGGCCGACTCTCCACATCTGCACCACCGTGCCACCTGCACTTATCTCACTGACCTATAAATATCACCTTTCCTAGTATGTGGTACAAGTCCCCAGCAGAAACCCCAGACGATATTTCTCTTCATTTTCTCTCCACTCAGACAACTTCTTGTCTCAACTGTGATACTGCTGCTTAGCCAGCTGAGGATGATATGGAAATGTCAGGTGACTGTTGGGTCAATACACTGCCGAGTAGAGTGAGGGGCTGGGGCCCAACAAATCCATCACTGACAATTAGATGTGTTTGTCCCATTCAAGCGATGGCACTCTCCAGCAACTCTGTCTGGATAGAGCATAGATCTTGTCTCTTTTAATTCACATAGTGCAGCAGGGAAATGAAAACTATTACAACCAGGTGATCTTTAGGCAGGATATAAAGTTATAACTCTGATTATAATTACTATCGGCAGTGAATCATGCACAAGAGGGCTGCAACTAACAATTACTTTGAATAATTGATTAATCTGTTTATTTGTTTGTGAAATGGATGATATGGATGTTTTACATCTCGTAATTAAAGAAAACAAACAAACAGGACATTATATCAAATCTACATGCACCAAATGCACAAATACATTGCTTATCATTCAGTTACTGATTTGGGCCATAAGATGTCAGAAAATCAGCAAAAATGTTCATCTTTGCTGTCTTAAGTAATAGCAGATGTTTTCAAACATGTTTTTGACTCAACACAAAAATAATCAATCTTGTTTCATGGAAGAATATTCATGAGAATATTTACTGTCAAAAGACTGAAATTCTGAAGATTTGGACCGTTTTAAGTTAAACAAGATCTCATCAATTTGCGAAATAGTTGTCGAATAATTGTATAATCGACTAGTTGTCCATGAATTGATTAAATAATGTAACACTAATGCAAATAAATTCGAACCCATGTGGGTGTCCAAAAATTATGAATGATTAACTTTACAGGAAGACAACAACAAAAAGTACCAGTAAAAATGCAAACACATTTGAAAATGCCTTCACAAGGCTTTTCTTATTTTCTTGCATTCTAATTAAACGTTTGTTTATATAGTAGGATGTGACCTAGAGTTGAAAGAGAAATTCTGGAAGGAACTAGATGAAGTAGTTCTGAGCATCCCAGACAACGAGAGAGTTGTGATTGGTGCAGATTGTAATGGACATATTGGTAAAGGAAACAGGGGCGATGAAGAAGTGACGGGTAAGTACGGCATCCTGGAAGGGAACTATGAGGGACAGATGGTGGTGGGCTTTGCAAAAAGGATGGAGTTGGCTGTAGTGAACACTTATTTCCATAAGAGGGAGGAACATATAGTGACCTACAAGAGCGGAGGTAGAAGCACACAGGTGGATTATATTTTGTGCAGACGATGTATTCTCAAGGAGATTACTGACTGTAAAGTAGTGGCAGCAGAGAGTGTAGCTCGACAGTATAGGATGGTGGTGGGGAGGATGACTCTGGTGGTGGGTAGAACGATTAAGAAGACAAAGGTAGAGCAGAGAATCATGTGGTGGAGGCTGAGAAAGGAAGAATGTTGCGCGGCCTTTTGGCAAGAGGTGAGAAAGGCTCTCGATGGACAGCAGAAGCTCCCGGAAGACTGAACTACGAGAGCCAAGGTAATCAGAGAGACAGGCAGGAGAGTACTTGGTGTGTCTTCTGGTAGGAAAGGGGAGAAGGAGACTTGGTGGTGGAACCCCAAAATACAGGGAGTCATACAAGGAAAGAGATTAGCGAAGAAAAGGTGGTACACTGAGAGAACTGAGGAGAGGCGAAAGGAGTACATTGAGATGCGACGTAGGCCAAAGGTAGAGGTGGCAAAGGCTAAACAAGAGGCATATGAAGACATGTACACCAGGTTGGACACGAAAGAAGAAGAAAAGGATCTCTACAGGTTGGCCAGACACAGGGATAGAGATGGGAAGGATGTGCACCAAGTAAGGGTGATTAAGGATGGGGATGGAAATGTGTTGACTGGTGTTAGTAGTGTGCTAAATAGATGGAAAGAATACTTTGAAAAGTTGATGAATGAAGAAAATGAGAGAGAAGGAAGAGTTGAAGAGGCAAGTGTGAAGGACCAGGAAGTGGCAATGATTAGTAAGGGGGAAGTCAGAGAGGCACTACAAAGGATGAAAAATGGAAAGGCAGTTGGTCCTGATGACATACCGGTGGAGGTATGGAAGCAATTTGGAGAGATGGCTGTGGAGTTTTTGACCAACTTATTCAACAGAATACTAGCGGGCGAAAAGATGCCTGAAGAATGGAGGAAAAATGTTCTAGTTCCCATTTTTAAGAACAAAGGAGATGTTGAGAGCTGTGGGAATTATAGAGGAATAAAGTTGATCAGCCACACAATTAAGTTACGGGAAAGTGTAGTGGAGGCTAGACTGAGGACAGAAGTAAGTATCTGCGAGCAACAGTATGGTTTCATGCCTAGAAAGAGTACCACAGATGCATTATTTGCCTTAAGGATGCTCGTGGAAAAGTACAGAAAAGGTCAGAAGAAGCTACATTGTGTCTTTGTGGATCTAGAGAAAGTCTATGACAGAGTACCAAGAGAGGAACTGTGGTACTGCATGCATAAGTCTGGTGTGGCAGAGAAGTATGTTAAAATAGTACAGGACATGTATGATGGCAGAGAAACAATGGTGAGGTGTGCCTTAGGTGTGACAGAAGAATTTAAGGTGGAGGTGGGACTGCATCTGGGATCAGCTCTGAGCCCCTTCCTGATTGCAGTGGTAATGGATAGGCTGACAGATGAGGTCTGACTGGAATCCCCTTGGACCATGACGCCCGCAGATGATATTGTGACATGCAGTGAAAGCACGGAGCATGCAGAGGAACAATTAGAATGATGGAGACATGCGCTGGAAAGGAGATGAATGAAGATTAGCCGAAGTAAAACAGAATATATGAGCGTAAATGAGAAAGGTGGAGGGGGAAGAGTGAGGCTACAGGGAGAAGAGATAGCAAGGGTGGAGGACTTCAAATATTTAGGGTCAACAATCCAGAGCAATGGTGAGTGTGGTAAGGAAGTGAAGAAACGGGTCCAAACAGGTTGGAACAGCTGGCGGAAGGTGTCTGGTGTGTTATGTGACAGAAAAGTCTCTGCTAGGATGAAGGGCAAAGTTTACAAAACAGTGGTGAGGCCGGCCATGATGTACGGATTCGAGACGGTGGCACTGAAGAAACAACAGGAAGCAGAACTGGAGGTAGCAGAAATGAAGACGTTGAGTTTCTCGCTCGGAGTGAGCAGGTTGGATAGGATTAGAAATGAGCTCATTAGAGGGACAGCCAAAGTTGGATGTTTTGGAGACAAGATTCGAGAGAGCAGAGTTCAATGGTTTGGACATGTTCAGAGGCGAGAGAGTGAGCATATTGGTGGAAGGGTGCTGAGGATGGATCTGCCAGGCAAAAGACCGAGAGTAAGACCAGAGAGAAGGTTTATGGATGTGGTGAGGGAAGACATGAGGGCAGTTGGGGTTAGAGAGGAAGATGCAGGAGATAGGCTAAGCTGGAAAAAGATGACACGCTATGGCGACCCCTAACGGGACAAGCCGAAAGGAAAAGAAGAATATTTTTTTGTAGTCTGGTATGGTTCTGCATTTAAACCCCGGACCCAGTTTTTTACACATTTACGTTTCACTGGGGGGGACAAAGGTGAATATCATCAGAGAATAAATTATCATTTTGACTGCTCAATGTAGGAATTATTAGATAATTAGAGCTGAGAAGAATATGTTCTTATTTTCTTCAATATACGATATGTCGAGTGCTAATGGCAAGGACAAACAACACACAAAGGCAATTATCACTTCGTTAAAAATAAATTTTGTCCAAATAATAGAAACAGGGGGCACAATGGCGCAGCTGGAAAACGTTGGCCTCACAGTTCTGAGGACCCGGGTTCATTCCCGGCCCTCCCTGTGTGGAGTTTGCATTTTCTCCCCGTGCCTCCGTGGGTTTTCTCTGGGAACTCCGGTTTCCTCCCCCATCCCAAGCATGCAACATTAATTGGACACTTTAAATTGTCCCTTGGTGTGATTGTGAGTGAGGCTGTTTGTCTCTATGTGCCCTGCGATTGGTTGGCAAACAGTTCAGGGTGTGCCTCGCCTCCTGCCCATTGACACCTGGAATAGGCTCCAGCACTACCGCCACCCTTGTGACGATAAGCGGCTAAGAAAATGGATGGATGGATGGTAGAAACATATCAAGTATGGCCTTGACTAAGGCATAACAAGATTTTCTTTTTTTTTTTGAAGTTTTCCTAAATTTATGGATTAATAGTAGTATTGTGATTACCTTTAACACAGCATATCATTGTGTGTGTATGTGTGAAATGGCATATGTATATGGCATCTCTTCTTCATACTCGGGCTGTCAGTGGGAACCAGAGTGAGCTGCCGGGGCGGAAAAATAAATGAAAGAAAAAACACAAAAGGGCAAGCAAATGCACTCCTAAGCAGGCATTCACACACATGAGACATTGCATGATCAAGTTCAGCTGAAGCGATTCACTTTTACTGAAAGCAGCACGGCAGTGAGAAGACAACAAAAAAAACAAAAAAAGAAAAGTGGACTTTTACAAGGTGGTAGCGAATATGAAACTAACACTTTTACTACTTACTGTAATTCTTACATATGGAATGATGTGAAAACTTGAAACATAACACAGAAAAGACAATTCTAGTAATCATTTCTTTTTGATTTTCAATATTGAAACAAGCAATCACTGATAGACCACGGAGAGACAACTGACTTTCTCTTTGCTGGATTTGCAGCCAAATGGCAATAATGTTCATTATGGCAGAGTAATAGTAAATTAAAAGCACCATCTAGTAAAATAGCATACTCACAGTCTCTTTTTATTGAAAATTAAAAACATCTCTGTTTCATTTCCTTTCTAACTGTTCACACCACGGTCGAGTCCACAGATTGCTTTGACTCGAGGTGTGCCATGTGATCCTCAGTAAATGATATGTCATCACAAAGACACAATTATATGCTTCAAGTTGGATCATTATGCTGACTTACCCAGCATCTCTTTCATGATTGCACAATTAATTATTGGAACCTTCAATTACTCCTTGCATGAAGCAATTTTCTTTCTTTCCAGATTGTCTCATAACGTGCATGTTTCATCCTATCAATAAGTAGTTGCTTTGACAGTGACAAACGAAAAGCTGCAGTACAGACAAGAAATTGCTCGTCCACAAATATAACTTCATAGGACATAAAAAAAAGTTGGCTGCCTTGGCTTCAGTTTGTGCAGACAGAATGCTGTTTGGAAAACAAAACGTAAAAAAAATGTTTGTTATACCCCTCACTAAACCCTGATTATACTGAACCAGCTCTCTGCCATCATGCTAATGTTGCTGCTTCTTAATGTAACACAAGCAGACAGCAGTTTACTCAATTCAGTTTAAACATTGTTCCTTCCATGTTTGACTTACTTGCTTCTAGGGTGGTGGTGCTCTCCTCACTGATAATAGGCCCACAGCCCACTGTGGTGCAGGAACGCAAGTGGAACTTGTATTTGCTTAAAGGCTCCAAGTCCCGCAGGGTCCACTTAGTTGTGTCAGGTTTGCTGATGTCGATAGTCTGCAGTTGTCCGACTTCATCTGTGTTGTTAACTGCAGTGATGATAAATTGTCAAAAAAAGAAAAAAAGTGACACTCGGTGATTTAATTCACAGATGAATTGTAAAATATTGACTATAAAAGATGTACTTGGGAAAATGCCCTTTTATTAAACTGATTCAAATTTAGTTATTAGCTTTGGAACATGTTGCAAAGTGCTGCGAAATACATTTTTTGTGCCAAAGTACTATCAGTGAAATATATAGTATAAGGCTGCAATCATGGCGAAATCTTTTTTTTTGTTTTTTTTAATCCAGTGTTTTATAAACTTTTCTTGACATCTCAACTGGTAACAGCATTGTGTTGTGTTTTACATGTGTTTTTTTTTTCAGGGGTCCAGTGATTAAAAAATGCCATTGGGAACGTAAAATGAACCAGGAGCAAATGTGTGACTCAAAATGCAAACGGTAATTTGGTCAGAACTAGTATACTAAACTACAAGTGTGATCACACCTTCAAACCAAATGACACTCAGGATATCAGTCAAATTCAATTCCATTTCAGACCCTTTTGATCATTTGGCAACTCTTTTTTCGAATGTAAAAGCATAAAAAAATTTGAACATTCTTCACCCCAACTCACCAACTTTCTTTGAAACATTCCACTTACACTCTTATGGAAGCAACAGGATGACTTTGAACCAGGCTCACTTTACTTTGTTACTTTACACTTTACTTTGTACAGCATTTTCTGTCCATCAATACATTGACACAGACAGTAGTTGACCTGCTGCAGATTACTTTTCCATATATTTTTTTTCCATCCTTGTCCCCAGTTCACATCTGCTGGGTGTTGTTTGTTTCTTGACCGTCTGTATTCTTTCAGCTTGATTAGAAGAGGGCCTTTTCCAGGTAACTATTAGATCACGTCAAGACAAGGGAGCAATGGGAGGCGAGTAGTACATTGGCACCATGTCGAGCAGGGAAATGGATCAGGTTTAATGCTCTATATTGTTGGTGTTTATTTTACTTACTGAAAATATGTACTCTTTTTGTCTTTAGACATTTAGGGGAACTTCTGTCAATGTTATATGGAAACCTTCAGGAATATAAATGTTAATTCTAAAAAACATACACTGTCAATCACAGGGCATCAGAAAGCAGCTTAGTGGACAAATATGAAAAGTACATTTTTTTTTGGTTTATTTTGATGTGCTTGAACCTAACATAGATTTACGTGGGTGTCTACTTAAACCTGTCGATCTTGTGCTAATGATACATCTACATACATCATTAATTGCCATCTGTATCAGCATGAGGCGACATGGTGGAGTAGCTGGTAAAGCGATGGCCTCACAGTTCTGAGGACCTGGGTTCGATCCCGGCCCAGCCTGTGTGGAGTTCACATGTTCTCCCCATGCCTGTGTTGGTTTTCTCTAGGCACTCAGGTTTCCTTCTGCATCCCAAAACATGCAACATTAATTGGACACTCTAAATTCCCCCGAAGTGTGATTGTGAGTGTGGCTGTTTGTCTCTATGTGCCCTGCAATTGGCTGGCAACCACTGACAGGTGGGATAGGCTCCAGCACGCCCAGTGACCCTCGTGAGGATAAGCAGCAAAATAATCGATGGATGGATGTTTCAGCATGAAATTTCATTGTATTATTGTCGGTCTTGAAATCGTCCTCTTTTGATGCATTTTTTCCAATGTGTCACCAGATTCATCCTCATTTTCTCTTGTGCTTTTAATGATACTGGTAAAAATTCAGCTCATTTCGGTGAGATGGAGATAGGAGCATGTGCAGAGAGCCTAGTCCAATTTAAAGTCAATCTATCCTTGCATATTCATTCACCTCTCAAAGGCCTACTTTTTACACTGGGGCATAGTTATTCTGTAGCAGAAAGGAGCCTTCCCCAAACTGTTACTACAAACTTGGAAACAAAGAGTTGTACAAAAATACTTCAATGAAGAATTTAGTCTCAGGGGGAACTAAAGCTCTAACGCAACCTACTTGTTTAAGAAGTGTCTAAAGACTTTTGTATAGGAGCAGTTAGTTGCGGAATCACTGGGGTTACTGATGATTCAAATATCTGTTCTTAAACAAAAGACACAAGTCAGAGGTCTCTATGAACGGAAAACATGAGTCAAAGAGTCGGCTGGCTGCCGCTAAGTATCCAAGTTGAGTTAGCATGCCAACAAAAGGCACCGACGCACTCCAAATGAACTCATTGCAAAGATGTGACTCGAGTTACTAAAATGAACTGGACTGTCTTATTCACTCAGAATAAGTGTATGAAATGACCAAGTTGTTTACCATTACTAAATCCATATAGTGCACTCAATGAGTCTTCCTGAAAAGATTAGTGCCTTAAATGGCTTGCTATTATCAAAAGGGAGTTTAAGGTTCAGGACCAGGGTTCAAATCCTGGCTCCACCTGTGAGGAGTTTGCATGTTCTCCCCATGCCTGTGTGGGTTTTCTCTGAGCACCCCGGTTTCCTCCTAGAAGTTAAAAAACATGCATTCATTGGAGACTTTAAATTGCCCGTTGGGTGTGATTGTGACTGCAAATGGTTGTTTGTTTATTCCTGTGAGTAGCTGGCAACCAGATCATGTTGTACCCCATCACCTACCCTTGTGATGAGAAGCCCCTCAGACAATGGATGGATGGAGTTCAAGGTAATTAAAAAAATGTAACGCGAAAAAACAACCATCACTTCCACAGCTGCTGCTTGCATGCTTCAGATTGATAAGACAGTGATGCTTTGACATGATCAAAATATTTTATCCAGCATCCGTTCTACTTCATTGCATCTTCAATGTTAAAATGTAGACACGATGCAATATTCCTGCATATAAAATGATGGTACAGGAGACCTGCCAGTGAAACCTTAGTGATGTAAAACCATTAAAGGCTGACATGTGGCTGGGTGTAGCCCTGTAACAGCTGCTCCTCAGCTGGAAATTTCACTTGTGTCACTGAAGCTACCTTGGCAGCTGCCTGCATTAACCCAAATTTTTCGCATATGGCTTCCTTCAAGGGGACTTTAACATAGTCCCGCTTCAATGAGTCCATCAGCTTTATCGCCGACTCACACTAAAAGTGTCCTCTCCTGAAATACACTGTGACATTTGGCCCTCTTACCCAGCTGCCAAATCAAACTCAATTAACTAGGAAATGTGGCAATAAGATGTTGTTGGAAGTTACTCCTGAGCTTCACTTTTATTTTTGTTTGAAGACAACATTGTGTGCCAACACGCGGGCTGTGTTCCGTTATCAAATCCCATTGGGACTGTGACCTATCTTGGTGACATCCCCTGTCGACAGCACAAGGTCAGTAAAACGGAACCCTGACAGGCAATGACATAGTGCCCTGCTCTGGTGAGTCAATGAATGATTAGGACATGCATTCAAGAAGACATGAGCGTGACATCCACCCGACAAGTTTCCTGCACACATTTTGACCTCAAGATGCATTTAAGAGACAGAATAATTTCCCTTTCTGTGAGAGTAATCATGGGGAAGATGACAATCAACAACATAGCAAAGTTCTGCAAATATTTGATGCGATGTGGATGACGAACCCAATCTTTTCTAATGCTGTGGTAAACTTTATCCCAAAAAACTGTATAATTTGTTTGCTTCCTTTTTTTTGTAATTTTAATTGCAATGCAAATAGGCCATGGACATTAACATTGTTAATCAATGGGAAAAACAATACTTTCTTGTGGTAAGCTAATATCAAGGTCTCTTATTATTATGAAGTGAATGGATAATGTACATACTTAGCTGGTACTCTAAAAGATATCCTGTTAAAATTCCATTAGGCTGTGAAGGTGGGGCCCAAGCCAGAGAGACAGTGTGCCTCTGTGTATCTGTGACTTTGAAAACTGGATTTTTCTCAGGAACTACAAGAGAAAGAATGTTGATAAATGTAGTAATCAGTTGAATTCGGCAAGTCGGTTTTCCTTTGTTGTTATTCACAAGATTTAATTTAATAAATTTTGTGCTGTTTTCCCACAATCCTACCTCCCTCTGGGGTTTTAAAGTTGACAGGATGACTGCCAGGACCATTGCCACGACCGTTAAAGGTCATAACAATGAGACTGTACTCGGAGAAGGGTTGCAGCCTGGGTATGATAGCATGGTTGCGGTCGCCGGGAAATGTTAATGTCTGTTTGTCTTCATGGCTTTTCTTCAAATCCACCAGACTCCGCAGACGCCACCAGTTTATCTATAAAAACAAAAAAGAGAGATCCATTACCACCTTAGTTAATGTACTGGGATGTTAATCTATATGTAACAGGATGTTGAGCATGGTGTGCAGAAGAGCAATGTTTTGAAGAGGATCCATAGGAAACAGAGGAATGACAGCACCAAATGGTGAGACGGTGTCAGGGTCATTTCTTTTAAACTGTGGCTGAAAACAAGGGTCTGTTTTGAGCTATTACCCTGTAGCCCCCCAGATGTCCATGCAACTTGTCCTTGTTTACACGAGTCCAGCTGACCTTGACCACTGAGCTGTTCATCACCACCACTGCTACATCATCAGGTGCTGCGGATGGAACTGCAGAAGGAAACCCAATAGAATACTGTATACAGCACGCTGCATGTACATATCACAGGGATAGCTACAATTTGGAATACAGACTGCTATTGTGACAAAATCCAATTTTAAAACCACATCACAAATGGAAAACTGACAACAAGGGTATAGATACACTATATTGGGAAAAGACAGAACTACAGGGATGGAGGGGCTCTACCATCAGCTACAGAGATGTGTCAAGCGACATAAAGGACCATTTGTCTTCTATCTAGATGTTGTGACCTGTGTTGGTCTCCTGGGGACAAGTCCAAAAGAAAGCTACCGGTAAACACAACAGAAAACGTCACAGTACGTAACCTTGAAAGCAAAAGCCTTACTAAAATACTTCAATAAAATGTTAATGAACAGCTAAATAGAACTGCATAAAGATGAAGTAGTGAAACCAAAATAAAATGACTTATTCATAGCTAATGTTTTTCTTTCTCTTCCTCTTAATATTAAAACAATAGATCACAAACACAAGGGCTACTTGAAAATGGACTGTTCAATATTTGGAAAGTGCAAATTGATTTAATTCAAAGTTAAATTCTTAGAAACAAAAATGCTCATTTTAATTGTGTATTGAAAGGGAGAATTTGTGAAATCAGTGTGTTTTGGGGCCTGTGTGTCTCTACTATTTAAACATCAAACATCGAGAATTGTAATATTTTACACTGAAAAATATCAGTCCGTCCATCCATCCATCCATCCATTATCTGAGCCACTTATCCTCACAAGCGTCGCAGGAGTACTTCAGCATATGCCAGCTATCTTCGCGCAGGAGGTGGGGTACACCCTGAACTGGTTGCCAGCCAATCACAGGGCACATAGAGATAGACAACAGTCACACTCACAATCATACCTAAGGGCAATTTAGAATCTCCAATTAATGGATGTTTTTATGATACGGGTGGAAAGCGGAACGCACAGAGAAAGCCCTCGTAAGCACGGGAGAACAGGCTGGGATTTGATCTCTGGTCTTCAGAATTGTGAGACAGTTGCTCTTACCAGTCGTGCACCATGCCATCCATTGAAAAATAGGAATGTACAAATTTGAATTAATTTACAAAAGCAGCTCTAAACAAACAAAGCAATGAACATTTTGCATTGTAGTTGGCCAACATGTATTAAAACTACTGAAGCTTACATTACAAAAATTAACATTTTGACGTTTTTGTGAATAGCCCCTCTGTCTTTCATCTCGCCCTCCATGCTCTATCACTCCTATTCAGGGTCACAGGGAAACTCCAAGCTATTGGGTGCCATATGAAAAACACCATACTCGGATAAGAATATTGAATTAACCATAATAATACCATAAAAAATAAATTTTCTTTCACAATTACAATATTAAGAAACATAAAGATATTAAATATGTTAATCCAAATAATAAATACTATACACAAGCGTTTAAATCTAAATGTTAAATGTAAATGTCAATATAAATTTTAAATGTGGGCGGCATGTTGCTTCAACTGGTTTAAGCATTGGCCTAACAGTTCTGACTAGGGTTCAAATCCTTGTCCCGCATGTGTGGAGTTTGGATGTTTTCCCTGTGCCTGCATGGGTTTTCTCCGGGCACTCCAGTTTCCTCCCACATCTCTAAAACTCACAATTGCCCTTCGGTGTGAGTGTGACTGTTGTCTGTCTCTATGTAACCTGCGATTGGCTGGCAACGAGTTCAGGGTGTACCCTGGTTCTTGCCCAATGATAGCTAGGATAGGCTCTAGCACTCCTGCGACCCTTGTGAGGATAAGTGATTCTGGAAACGAATGGATGCATTTTAAATATGATTGTAAAAATAATAAAAGAGGGAATGGGTGAAAAAAATTCAGTGGCTATTTAAGACACTCATTGACTGCTGTTGTGCATTGTAGCAAATTTTCAGAATCTCGAATCTTGATTCTCTTTTAGGCACAGGCATATATGAAATTTCAAAAAAATATTGATGTTATTGTTATTTTCAGCATGATCCTCTTCACAAATGACACTCCATACCCATCTGACTTTGGATAAGAGGATGGGTACACCTTGGACTGGATGCCAGTCAAGAAAGGTGATATAAACAACCATTCACACTCTCACTCCCATCTATAGGGAATTTAGATTATTCAGTTAATTTAACATGCATAATTTTATAGTAGGGGAGGAAACTGGACTGCAACTGGAGCAAAACCATCCTAAGCATGATGATGTATTTATCTATAAAATGTTTTTTTTTTTTTTAACCAAGATTTCAAATAACTTTTACTTTCAACCAAATTAAAGTCACCTGTTTCAGACTAAGCAATTTTGCAAATTGACAATGATGGTCATTTTGGAAAAATTCCATTTATCCCTGTCACTTGTGGGTCAATATCTTTAAAATCCATTATTCCATAGAATACAATGTTATCGCGGTTTAAATTTGTTCTGACAGAGTATCAGAAAATTACAATGTGCAAAGTAACAGTTGATTATTGTCCTTCCATCCATTTTCAACACCGCTTAGCCTGGTTAGGGTCACGGGCACTGGATCCTCTCCCAGCTGACTCCTGGCAAAAGGCAGACCTACACCCTTAACTGGCCACCAGTGAGTCTCAGGAAATGTATAGACACTGTCGCTGAGTAGGAACTCAACCTATGCTGTCTGCACCAAAGTTACGTGAGTTTGCCACTACCCCATTGATGACTACGAGCTGCGTATTGTACATGCAACAAAGCTATGTTTCTAATATTTGAAAAGTAAAAAAAAAAAACGCTACGTTTACAAGTTGTTGTCTCCCATTTGGTTTACATGTTTCCACCCAGGTATGCGTCCTATTTCTGATGCTCTTCTCAGTACACAAACATCTACATTTCAAAGCATTTGGTGTCAAACTCCAAGAGTTCTCAAAGGACATCATTGTCATCAGCCTCATCAGAGACGGTGACGAGTCTGCATGACAACAGTAAGTGGAGCGGATCGAGCTTTGGTGCAGCCGACATAATCTAGAGCTGAACACACTCAAGAGTGTGTAAATGATTGTGGACTTCTAGAAGCATCCTTTGTCACAGCTCCCTCTAATGCTTCAATTCCCCTGTGTCAACCACAGAGACATTTGAATTCCGGTAAATTAAAGTCTCTCAGGACTTAAAGTGGGAGACCAACAATAATTCCATCCTATGAAAGGCCAACCAGAGGATGTCCTTGGCACAGCCTGCCACAGGAGATATTAAGGCAGTTGTAAACAGCAGTCACTGAATGTGTTATGTGTTATTCATCACCCTGACTGCAATGGACAATCTGGATGACCAAGAAAATTGTTGCTATGCACCTATCTTCTCTTGAAGACTTTTTTGCTGCCAGAAATAAGACAAGAGTGCTCAAAATTGTCTTGGACCCTCCAAATCCTGGTCACCACCTCATCCAACTCCTTCCCTCGGGTAGGTGCTTTCAAACAATGAAAACCAAAACCAGCAGACATTCCAACAGTTTCTTCCCTTTTGCTATTAACTTGTTACCCAATCGACATATAATGGCATTGTAAGATTCTGCCAATTTTTTCACATCTCTGTTGGGACGCTAATACATTATTTGTGCACTTACTTTGCATGTCTGTTGTTGTCCAATACTGGTCACTTATGTGCTTCTGCACAATTTACACAATGATCACTGATCGAGATTATTGCAGTAATATTCTTTTTAAACTGCTTAAATTTCCTGAAGTCTTTGTACCATTTGCACAATTTCTACTATACTAGTTATTGAAGTATTTGTAATTCCAAACTACCAGTTAAAGTGAAGAAAATAAGTATTTGAACACCCTGGTATATTGCAAGTTCTCCCAATTAGAAATCAAGGAGGGAAATTTTCATCATAGGTGCATGTCCACTGTGAGAGAGATCATCTAAAAAGGAAAATGCAGAAATGACAATGTATGATTTTTTTAATGATTTATTTGTGTGATACAGCTGCAAATAAGCATTTGAACACCTGAGAAAACCAATGTTAATATTTGGTACATTAGCCTTTGTAATTTCGGAGGTCAAACGTTTCCTGTAGTTGTTCACCAGGTTTGCACACACTGCATGAGGGATCTTGCCCCAAACCCCCACACAGATCTTCTCTAGATCAGATGAGTTTCTGGGCTGTCGCTGAGAAACACGGAGTTTCAGCTCCCGCCAAAGATGTTCTATTGGGTTTAGGTCTGGAGACTGGCTAGGCCACGCCAGAACATTGATATGGTTCTTATGGTGCCACTCCTTGGTTTTCCTGGCTGTGTGCTTAGGGTCATTGTCAGGTTGAAAGACCCAGCTTCAATGCTCTGACTGAGGGAAAGAGGTTGTTCCCTAAAATCTCACAATACATGGACGCGGTCATACTCTCCTTAAATCAGTGCAGTCGTCCTGTTCCATGTGCAGAAGATCACCCCCAAAGCATGATGCTACCACCCCCATTCTTCACAGTAGGGATGGTGTTCTTGGGTTGGAACTCATCATTCGTCTTCCTCCAAAAGTTCAATTTTGGTCTCATCTGACCACAAAACTTTCTCCTATTACTCTGTATCACTCAAATGGTGATTGGCAAACTTAAGACGGGCCTTGACATGCTGGTTTAAGCAGGGGAACCTTCCGTGCCATGCATGACTTCAAACCATGAGGTCTTAGTGTATTACCAACAATCACCTTGGAAACGGTGGTCCCAGCTCTCACATGGGGCTCGACTCTAATTGAGATTGACCGTTATGTTTAGCTTCTTCCATTTTCTAATGATTGCTCCAATAGTGGACCTTTTTTCACCAAGCTGCTTGGCAATTTCCCTTTCCAGCCATGTGGAGTTGTAAAATTTTGTCTCTAGTGTCTTTGGACAGCTCTTTGGTCTTGGTTATCTTACAAGTTTGACTCTTACTGATTGTACGGGGTGGACAGGTGTCTTTATGCAGCTGTGAACATGCACCTACGATGAAAATTTCAGACACCTCCATGATTTCTAAGTGGGAGAACTTGCAATAGAGCAGGGTGTTCAAATACTTATCTTCTTCACTGTACCTCCACAAAGAAGATGGGTGTGTACTGTGGAAACAGGAATGGATCATGAAGTAGTTCTTCCTAGATTTTACTGGGAGCAAAGCCTAAAAAATATAGAACAAAATCTAAGAGGGATGAGAGAAAAGCAGCAGATTACTGAGCAATCTGGCTGGCCTCTGCTGCATGCTTCTTCAACCTCAAGAGAGCAGCCATGAACTGTTGCTATTGGCAAAGGGCAGGAAAAGAGGACACAAGTCAATGCAAAGCATTGACATCAGACTTATAAGTAGATATGAGACACTTTTACAAAACACTGGCCAAGAATGCCACCACCACTAAAAGGTATGAAACTAAATCATACAAGAGAAATAAAGCACTCCAATCTTAAATAGTTGGTGATGGAGCTGTCAAGGATGTGAAACGTTTTTGCCTTGAGAAGTACCCTTGATACTGATGAGATTTACCAATGATATAGTGTATGATATCCCTGAAAAAAAAATCCTGGTGATCACTAATAAGCACCCAAAGGTGAAATCTGTCATTATGGTAGATGGTGAATGATAAATGAACTGAAATTTTGAAGTGATCTACCACCTAAGCCACAGCTGCCTTAATTATACACACAGGATGTTGTCAAGAAGAAATCAGATCTATTGAAGCAAGACTTCATTGAACTCCTAATGAAACTGCAATGTTAAAATGCTGAGGTTTTCATAATCGGGCCTCTCTCATTTTTGTTCATAGATAGTTCAGTGTTTGTTGCCTCTTTTAATTAAATATGTGTCTCAAAGAAATACCTAATATGCCAGGGGTGCCCAATCCGTGGATCGCAATCTACCAGTTGATTGCCAAGGCAGTTTTGGTTGATATCGTGATCGCATGCTCCCCCCGCCCACCTCAATAAAAGAATAAGACGTCAGCATATCATCCATCTCATCGCTTGATTCAGGTGTGGCCAATACATTGATCATGCATTTCGATTGCCTGTCGGTTTGACCAGTCCTGGCCTCTTTTTACATGTGTCACTGCACGTGTGCACATAGAGGCATGCTCTAGCAAGCTGGCTTCCAATATACGATCTGTCGCATGCTGATTCCCCACCTCCATCCGGGCAATGATACACTCAGAGGGTTGAGTAACCTCATTGTCGAATAACAAAGCGTTCCTAATTGAGAGTATTGCCACTTAGATTATGGAGGCCATAGCTGTGCAAACAGTGACTGCTGAGACAGTTGAACGTGGAAAATCTCAAATGTCGCAAATGCTGTTACTTCTATTAAAACGAAGACAATCTTGAGGTAATATAGAACACCTAGTAAGAGCACAAAGATGAAAAAGAACTCTGAACCAAAGTACAAAGCAGAACGTCAGTGGGAAAAAACTAAACTCCAAATTGACAATGACTTCAACAGACAAAGTCTTTGTAATTATAACGAAGAGTTAGTGAGGCCGAGGCAGCAACAATTTTCTGAAATCATTAGTAAGAACTTCATCAACATTTGCACTGTGTTTGTTGTGGTTGACAACGCCCCCAAGGGACCCCCACTTTTTCAAAACTATTGTGAAGTCAGTGCTGGCTCATTTGCAGCAAATAATGAATTGCTCACATCAGCCTGGCATTTTCCGAAAGCTCTTAAAGTAGCTGGTGTTAAACCTCTTCTAAAAACAGGGCACTGGACAATTCCATGCTATCAAGCTGTAGTCAAGATTCTTAAGAAAGTTATTTTTAATCAACTCGAGAAATTCTTGAACTTTTTGACAAATTTCAATCAGGTTTGCGAACTCATCACAGTCCAGAATTTGCTCTTATGTAAGTGCTAAACGATATAAGGTTGAATACTGACTCAGGACAGGTGTCAATTTTGGTCTTGTTGAATCTCAGTGCGGCTTTTTAAATGGTAGATTATAATATACTGCTGAACAGGTTGGAACGTGGGTAGGACTAAATTGAACAGTCCTTAAATGGTTATGGTCCTACCAGGAGGAAAGGAGCTACTTTGTAACCATTGGAAATGCTCAATCTCAACAAATGGCAATGACCTATGATATCCCTCCAGGGTCAGTTCTTGGACCCCTCCTATTCTACCTGTCTATGCTACCCTTGGGTCAAAATTTTCAAAAGTTTAATTTTGACTATCACAGCCATGCAGATGACACACTGTTATATTAAGCAGCGTCTCAAGCTGACTGCAGTTCAATTGAGGTTTTGTGCCACTATCTCAAGCAGATAAATAACTGGATGAGCAAAAATTTTCATCAACTAAATCACAACAAAACTGAGACAATTCTTTTTGGCAATAGAGAAAAGAGATTTGCTGTTAGTCAACACCTGGACTCTCGACCTTGAAAAACCAAAGACCAAGTCCGAAACCTTTGTGTTGCTATTGATTCCCATCCTGACTTCCATCCATCCATTTGCTTTGCCACTTAGCATCACAAGGGTCGTGGTGAGTGCTGCAGCCTATCCCAACTGTCAATGGGCAGGAGTTGTGATACATCCTAAACTGGTTGCCAGCCAACCCCAGGGCACATGGAGACAAACAGCTGCACTCACACTCACACCTAGGGGAAATTGAGAGTGTCCAAATAAAGATACATGTTTTTGGGATGTGGGAGGAAAACAGAGTGCTTGGAGAAAACCCACACTGGCACGGGGAGAACATGCAAACTCCCCAAAGGCAGGTCCAGGATTGAACCTGGGCCCTCAGAACTGTAAGGCCAACACTTTCCATCTGAGTCACCGTGCCACTCCGATCTGACTTTCAACAGTCACATCAAATCAATCACAAAAACTGCCTTTTACCATCTGAAGAACATATCTAGAGCGAAGACTTGTATGTGTCAAGCAGACCAGGAAAAGATCATCCATGCTTTTATCTCAAGTAGACTTGACGACTGCAATGGTCTTTTGACTGGACTCCCCAAAAAGAGTATTAAACAGCTGCAGCTCATTCAGAATGCTGCAGTTCACATTTGGACCAAAACAAAGCGGCCAGGGCATATAACACCAATCCAAAAGTCCTTGTAGTGGCTTCCAGTCAGCTTTAGAATAGATTTTAAAGTTCTGATACTGGTCTATATATCACCAAATGATTTAGGTCCTAAATACATGAAAGAAATGCTTAGGGAATACAAACCCAGTAGAGTTCTGAGATCGACTGACTCACATCAAATAGTGGAGAACTGAGTCCAAAGCAAACATTGTGAAGCAGCATTTAGCTATTATGCTGCACACAAATTAAATAAATTGCCAACAGAGGTGACGTCAGCCCCAAGTGTGAATGTTTTTAAATCCATGTTGAAAATTCTTCTTTTTTTCATGCTTTTTAGTGCATTTCCACTTTTTAATTATATTTCTTGTACTGTATGTGGTTTTACTTTTACTTTTTAAAATATATACATATACTGTATATTGTCATTTTTGTTTTCATCCCATTTTAAATGTTTTATCTCTGTTTTTAAATACTTTTAATCATGTAGATCACATTGAGTTAACTCATATCTGAAATACGCTATACAAATAAATTTGCTTTTCTTTTCTTTGCTTTTTCAATGGTATTGTGACGTTTGTGCTAAATAGTTATCATATTTCCCTTTCATGGGCAAGATTATTGAGAAACCTATTTTTAATCAATTCAGGAATTCCTTAAACTTAAATGGTGTTTTTGACCAATTTAAATCAGGTTTCCAAACTCACTCCAGTACTGAGTATGCTTTTTTCAAAGTGCTAGATGACATAAAGTTGAAATGTCAATTCTGGTCTTGTTTTACTTTTGACACTGTAAATCATAATATACTGGTGAAAAGGTTAGTCTCATGGGTTGGACTAAATGGAAATCCTTAATTAGTTCAGGCCCTGCCTGGAGTAAAGGAGGAACAGTATATTGGAACCATTGGAAGTTTTCAATCTCATCAAATGGTAATTACCTATGGGGTCCCTCAAGGGTCAGGTCTTGGACCCCTCCTGTTCAGCCTCTATATGCTACCTTTGCGTCAAATTCTTTAAAACTTTAACCTTAACTATTATAATTATGCAAATGACAGTTATATCTTGCAGTTTGTCCGGATAATTACAGTTCAATTGAAGTGTGGAGTCACTGTCTAAAACAAATAACTTAAAGAACCAATATTTTCTTTAGTTAAACTACACCAAAATTGAGATCATATTTTTTAGCAATAAAGAAAACAAGGATTGATGTTAGTAAATTCCAAAACCAAAGACCAAGTGTAAAACCTTGGTGTGCTGATAGATTTTAACCAGACTTTCAACTGTTAGATCGAATCAATTAATAAAATTGCTTCCTACTATCTGAAAAACATCCAGCATCTGTCAAGCATATCAAGAGAAGTTCATCCATGCTTTTATCGCCGTGGATTTGACTGTTTTAATGGTCTTCTGACTGAACTCCCTCAAAAGAGCATATAACAGCTGCTGCTCATTCAGAATGCTGCAACTTGGCTTCTGACCAGAACAAAGATGTCAGAGCACATAACTCCAATTCTAAATTCACTACCGTGGCTCCATGTCAACTTTAGAGTATATTTTAAAGTTCTTCTACAGGTTTATAAATCGCAAAATGGTTTTGATCCTAAATACAAAAAATAAATGCTAACGGGATACAAACACAGTAGGGCTCTGAGATCTACAGACCCAGGTCAAATAGAGGCGTACAGAGTCCAATTCAAACATGGTGAAGCAGCATTTAGCTATTGCACCGTAAACAAATGGAAGACATTGGCAGCAGTTTTTTTCTTCATGCTTTTTAGAGCCTTTCCACTAAATGTTTATGAGCTGTTTTTTATTCTTCACTTTTAAATGCTTTAATCGCATAAACCACGTTGAGTTACCTTGTGTTTGAAATGTGTTATATTAAGAAATGCTTTGCTTAATTGCTCGAGGACGGCATCATTTGAACAACTGTCATATTATCAACATTACCACATTACTGGCAATCCTTCATTGATAAGTAACTCTCCATAGTATGTTCTTATGTCTTAAAAGCAATGTTTTGTCACAATGGTTGTCTGTTGTTGTACAAACCATTGGAGACAAACTCCTTGTGTCTGTCTGACAGACTTGGCAAACAAAGAGGATTCTGCTGCAAAGAGTGAGATAAAAAAAAGCTTCGACCTGCAGTTTTTTGAGCGCAAATTGAAAGAGTATAACCAAAACACTTTGTTAAAGTCAATGTTTTTAAACATTACTGATAATTTTTCTCACACAAGTAATTAGATACATCTGCTTGTCCGGATTAAAAACTAATAGTCCAAGTTTCAATCCAATAATAGAAGAGTGAAGACTCACAATCTTCCCCTGAGTATCCAGTCACTATGGTTGGCTCTGGGCCCCAACCTTGATTGTTCCGGGCATGGATCTTGATCTCGTATGGCACAAATGTGGGTGTGTTCTTCACCACAAACGAGTGTCTCTTCACAATGTGTTCCTTCCAGTCCTCTTCCAAGTTCTGCTGTCTGTAGCTTACTTTGTATTCAAGACCTGGCCCATTGTGTTCAATTGGCAGTAAGGGCTAAACAAAAACAAGGAATTGAAAAAAAAATAAACGTTTAAATTTGACTTCTGTTAATTGTGTAAAATGCCACTTTTATTTCTCTTACACTGTGTCACACCTTTCATTTCACTAAAATGACAACTCAGTGCTTGAAGCACTTGCAGTGTTTTTATCTATTAAAAGAATGGGCTGGGTATCCTGCTTTTCTTAAATTTTGCATCAGGGCAGAATATAATGCAATTTGTCTCCAAATAGAGGACAGTCTGCAAGAAATATAATGAGATACAATAATCCATAAAAGCACATTATTAACAGATGGAGAACTCATCAATCCAGGACTCAGAAGCCATCTTTTTATGACACAGGAACCAGCTAATTAGTGAAGGCAAGATTTATCTTGCGGCAATAAAACAGAATAGGAACACTGCCTTTCGCTTGGACAGCTTTCAATAGATTTTCATTAATATAAAGATCTAAGCCAACTGATTGAAATTAATGTATTTTTCTCAAACTTAAAAGGTAGTAGATGTGAGTTATTCAGCTAGTCTACTCAACAAGATTTGCTATGTAATAAAAATAAAAAGCCAATAATCTTTTCTTACCTCCCAGTTGATATCCATTTCATGCGGCAAATGACCTTTGATTTTGATATTTTCTGGGTTCTTGTCAGGGGCTGTGAAAAAGAGTATCATTTTTGACAGAATTGTTACAGTAGTGTGAAAAAAATTTCAAGCGCAATGGCCACACAAAAGAGAAAATTCTCAACAAGAATGGAATCAATTATGTCACAGGTTGGAGTGTTTTAAAGTTCATGCAGAGCACACTTTGGGCAGCTTTAGTGGCCTCAGGCTTCTTATCCAAAAGTACAATGTATAATAAACAATGCGGAGGATGCTTTAGACCTCTTGGAGGGGTTTTGTATCTCTCTGTGGGCTCACTAGGAGGTCCCCTCCCCACACCGTTAACACCAGCCACACGGAAACGATAGTCGACATAACCGTGGAGTTTGAGGATGGACGAAATGTGATTCCCCGGTACTCGCAGCAGCTCTTTCCAATTTCCAGGCTCCCACTGGCTCTCCTCGTATTGAATAATAAACTCTGTTGAAAAGCAGAAAGACAATCAGCCCCTCACCGCTACGTCTCTTGCCAAAGAATTGCTTATCTAACCACAGGCTGTGCAGAACCCTCCTCACTCTCTGCTTTGGGCTTGTGTCTTCCACAGATACACTGATCACAATTCATGCTTGGATGGATCAATAATTGATACATGTTGTATAACATGTGCTGAACGCAAGACTTGCAGAAAATGATAATAAAAATTTAGCCTGTTGGATTATGACATGACTGTAGCATGGATGTTCCTTTTACCTGTGGTTGAGCTGTTGTGATTGTCCCCCGGGGTCCATTTTAGTTTCACACTTTTGGTCTTCTGTTCTGACAGTACCAAGTGCTCAGGTGGATCAGGGACATCTGAAAAACCATGGCATGGGATTGGAAAAATCACAGACACATCAATCACAGCATGCAGGAAAGATGACCAAAAGAACATTTCAATCAAGTCCTCACAGTAGTGTCCAGATGTGGAATAGGCTGCTTCACTGTGTTGACAATTGCTCATGCTTATTATAAAACCATATTTCACTCTTAAAGCCATGGCATTCTCTGCTTTGACTTGCTGAAATATCATTCTCAAATATTACACGTCAAAGTTTCCATGTTTTACTCAGACAACTTTTTCTAGGATTTGGGATGTTATATTGGCTCTCTGGTGCCTCAGTAAATGTGACATCCATCCACTCATCCATTTTTGGAGCCACTTATCCTCACCAGGGTCATGGAATAAACATGAAATATCTATTTAAAATCATCCACGTATTTTTGAGTTCCAGACGATTTTCCACCACGATGGCTGAAATCAGGTCATACGAATTTCTAAAGCCTATCTACGTTACCAGCAAAGATTTTAAACCTTACCTTTCTGCTCCCGAGGCATTGCTGTCATTATAATAAACACATGGTCGTAAAAGTTTTCTTTATTCACTGTGATGGGTAAAACGTAGAGAACAAACTTCAAGTGCATGCATGTTCATTCCAAAAAAAAATGACTATTCTAGTTCTTCTACATGGATGCAACCAGTCACAAAAAAGGTGGCAGTGTGAGCCAAATATGGACAACCCTGCTAGAAAAACTGGCTCCAACATAAGTGCATAACTGTCAGAGAGGCCTATTTTGGACACCAGTGTATGATGAAATGGTGAAAGGTGTGTGTTTATTTATTTATTTATTTAATGAAATTGCAACTTTTATATTAGGACTATGTTAGATGATAATCTAACATAATGTGCTAATGTAATCGAAAGAGGTAAAATATAGGAACTTCAATGCATTATCTGGATTTTCTGGACTGGATCTGAAAGACGGTGGCATGGTGCCACAGCTGCAGAGCATTGGACTCACAGTTCTGAGGACTGGGGTTCAAATCCTGGTGCCTCCTGTGTGGTGTTTGCATGTTCTCCCCATGCCTGCGTGGGTTTTCTCTGGGCACTCCGGTTTCCTCCCACATCCCAAAAACATGCAACATTAATTGGACACTCTAAATTGCCCCTAGGTGTGATTGTGAGTGTGAGTGTGACTGTTGACTGTCTCCATGTTCCCTGCAATTGGCTCGCAACCAGTCCAGTGTGTACCACGCCTCCTGCCTGATGACATGGGATAGGCACCAGTCTTAATGTGACCCTCGTAAGGATAGGTGGCTCAGAAAATGGATGGGGAGATCTGAAATTGTATTTACTTTGGCTCACCTAACACCATGAGCAATGCAGATGCAATGACCTGGTCCACTGGAGTTCTTCCCACACATGTGTACACACCCTGGTCCCTCAGGCTTACATTGAAGATTTGAAGGATACCATTCTCCATAAAGTATCTGTCGACGCGAAGATGGAGACACAATATTGATTGATAAAAGTACGTACTAAAATTACTTTCCAGCTGGGAATAGGTCTGTAATACAGTACATAAATCCAGCACACTACCTTGAATTGTCAGTATAATTTAAGCCTATGTCCATATCGTCTTTTTCCCACAGGAGTTCAAAGTCATTGAAGAAGGACTTGTCGTATTCTACCAGGCATGAGAGCTGGGCTGTGGTGCCTATTAAGATCCGCTGGTCTTCCGGGGCCACCGTAATTCTTGTAGGATCTTTGAAAGCAGGATAGTATTTAGTTTCCTCCTAAACGAGGACTAGGAGTCATTACAAGCACATTAGGTACAAGATTCTATACCTTTCACATAAAGGGAAGCTTCAATGGCAGATGACCCTTCTGTGTTTCTGGCGTAACATGTATATTGTCCAGTATCGTATTTTTCTGTGGCGTAGATTTCCAATGAGCCATTATCATGAACGGTAAACCTCGGCCCATCCATAAATTCAGAGGAATCATCTTTGCTCCTATATCCAATAAATAAACGAAAATACATCAGCCTCTTGGAATTATTTTTCAAACAAGTAGTAAGGGAATTTTACCTTTTCGTTTTACCTTAAAATCAATTTTACCATTTTTTTAAACACTGTCTGGTAACCCCATCTTGAATGTTCTACTGAGTTGTGTTTCATGATTGCAAAAGTATAAAGATTTTAATGTAGTAGAAAAAATGTAGATAAACCTTTCATATTGGATAAATTTCACTTTGACTTTCACAATCGGCTCATCAAAATGCATCAATTTCTTCCGGTTCACGTCACTGGCAGTCCTTTGAATGTATGGATGTCTCTTTTTTTTTTATCTTAAATCTTCTTACACACTTGGCCTACTCTTATTTTTTGACAGTATAAGAGAAGAGCAGCGTAATTGAGAACTTTGATTTATAGGACAGCAAAAGAAAAAAACACATTCCACCATAGGTCTCTGTAAATAACCTGAACCAGAAAATGTTCCTTTGTTTTGGATTTGTCGAATGTAAAAGTGAAACTTAATCACTTTATAACTTGATAACCTAACACAACACAAATGTGAAACGTTACAATCTGAAACATCTAATTTATCACCTTTCAACGTGATATTTCGCTTTTTTCATGCATCATCCAAGTTCCATTTGATTCAAACCTACAGGTTTTCTTGTTGTTCAACATGTAGCAATTGTTGTGGTGTGGTGTTTACATACCTCAAGTTGGGTTGTTGGGTTCCGCACAGACTGTTTTTGTTGTTGCACTTCCGGAGTGAGGAAGTCGTGGGTTCCTGCCGTTATGCGAGTAGTCTGTTGATGTCTTCCAATAAAATTTGTTCCTGTGTTCGACACTCCGCCTCCGACTCCTTTTCTTCGGTGTTACACTGGTGACTCCAACGTCAGTCCCGGCGTTTCCGAGACTGAACCCAACATGGCAACCGCCATCCTCAAATTGCCGGAGTTTTGGGAGACATCCACGGCAGTGTGGTTCGCACAGACGGAGGCTCAATTCGCCCTTCATGGGATCTCGGATGATTCCGCGCGTTATTACCACGTTGTCTCAGCCCTCAGGTGCTCAACGGCAGCCAGTGCAGTGAGTTTCATCACATCTCCCCCAGCCCGAGATAAGTATCCTGGGCTCAAGGCTCAACTCCTCAAGGTTTTCGAGCTTTCATGGCGGGAGCATGCCCGACTTCTTTTGACTATTAATGGGCTGGGAGACAGCAAACCTTCCCAACTCATGGAAATTATGCTAAACCTGCTGGCACGGAGGAGCCCAATTTCTTTTTCATTGAACTGTTTCTCAGACAGATGCCGCCGCATGTTCATACAGCGCTCGCTAACAGTACTGTTACTGAGCCCCGGGCCCTGGCCGAAGAGGCCGACCGTTTCTTCACCCAGCGCTTCTCCCCTGAGGTGCTGGCCACGGCGCACCGTTACTCGCCCCCGGGCGTTGTTTCATCCAGAAGGGGCCCCATCGCCACCGACGGCCGCGCTGGCACAGGCTTGTACTACTTCCACGCCCGTTTTGGCGCTCAAGTGAAGAGGAGCCACTCACCTTGCAACTACAACGCGTCGGGAAATGCCAAAGCCCGTGCTCCGCCCGTGGGCGCGAAGAGCCGGTTGCTTTTTGTCAAGGACACCCTTTCCGGGCGCAAATTTCTTTGTGACACTGGTGCCCAGAGGAGTGTCGTGACAACCACTGCGGAGGACGCGCTGGCGGGACTCAAAGGCCACCCCTACTGTCTGCTGATGGCTCCCCTATCCGCTCTTATGGCTTAAAGACTGTGGACTTGTGTTTTGGGGGTCAGCGCTTCACATGGGACTTTGTCACTGCCGACATCTCGTTCCCTATCCTCGGCGCTGATTTTTTTTTTTTTGTGCACAAGGGCTGCTAGTGGACGTTAAGAAGGGCCGTCTGGTGGACGCACTGACTTTCCACGGTTGCCTGTGTTCGCAATGAAGCAACTTATGGCGGTTTCTCCAGTTCACTCTCAGATGGCATTATCAGCTCCTCTTTGGTGAGTTCCCTGGCTTGACACGGCCCACTTTCTCCTCTGCCACAACTAAACATGGGGTTAAGCACCACATCGAGACCAAGGGCCCCCCGATTCACGCTAGAGCCGACGGCTCGACTCCGATAAGCTAGGAGTCGCTAAGTCTGAGTTTGCCAACATGGAGCGCCTGGCCATCGTCCACCGCTCGGATAGCCTGTGGGCCTCGCCGCTACACATCGTCCCTAAACCGAGTGGCGGGTGGTGACCGTGTGGTGACTACCGCCGGCTTAACGACGCCACCACACCCGACCGCTACCCTGTTCCACATATTCAGGACTTCTCGGCCCACCTGGTGGGCAAAATCCTCTTCTCCAAGATCGACCTGGTGCGCGGGTATCACCAGGTTCCCGTGCACCCCTCAGATGTTCCAAAGATGGCTGTAATCACACCGTTTGGCCTGTTCAAATTTTTGAGGATGCCGTTTGGTCTCAAAAACGCGGCCCAATCTTTCCAACGTTTCATGGATTCTGTGCTCAGAGACTTGCCCTTTGTGTTCGTCTATTTGGATGAGATCCTTGTCGCCAGCTCCTCGGAAGAAGAACATCTGATGCACCTCCGTGACCTCTTCACAAGACTCGAGCAGCACGATCTGATCATCAACCCGGTGAAGTGTGTTTTCGGGGTGCCATCCATCCAGTTCCTCGAGCACCTCATGGACAAGAATGGCGCCGCCCCCCTTCCGGCAAAGGTGGAGGCTGTCTCTGCTTTTCCCCGACCTCACCCAGCTCGGGAGCTCTGGGAATTTCTGGGATGGTGACTTTCTACCACTGGTTAATCCGCCGGGCGGCCCATATCATCCGCCCGCTCTATGAGCCTCTTAAAGGCAAGACCCATAAAGGCAAGGCTATGCAGGCCGGGCTGAGTCATGCCACAATGCTGGCCCACCTGTCCCACGGGTCCCCCTTCACACTCACTACTGACGCATCAGACTACGCCATTGGGGCCGTATCCAAACAGTGGGTCGGCGGCGCCTGGCAACTGTTTGCCTTTTTCAGCCGTCAGCTGGTCCCCAGAAACGCAAATACAGCACATTCGATCTGTTCCCTATTGGAAGGCCGTAAGTTCATGGCATACGTGGACCATAAACCCCTCACTTTTGCCATGTCCAAGGTGGCCGAGCCATGATCTGCAAGCCAGCAACGGCAACTGTCTTTCATCTCAGAGTACACTACGGACATCCAACACATTGCCAGCAAATCCAATGTGGTCGCGGACTGCCTCTCCAGGGCGGTCGTCGGCACTGTGCATCTTGGGTCTCAATTACACCCGCATGAGCGCAGAGCAGGCCTCGGACCATGGGGTGCAGGCCCTCAAGACTTCTGACATGGGCTTGCCCCTGGAGGAAGTCATTGTTGGTGACTCGGGCGTCACGTTGCTGTGCGACCTCTCGGCTGGCCAGCCTCGGCCGTTGGTCCCTGCGAACTGGCGGCGCGCTGTTTTCGAGGCGGTCCACAACCTCTCCCACCCCGGCAACAAACCGTCCGCGAGGCTGGTGGCCCAGAGGTTTGTGTGGCGCGGGCTTAAGAAGGATGTGCAGGCCTGGGCCGACTCGTGCGTGGCCTGTCAGCGTGCTAAGGTGCATCGCCACACAAAAGCCCCCTTAGAACCCTTCGCTGTACCCGAGAGGAGGTTCATTGGTGGATACGCTTCCTCCCTCACACGGTTTCACCTACTTGCTGACCATGGTGGACAGGACGACCCGCTGGCCCAAAGCCGTTCCCCTCTCCTCGACGATGTCGTCGGACGTGGCCCGGGCATTCATCGGCACGTGCTTCGGTACCCCATCCAACCTTTCCTCTGACCGTGGCCCTCAGTTTACCTCTGAACTCTGGAACGCAGTCGCTTAGACTTTGGGGTCCACAGGCGAATGGTCTCTGCAAGCGGTTCCACCGCTCCATGAAAGCAGCCCTGCATGCCAGCTTGACAGACGGCAACTGGTTGGAGAAGATCCTGTGGGTCATGCTTGGCCTCAGGTGCCTGCGCTCTGCTGATTTTGTGTTCATTCGACATGATGCCAACCGTGGACCCCTGCGCCCCCCATATGATGGCCCGTTCAGGGTCCTGGACCGCGGGGATAAGAGCCTGGACAATGGCGGTAGACCCGAGACTGGACAGCCTTTGGGGTTGGCCCTCTCCCCGCGCCGGGGTCGTCTCCCTTTGCCCTGTGCCCCTGCACCTGCTGGGGTGCCCTCGACCCCGCCTGGGCCCTTGTCCCTTGACTCAATGGACAGTGCAGCCCCGCACACCTCGTCACCTGCAGTGCACACCCGCCAGGGTTGGATCATCATCCCTCCACGGCACGGGGATTTTGTCTATGGGTGAATTCTGGGGGGGGCTTGTGTGGTGTTTACATAATTCATCCGCGGGACCTCGAGTTTGGTTGTTGGGTTCCGCACAGACTGTTTTTGTTGTTGCACTTCCGGAGTGAGGAAGTAGTGAGTTCCTGCTTTTATGCGAGTAGTCTGTTGATGTCGTATAATAAAACAAGGTTTGTTCCTGTGTTCGACACTTCGCCTCCGACTCCTTTTCTTCGGCGCTACAGTGACCTGTTAATGACGCACTTTGTCTCTGTCACTTCTATTCATTTTAAAGTTCAAGTATGACACTTTACATATGCCTAAGAGCACGTAAAAATACATTGGATACCAAAAGGTTTTAATGATGCTGTGCGCATCCAGCGGTTGAGCTATACTGCTCCCTGTTGTTGAGAGAATGAATAAAACACATTGTCCACCCACCAAGTGATAGTAGATGGTGGAGAGCTGAAGACGTGGCAGTGCATCATCACTCCCCTCCCTTCGACAGCAGAGTAATCCTCCACCTCCTTTGTAAGAATCATTGGAGGGAGATCTGCAAAGCAGTAGATTTGAATGGCATAACAAGCATGATTTTGTGATGGGAACAAAACAATACTGTGAACAGAAAAAGGCGCGGCAATTAGCTGCAGCACTGTGCAGTATTGAGTGTGCCGACGAGAGTGACACAACTAGTATTGCTTTGATTTGGGGAAATTTTGTGCCTTAATCAGGGATAAGCATGAGAAGAATTCAAGAAGGAGACAATAAATCAATGAAGTACACTTAAACAGTTTTAGCCAAGCATCCTACTCAACTGTCATGCCTTGTTTTTGAGCATTCTGATTCTATTCACTTTTTTTAACTCCAATATGTCACTCAGAATAACCTGTCCACATTCATTTTCTCTAATATGAGTCATTTCATCAATAGCAATAGAGACTTGCTGCACTGAGATTCCTTTTGAAATTACACTTTACTGAAATGGGTATTGAAATTATTGACAGTAATTAGTTAACAGAATTTCATATTGTCCATCCAATCATCCATTTTCTTCACCACTTACGCTCACGAGGGTCATGGGGAGTGATGGAGCCTATCCCAGCTGTCAACGGGTAAGAGTGGGGGTACACCCGGAACTAGTTGCCAGCCAATCACAGGACACATTGAGACAAACAGCCGCACTCACAATCACACCTCGGGGCAATTTAGAGTGTCCAATTAATGTTGCATGTTTTTGGAATGAGGGAGGAAACTGGAGTACGACGCACGAGGAGAACATGCAAACTCCAACCAGGTGGGTCCGGGATTGAACCCGGGACATCAGAACTGTGAGACCAATGCTTTACCAGCTGCGCCACCGTGGCGCCTATGCCATATTGTTTCAAAGAAAGACATATTCTAAAGTAATCAAATTTTTGATGCCAAAATGTCTTGACTGTTAGGCATCTGAAAATAGTTTTGTGATTTAGAACATGTTTTCTAAAGATGCAAATAATATTTTTGGATATAAAGGATTATTCTCCTTTTGCATAAGATGCCTTTTCCATGAAAATGAATACAAATGTATGCTAATGTCTTCAGGGCTCTTTTCTTGTTGTTGTTTTTATACAAAGGATCCATCTTTGTCACTGAATCTGTTCTTGCTGTTAATACCACTGCAGAAAGCCTCATTATGTTTTTGGAATCACAGAGATCACATGAGTTGAAATATCAGGATGAGGCAGCTAGTTTGCTTTCAGAGAATAACATACACTAAAATGCAGGAGTTATTTTTGAGATATAAAAACATTTGTGAAAATGTTGGAACTGTTGCATGTTTTTGCCATTATTAACATTGTACATAGACATGAGTGTAGTAAGTTTAATGAGTAGCAAGGATCATTTATTGAATCTGCAGAATTTGAAGGGCAGCACTTAAATTACGCAACTCACAACAACTTTTTTCTCAAGTTGTTTGTCTTTACTGTTGCACACATTTTTCTTTACTGTTATATAAATAAGTATATTTCAATGGGACACCACCATTTGCTCTGTCAATAAGGGTTGACTTTACTATGAATGTCTAAAATTTTAATAGTTCAATCATGTTTTGAAAAGAGGACATGAAAAAGGGTTGTTTCAGCATGGTAGACATATTCATGTATAAAACCAAGGCAACTTACATAGATTTTTGATCAAATTATATATATGTATATATATATATATATATATATATATATATATATATATATATATATATATATATGTATCACTGTGCAAGTCAAAACTACCACAACTGCTGTCATTGCACTGGTCTATTACGCTAACGAGTAAAGGGACTGTAGAAGCTTTACACAATGTGGGACGTTGGCACACTTATCTCGTACTTGTTTTAAACGAAGAAGATTTTACATCTTGCATGACTTTTATAAGGAATAGTTCCTATAAATATTAATGTCTTTTGTTCTTTGTTCTTGCTGCTTTGTTGTTCTGTGTTCTGTATGTCGTTCCAGGGCAGCACTGTCTGCCAGAGAAAAATTCCTTGGATGTTTTTTTACACACTTGGCCAAATAAATCTGAAAATAATTTATGCCAGGGCGGCATAATGGCATAATTGGTTAGAGTGTGGAGTTTGCATGTTCTGTGTGTGCATGGGTTTTCTCCAGACACTCCGGTGTACTCCCAAATCTCAAAAACATGCATTAATTGGAGACTCTAAAGTGCACTTCGGTGGGATTGTGACTGCAAATGGCTGTTTGTTTCTAGGTGCCCTGCGATTGGCTGGCGATAGGCTCCAGCACTCCCCTTGTGAGGATAAGCGGCTCAGATGGATGGATAATCTATCCCACATACACTTCTACGACTTGCACTCGGACAACATGTTCATCTTAAATTGTGGAACAGACGGGAAGTTGTTAGCATTTAAATGGCAAGGAACAGAACTTGTCTTTCCTCTGGGAGTGCAAATCGCTGCAATGAAGGAGCGAGGCTCATCAACACCTCTCCTCCCCTGAGCTCCTTTCAGCAATATGGACATATGCCAACATCAGTACCAGCTTTCTAAGGGGCATACCAGTCAACAATCGCAACCTGACTCCCTGCCAAATCTGACATTTAATCCAATATTGTTTTTAGGGAAATGTTGCAAAATTAAAATACAAGATGAATTTAAAACAGTGCATATAAAACACACTTACCCATATAAAACATACTTACTCATTATCATGATATTTGCATTGGCGAGGAGGGTTCCATGTCTGTTGGATGCTTGGCACTGATAGACTGCACTGTCAGATGCTTTGGCGTTGTGCAAAATAATGGTGTCATCAAACACTTTCCTGTTAGCTGCAGGCGCTTCTGCAAGTTCAGATAAAAGCTCAATTAACAAAACAACAGCAGTCTTTATTTATTTAGGAACGTTAACAGGATAACATTAAGGGAAAAGTGGTGCATCTCCTCAAATTCTTATTTACTTTTGATTAATGGATTGCACTGACAGCTATCCTAGTGTATTGCAACTGCTTTGTGTTGAGCTTCTGTACCAATAAGACAAATCTCTTGTTAACTGCATATTTATATGCCGTTAATGACACAAGCATAACAACCATAGTGCAAATGATGACATGTTTGCTTTTTCTCATTATCTTATTTGCTTATGCACTCCAACTAATCTCTCATCCTTTAACAATACATACATTAAGATGTCAGCTTCCCTCTTTCTCATATGTTATCACTTAAAACCGACCAGCACATTTCAACAGAGTGCAAAAATAGGTTTTCCTTCATTTTAGATAGCATCTTTGTATCCCAGTAGAGAGATTTCTATTTGATGATTCTCTTATTTGATGAGTTGGTGACAGCTCAGGACTAAGCTCAAAGTATTTCAAAGTAGATTTCCCGTCATCCTCCGAGCATTCAAGTGTGCTACCATTCCAGGGTGCTTTTAAGTGCTCTCTTCCTTTCTCTGCTCTATCATGCACCAAGTTAGGGAAAGTGAGATCAATGGGACACAAAACTGATGATGATTTGTAAATTCAGATACAGGTACATGAAACAAGTGACATGAAGATCTGTGGGACAAACCATGCAGAGGCCGACCATTCACCCTCCAAGATATCGTTGGCTTCGGAGTCCCGGTCGCTGAGCACTTGATGTGCACGTCTGAGTCAATCATACTGAGCTGACTCTCAGGCTCAAACACCCACTCTGGAGGTTCTGGAAAGACACACAATCAGGAGGCTTTTCATCAACCCACACCACAGGTGTAAATCACTTACAAAGAGGGAAGAGAGGATCACTAAGAATATGTTTCATTCAGTACAAGTGCTCCATTGTAACAAAGAAATGGGTGTCAAATAGGCAAGGCAGACACTGTGCTGTCATGAGAAGACCCTTTCAAAAAGCTCTATTGCAACTGAAGGTGACCCTCTATTTTTACAGACATTTTGACTGCTTTCTTGTCAGTGAAGTACAATGAAGGTGATAGTCATCTACCTGTCACAACAAAATGACCAGTTGTATGAATAATCGGATCCAATATATACATCATATCATATATTGTGCCCCGACAAAGGTAACAATACTCGTTTTTTTTTCTTTAATGGCATATGGGATGTGTCAATAACTCTAGATAATTTACTCTAATCAAAAGTGTTTTAATCAGATGAGATGCAACTGCAAAAAATGCACATCATCGCTGCAGATTTTATTTACCTTCAACAGTTATTGTGAAGTAATGGACTACATCTCCCACCCTGTTCCTTGCCTTGCACATATATTTGCCGCTGTCTTCTTGTTCAACACTTGGTATAATCAGCATTTTTCCGTGACTCTCCAGTTTGGCTTTAATTGGAAGCTTGTGTCCCATTTTGACCCACTCGACCTGTGGAGTTGGACTTCAAGAAAATAACCCATAATTAGGCTTATATTCACTGTAGCAATATATGATCAACATGTATTTATTTTATTTCTACATTAAATTTTAAATGGAAAAATGCTCTTAATTGTTGTCAAATAATAACTATATTGTTGTGTTATATGTTTTCCCGAGTGAACAATACAAACAATCCTAATTCAGTTTTGGATAGTTATAGTTTTAACTCACAATCCGTCAGGAATGCACTCCAGTTTCAAGTCATCTCCCCTGACAAACTGTTTCTCTGTTCTGACACCAGAGGGCGTCATTAGCAAGGGTCTCCGCTGCAAGATGGCATTGGCTGATGGGACGTGAATTAGGGACAGTCGATAAGAAGTTTATTCAAGAATACAAAAGCACAACTACTGTGTATGCCTCTCCAATACATGTAACATAAAAAAGTGCACATACTGTGAAAACTCACCAATTTCAGCACTCATGTCATGACTTTTTTCTGAAATGCAGCAGGATTGGATGAAAAAAAATGACAACACAAAGTGGATGCAAAATTACAAGCATTACTGAGTTCACAAAGTAGAACCAAGGACATGTATATGGATAAGATAGTATGGTACGCGTATGGCTATATAATTGGATTACTATGAATGTGCAAATTAATCATGCTGATTTAGAAAAGAAATAGGTGACACTTACTGGTTTTGACAATGACCGACATGGCTGTCTTCTGAACGATGGTTCGTATCCGTGGGAAGGCGGCGAAGCAGCAGTAGTCCCTCCTGCTGTCTTTCTCCACCGCGTGGGAAAAGTAGAGATCACCATTTAAGGCCATAGACACCCGCTCATCTTGTTCTATATGTTGAAGGTCTAAGCATACAGAATGGACAAGTGAGAACAATTATTTGGTATATTAATCACACATGGAAAACCACTGTGGGCTGTGGAAATCAGTTTGAGCCTTTTATGCAATATCCTTGATAATCACGTTAAGAATGCACTGCTGTGGTAGAATGTTTGATCTACTCACTGCTTCTGAGCACAAAGCGGATACTAGTACATTGACCTTAAGATCAAGGACCTTGACCTTAAAGCCCTCAAGACATCAAGGATATTAAGCAAATGGCCCTCTGTTTTATGCTGCTAGTATGTAATTGCACATCATTACTGTACGACTAAACACAACTAGTCGCCCATTTCTGTAACGTATGACATTTCTGCACACTAGCAGTTCTACTAAAATTATCCATCCATCCATTTTTTTAGCCGCTTATTCTCACAAGGGTCGTGGGAGTGCTGCAGCCTATCCCAGTTTTAGCATTGTCTGACTTTGCACATTTATGTTTTATTCAGTTACCCTTATTTATTTTGATGTTCGTGCTCTGATTTGGAGACCTACTTTTTTTTTAGGACATCCATCCATTTTTTTAGCTGCTTATCCTCACAATGGTCACAGGGAATGCATGAGCCTATTCCAACTGTGAACGGGCAGAAGGCAGGGTACACGCTGAACTGGTTGCTGACCAATCGGAGGGCACATAGAGACAAACAGCCACACTCACAATCACACATAGGGGCAATTTAGAGTGTCAAATTGATGTTGCATGTTTTTGGGATGTGTAGGAAACCGGAGTGCCCGGAGGAAACCCATGCAGGCATGGGGAGAACGTCCAAACTCCACACAGGAAGGCCTGGGATTGAACCTGGGTCCTCAGAAATGTCCAACACTTTCCAGCTGGGCCACCATGACGCTCTACTAAAATTAAAAGATTGTAAAATATAGTAATAGGTGTTGACTACCACGCAGTTTTGCCTCCAGAATAGCAACTAGTTGTTCAACTGGTATGATAAAGTTGTCTTAATAGTGTACAGGAATTTCATATTGTAAAAAATGTTACTAGTAAGACAGTTGTTCTACTAGTGCATGCTAGTCATTCTACTAGTGTGCGGAACTGTCATACAATAGTGAGGACAAAGCGTATGCATGGGCAGTAAGTCGAATATCAAGGAGTTTAAATAAATGCTGAAATAGCTTTCATGTGAGGACACAAATAATATTTATCATCAGGTATAACAAGATATCATTTGTAGACGCTATATCAAACTGAAGTATTACTTACTAATAGTCATCCAATAGATCTGCAGAGGTGGTATTCCTTTCGGTGGGTCACATTTTAAAATAAAAGCCTGGCCTTCTTCCACCACAATAGGATCGAGTGTTTCTTTTGGAAACTTTGGGACATCTGGAAATGTAAGACAGAAATTGCAGTGAAAAAAATAGTTTCATATGGGTGGAAATTAGTTATGTTGATGTTCTCCCAAACTCCCAAAGCTTTTCGAAACTGCAGGTCAACCTGAGCAAAACAAAAATAAATTTGTATTTATAAAAAAAAAAAATTCAAAATCAGGTGGAAAAGCTAAATGTTCAATGTAACACACATCTTTCCACTGTGTGTGAGATGTGCTTAAGGGTCATTTTAATATCAGTCAGTGCATTAGCTGAATATTATACTCAAGTAGGAGTACTGTTACATTAACTGCCATAAAGTTATCTTGGTTGATATATATTAGTTATGTATATAAAATAGTTAGTTTCCACATTATTTCCATACTTGAAATAGTTTGATGCTGAAAATGAATGTGGGAATGTGAAGACATTAAGCCATTAAATTCATCAGTGACAAGAGCGCTGCGGTCCAGATATAACCACGGGAAGGAGTGATAGTTAATTTTAACCAATATGACCTGAGTAAGCGGCATGGTGGCGCAGCTGGAAAGCATTGACCTCACAGTTCAGAGATCCCGGGTTCAATCCCAGACCCACCTCTGTGGAATTTGCATAAATGAGTTTTCTCTGGGCACTCTGTTTTCCTCCTACATCCCAAAAAATGCAACACTAATTGGACACTCTAAATTGCCCAAAGTGTGATTGTGAGTGCGGTTCATTTGTCTTAATGGGCCCTGCGATTGGCTGGCAACCAGTTCAGGGTGTACCCCAGCTCCTACCCCTTCACAGCTGGGTTAGGCTCTTGCATTCCCTGTGACCATTGTGAGCGGCTAAGAAAATGGATGGATGTCCTAAAAAAAAAAGTAGGTCTCCAAGTCAGAGCACGAACATCAAAATAAATAAAGGTAACTGAATAAAACATAAATGTGCAAAGTCAGACAATGCTAAACAATATCATTTCATCTAAAACTTATCCTATCATCTTAAACTATCATAATGCTTATCCTCACAAGGGTCGTGGGAGTACTGGAGCCAATCCCAGGTGTCAATGGGCAGGAGGCAGGGTACACCCTGAACAGGTTGCCAGCCAATCACAGGGCACATGGAGATAGACAATAATCACACTCACATTCACACCCATGGGGAATTAAGAGACTCCAATGAATACATTTTTTTGGTATATGGGTGGAAACCGGAGTGCCCAGAGAAAACCCACACAGGCACGGGGAGAACATGCAAACTCCACACAGACAGGGCCGGGATTTAGAAGTGTGAGGTTGACGCTCTACATCTGCACCACTGTTAAAAGTTAAGTTAAAAAAATTAAACAAAATAAAAAAAACTATACGTTTCAAAGGGCCTTCCATGAATATTATTATTATTATTATTATTACTAAAAGGACTGAATGAAGGTGTTTGCTGACAAGACTTGTGAATAGTGTGTGTGTGTGCACGCATGGTTCTGAGTGTGTATGCGTGTTTGTGTGCACACAAGAGAGCGAGAACACATGAGAAAGTACTGCAGAAAATATACTGTATGTCTTACACTTATGAAAAACAAAGAGCAAATGTCACATGCACTGCCAAAATAACAGCAAAACCGACAAGGTGTTTCTCAAGTTAAAAGTGGGCTGAAATGTCCAAGTTTAGACAATTAAAAAACTGTTACAGTGAAGAAAATAAGTATTTGAACACCCTGCTATATTGCAAGTTCTCCCACTTAGAAATCATGGAGGGGTCTGAAATTTTCATCATAGGTGCATGTCCACTGTGGGAGAGATAACCTAAAAAGAAAAATCCAGAAATCACAATGTATGATTTTTTAATGATTTATTTGTGTGATACAGATGCAAATAAGTATTTCAACACCTGAGAAAACCAGGGTGTGTGTATTGGCACTGAGACGGGGGCAATGAGCATGCGCATACCTGCATGGACAAAGACAGAGTGGAAAAGATTCAAAGCCCTCCTCTCAAGAGAGAGCGAAGCATGCGTGTTTATGTGTGCATGGATTTACCTGCAAACACATGCTCATGGTGTCATCCTCTCCTCAAGACAGTGCAGTCGTTCGGTCCCATGTGCAGGAAAACACCCCAAAGCATGATGCTACAACCCCCATGCTTCACACTAGGGAAGGTGTTCTTGGAATGGAACTCATCATTCGTCTTCTTCCA
This sequence comes from Syngnathoides biaculeatus, assembly GCF_019802595.1. Taxonomy (NCBI): domain Eukaryota; kingdom Metazoa; phylum Chordata; class Actinopteri; order Syngnathiformes; family Syngnathidae; genus Syngnathoides; species Syngnathoides biaculeatus. Next base: position 2,313,839 of record NC_084649.1, read on the forward strand.
AATAGGGTTAGTGGAATTATGACCAAAAAGTTCTATTATGGTCTCATCTGACCACAAAACTTTCTCCCATGACTCCTCTGTATCATCCAAATGATCATTAGCAAACAGGCCTTGACATGTGCTGGTTTAAGCAGGGGAACCTTCCATGCCATGCATGATTGCAAACCATGATGTCTTAGTGTAATACCATATCTTGGAAACGGTGGTCTTAGCTCTTTTCAGATCATTGACCAAGTCCTGTCGTGTAGTCCTGGTCTGATTCCTCACCTTTCAAAGGATCATTGAGACCCCCACGAGGTTATATTTTGCATGTTAATATTTTGTACAGTAGCCTTTGTTTGCACTTACAAAGGTCAAACGTTTCCTGTAGTTGTTCACCAGGTTTGCACACACTGCAGTAGGGATTTTGGCCCACTCCTCCACACAGATCTTCTCTAGACCAGACAGGTTTGTGGGCTGTTGCGGAGAAACACGGTATTTCAGCTCCCTCCAAAGATTTTCTATTGGGTTTAGGTCTGAAGACTGGCTAAGCCATGATAGAACCTTGATATGCTTCTTACGGAGCCACTCCTTGGTTTTCCTGACTGTGTGCTTCAGGTCATTGTCATGTTGAAAGACACAGCCACGACCCATCTTTAATGCTCTGACTGAGGGAAAGAGGTTGTTCCCCAAATTCTCATAATACATGGCCGCGGTCATCCTCTGCTTAATGCAGTGCAATCGTCGTGTCCAATGTGCAGAAAAACACCCCTAAAGCATGATGCTACCACCACCATGCTTCACAGTAGGGATGGTGTTCTTGAGATGGAACTCATCATTTGTGTTCCTCCAAACACAGTTAGTGGAATTATGACCAAAAAGTACAATTTTGGTCTCATCTGACCACAAAACTTTCTCCCGTGACTCCTCTGTATCATCCAAATGGTAAATGGAAAACTCAAGATGTGCCTTGACATGGTGGTTTAAGCGGGGGAACCTTCTGTGCTACGCATGATTTCAAACCATGATGTCTTAGTGTGATATCAACAGTCATCTTGGAAACAGTGGTCCCAGCTCTTTTCAGGTCATTCAAGTTCTGTTGTGTAGTCCTGGGCTGATTCCTTTCCTTTCTAAGGATCACTGAGATCCCACGAGTTGATATCTTGCATGGGGCTCCACTCCGATTGAGATTGACCATCATGTTCAGCTTCTTCTATTTTCTAATGATTGCTCCTTTTTTTCACCAAACTGCTTGGCAATTTCTCCGTAGCCATTTCCAGCTGTGTGGAGTTGTACAATTTTGTCTCTGTTGCCTTTGGACAGCTCTTGGGTCTTGGCCATGTTACATGTTTGAGTCTTACTGATTGTATGGTGTGGACAGGTGTCTTAATGTAGCTAATGACCTCACACAGGTGCATCTGATTCAGGATAATACATGGAGTGGAGGTGGACTTTTAAAGGCGGACTAACAGGTCTTTTGGGGTCAGAATTCTAGCTGATAGACAGGTGTTCAAATACTTATTTGCAGCTGTATCACAAATAAATAGTTAAATAATCATACATTGTGATTTCTGGATTTTTCTTTTTAGATTATCTCTCTCACAGTGGACATGCAAACACACACACACACACACACACAGACAAAAAAACCCAGTTATGTGTATATGTTACTCACGAGGGACAATGAATTCAATCTCCTTCGATGTTGCAGTCCCCAGTTTGTTTGAGGCGTAACAAAGATAGGTTCCCTGGTACTCTGTAAGGTTCCCATTATTGGGTATCACAAAGGTCCCAGAATCCTCTTCTTTCATCAGACGGGGGTCTAAAGAAGGGTCGAATTCCTGGCCATTTTTCATCCACCTGATTCTACACAATGAAGGTCGTGAAAAGGCAATGCCTTCAGATGAGATTCCAGTTTGTATATTACCCAGTCTTTGTGCTCAGAAGCTCAAAGTCAATATTATGCACATTGTTGGCAACATGACATTGTTTACATTTGGCTGCTCTGTAGTTTTCCTTCATGCTGAAGTGATGCAATACTTGTTACTCACTCTGGCTCAGGATTGCCTCTGGCCTCGCACGTCACTGGATAACTCTCGTCAAAAGGGAAGGCGATGAGGGAGCTTGGCGATTGGGCAGTGATGGTGGGCAGCTGCTCAACTGGACCACAAACCAAACAGCATGAACATTTGACGAACTCATAAAAGGTTTTATGCAGATATTGATAAGTATGACAAAATCAATATAATTTACAGAACACGTTGAAAAGCTATCGGGTTGGATCCCAGTATGAACATTTCACGTAATTTTTTTTCAATTTGGTACTTTATATTTTCAGATTATTAATCTTATAATTATAATGGTGACTTCTCACTCAAAGTAATGTCAGTGTTTTTCGACTACGGTTCTCTTTGTAGCTCTTTGTAATTCTATTGTGAGACTATTTTTTCTTCCAAAATATATCACATTTATCCCTTTAAAAAGTATACATAAATACACATATATATATATATATTAAAAATACATATATATATATATATATATATATATATATATATATATATATATAATATATATATATATATATATATATAAACGAGGACAAAATTACATCAATTTATCACTTTTCAATTGTGTGTAACAGAACCTAACTTTATTTTCTGCACCATACAACAGCCATTGAATGTTTCAATGAGAAAAACAATCACACCATGGAATGAAATTGTCTATTGCTCAACTAAATATGGTTTATAACAAATGTGCTGCTTAACCATATGGCAGTTGATGAACATATGAGGTTGGTTTTGAATTCGAAAAACACAAATCCATAATTTTCTTGGGGAATAAACTTACTGTTTCCATGATCTAAAACTAGACAATCCAACAAAGCAGTGTAAAGACAATAGGAAAACCAAAAAGGGTGAGTCGTTTGGGATTTATTCCCTTTTATCGCATGCTATTCCCCCTTAAGACTGAGCTGCAAAAAGTTTTTTTTTTTTCATTTTTAGAAAAACTGTTGAAACTGCTCTTCATAAAAACCCTACGAGACATTCTTGAATAATTTAGTGGGAGGGCTTTGATATGCATTTCCAAGAAACCTCAAATACACAGACACAAAATATGGGAGAAACATGATACAAGTGAGATAATGGCTATAAATATATTCCATTCACGCAGTCCTTGATGAAAGTAAGCGCACTCACACAAATTATTCAAATCCTCTGTTTTCCCAGTGAGAATGGATTTTTTTTCCATTTGTTTATCAGTATATACATGTAAGCAAAAGGAATTGTTAAAATTATAAATAACATTTCCTTGTACATTTATGCATTTAGCTAACATGTCTTCCTCACACCACCAACATTTAGCTGTAAATTTATTTTGACTCGAGTCTTTCTGTATATAGTTTGTGTTTTCCCTGAGTGTTTGTGGGGTGGGGCCTGGTGGCGGGGTCTCCCTTGTCAAAGAAAGTCCCATTAAAAAAAGGTTAATAAGATTGTATGCCATGTAGATATCCATTCAGTTTGCTGGCTGCTAAATTCTTCATGTTTGCATCTTTTTATCATCATTTCTCTTCATTGTAAAATATATTTGTGGTGATAATGACATTTCTAGAGGGCAGTTCTTGCCTTGTAGCTTACATTGGATATAAAAGTCATATTTTCATTGGGACAAAAGTAGAAACTCAATATTAAACTCAAATTAACTTTCATAATGTATGTTTTCCCTTCTCTCTAGATATTGTATGTAATGTTAAACCTGATCATATGACAAGAGAACCTAACTCAATGTAGAATAAACAAACTTTAATATAAACAGAAAAAAATCAAATGTCCAATAAAAGAAATCAGTTGGATTTGTTTCTTATTTAAATAGATCTGTTGATCAAAACATATTTGCCGTGAACATACTGTATAACCTTGACAGAGGAAGTCCACAGGCTCCTGAAGGCCCGGAATGTTACTTTCAGAGCTTGGGACGAGGTAAGCCTAAGAACAGCCATGGCAAACCACTGACATGACATCGGAGAAGCTAAGGGGTAGTACTCCAGGTTCCAGATTGCCGACTGCTTCAACGACAGCAGAGACACCAGGAACCTGTGCCATGGTATCCAGACCATCACGGACTACAAGCCTCCACACACCCCCAGACCTCCCACAACTCCCGATCTCTGCTGGATCAGCACAATGACGTCTTTGCTCAATTTGAGGCAGATATCAACACCACAACACAGAAGATCTCCCTGCTCCTAGCGACAGGGGGCTGCTGCTGTTTCTGGACGGTGGTCAGACATCACTCAGAAGGACCGACGCAAGGAAAGCGTCTGGACCGGATGGCATTCCTGGCTTCGTCCTGAGAGAATTTGTAGATGCCCAGAAAAGGATGTACATCTTGTGGCTTCTGAGAAAGCAAGGTCTGTCACAAGAGCTGTTGAGACAGTTCTACATAGCAGGTATCCAACCAGTACTGTGTAACTCCATCACAATCAAAACCACTGAATGGATTGTCGGCACCACGATACCCAGTATCGAGGACATGCACACAACGCAAACCAGGTCCAGAGCAGGCAGGATTCTTTCTGACCCTCCACATTCATGGCACCAGCTCTTCCAGCTCCTTCCGTTTGGAAAGCGATACAGATAGATGAAAGTCAAAAGTAGGCAGGCATTCGAACAGTTTTTTTTCCCCTCTGGCAATTAAGTCATTAAATTCTTGATCAGCGAACCTATTCTTTTTCTGCCTTGTGCCATGTTGGGGCACTCGCTCACAGCTTGCTGGTCCAATCAGTATTTGTACGAATACTATACTGTATATATATTTTATAATTATTTATTTTACTTTATTTTGCAGACCATATGATTCATCACTTAAACTGCTCCCTTTGCACAATTGACATTATATATATAGATTTCACATCTTACACATCTTATAAAGAATAATTCTGATAAACAGAAATGTCTCTTGTTCTTTGTTCTTGTTGCTATGTTTTCCTTGTTCTCCGTTTTCTGTTCTGTATGTCGTACCAGGGCAGCACCGACTGCTAGAGAAAAAAAATAATTGTGTGTTCTATACACTTGGCCATTGAAGCTCATTCTGATTCTGATATTGTAACAGGTGACCTCACAGACATCTTCAAAACCTCACTGAGCCAAGCCGTCGTCCCGACCTGCCTCAAAGTCACCACAATTATCCTGGTTTCAGAGAGCCATCCCATCCTGCTACATTGACTACTGCCCAATTGTACTCACTCCCACCATTATGAAGTGCTTCGTGCAGCTAGTCATGGAGCACATCAATTCCTCCCTCCACTCACGCTGGACCGCCTACCAGTTTCCATGTGGCTCCAACTGCTTGATCGATGATGCTATCTCCACTGCCCTCCCTTCACTCAGCCCTCACCCACCCGGAGACCAAAGACTCACGTTTCATAATGCTATTTACCGACTTCAGCTCAGCATTCAACACCAGCATTACCCAGCAGCTCATCCTTAAAGTAGACCAGCTGGGACTCAACATCTCCAACACCATCATGCTGAACACCCCAAGGATGTGCTTACTCCCCTCTCCTTCACTTTGCTGACCCACGACTGCACACCATAAATTCAGCTTATGCACAAACAGCACTTTCAGCACTGTATTCGCTCTACATTTGCAACACTGTGTACATTACCCAACTGATTATTCAGCGACACTGTTTATAAATGTCTACAGTTTAATATGCTGTCCATAATAGTCAACTGTGTACATTGTTGTCCATTATGTCAATACCACACATGTATGTATATATGGGAATTGTAGTTCCTCTTGTTAATTTAACTGTGGCAACCCCGAACAGAACAAGCCGCAAGAAAAAGAAGATTGACCATATTATTTATATTTATTTAAAATATTTATAATATAATGCATAATGCCATATTTTATACAGAGCAGTACCGCAGGTCTGAGAGGAATACTATTTCAGGTATGTTACATGTCATGTATTTGTAACACATCTGACAATAGTTACTTGAATTTGAACTTGAAAACAACTTTTAGACTTTATGAATGTATGCCACCATCTAGAGGTTATAAAAATGCTGTACACTTTCATTCCAATCCACCACCTAGAGGTTATGGAAATTTCGTTCCAAAATGGCTGAGGTATGTATGACTGCATATTGTGTATGTACAGTTGTGCTCATAATTTTACATACCCTCACAGAATTTGCAATTTTTTTTTAACAGCTGATGACTGAAAACTGAAAACTTTGGGGGTGCGCATCATACATATGAGCTCATTATACAAGAGAAATTATGAAAAATGCAGCCCTATGGGGGGCACAAACCAGTGCAATCTGTAGGCCGGTCCCAAGCCCGGATAAATGCAGAGGGTTGCGTCAGGAAGGGCATCCGGCGTAAAAACTGTGCCAAACAAATATGAGCGTTCATCTAAAGAATCCCATACCGGATCGGTCGTGGCCCGGGTTAACAACGCCCGCCCCCGGCACTGCTAACCTGCAGGGCGTCGGTGGAAATTCAGCTACTGTGGGTCGAAGACAAAGAAGAGGAGGAAACCGGATCCAGCGTCAGAAGAAAAAGAGGAATGCACAGAGCCTACAACTGAGTGTAGGGACTTTGAATGTTGGGACTATGACAGGAAAAGCTCAGGAGTTGGTTGACATGATGATTAGGAGAAAGGTTGATATTCTGTGCATCCAAGAGAGCAGGTGGAAAGGTAGTAAGGCTAGAAGTTTGGGAGCAGGGTTTAAATTATTCTACCACAGAGTAGATGGGAAGAGAAATGGAGTAGGGGTTATTTTAAAGGAAGAGCTGGCTAAGAATGTCTTGGAGGTGAAAAGAGTATCAGATCGAGTGATGAGACTAAAATTTGAAATTGAGGGTGTTATGTACAATGTGGTTAGCGGCTATGCACCACAGGTAGGATGTGACCTAGAGTTGAAAGAGAAATTCTGGAAGGAACTAGATGAAGTAGTTCTGAGCATCCCAGACAGCGAGAGAGTTGTGATTGGTGCAGATTGTAATGGACATATTGGTAAAGGAAACAGGGGCGATGAAGAAGTGATGGGTAAGTACGGCATCCAGGAAAGGAACTTTGAAGGGCAGATGGTGGTGGACTTTGCAAAAAGGATGGAGATGGCTGTAGTGAACACTTATTTCCAGAAGAGGGAGGAGCATATAGTGACCTACAAGAGCGGAGGTAGAACCACGCAGGTAGATTATATTTTGTGCAGACGATGTAATCTGAAGGAGGTTACTGACTGTAAAGTAGTGGTAGGGGAGAGTGTAGCTCGACAGCATAGGATGGTAGTATGTAGGATGATTCTGGTGGTGGGTAGGAAGATTAAGAAGACAAAGGTAGAGCAGAGAACCATGTGGTGGAAGCTGAGAAAGGAAGAATGTTGTGCGGCCTTCCGGAAAGAGGTGAGACAGGCTCTCGATGGACAACCGAAGCTCCCGGAAGACTGGACGACGACAGCCAAGGTGATCAGAGAGACAGGCAGGAGAGTACTTGGTGTGTCATCTGGTAGGAAAGGGGAGAAGGAGACTTGGTGGTGGAACCCCAAAATACAGGGAGTCATACAAGGAAAGAGATTAGCGAAGAAGAAGTGGGATACTGAGAGGACTGAGGAGAGGCGAAAGGAGTACATCGAGATGCGACGTAGGGCAAAGGTAGAGGTGGCAAAGGCTAAACAAGAGGCATATGAAGACATGTACACCAGGTTGGACACGAAAGAAGGAGAAAAGGATCTCTACAGGTTGGCCAGACAGAGGGATAGAGATGGGAAGGATGTGCAGAAGGTTAGGGTGATTAAGGATAGAGATGGAAATGTGTTGACTGGTGCCGGTAGTGTGCTAAATAGATGGAAAGAATACTTTGAGAAGTTGATGAATGAAGAAAATGACAGAGAAGGAAGAGTTGAAGAGGCAAGAATGAAGGACCAGGAAGTGGAAATGATTACTAAGGGGGAAGTCAGAAAGGCATTACAAAGGATGAAAAATGGGAAGGCAGTTGGTCCTGATGACATACCGGTAGAGGTATGGAAGCAATTTGGAGAGATGGCTGTGGAGTTTTTGACCAACTTATTCAACAGAATACTAGTGGGCGAAAAGATGCCTGAAGAATGGAGGAAAAGTGTTCTAGTTCCCATTTTTAAGAACAAAGGGGATGTTCAGAGCTGTGGGAACTATAGAGGAATAAAGTTGATGAGCCACACAATGAAGTTATGGGAAAGAGTAGTGGAGGCTAGACTCAGGACAGAAGTAAGTATCTGCGAGCAACAGTATGGTTTCATGCCTAGAAAGAGTACCACAGATGCATTATTTGCCTTGAGGATGCTCGTGGAAAAGTACAGAGAAGGTCAGAAGGAGCTACATTGTGTCTTTGTGGATCTAGAGAAAGCCTATGACAGAGTACCAAGAGAGGAACTGTGGTACTGCATGCGTAAGTCTGGTGTGGCAGAGAAGTATGTTAAAATAGTACAGGACATGTATGATGGCAGCAGAACAATGGTGAGGTGTGCCTTAGGTGTGACAGAGGAATTTAAGGTGGAGGTGGGACTGCATCGGGGATCAGCTCTGAGCACCTTCCTGTTTGCAGTGGTAATGGATAAGGTGACAGATGAGGTTAGACTGGAATCCCCTTGGACCATGATGTTCGCAGATGATATTGTCATATGCAGTGAAAGCAGGGAGCATGCAGAGGAACAATTGGAAAGATGGAGACATGCACTGGAAAGGAGTGGAATGAAGATTAGCAGAAGTAAAACAGAATATATGTGCGTGAATGAGAAAAGTAGAGGGGGAAGAGTGAGGCTACAGGGAGAAGAGATAGCGAGGGTGGACGACTTCAAATACTTGGGGTCAACAATACAGAGCAATGGAGAGTGTGGTCAGGAAGTGAAGAAACGGGTCCAAGCAGGTTGGAACAGCTGGCGGAAGGTGTCTGGTGTGTTATGTGACAGAAGAGTCTCTGCTAGGATGAAGGGCAAAGTTTACAAAACAGTGGTGAGGCCGGCCATGATGTACGGATTAGAGACGGTGGCACTGAAGAAACAACAGGAAGCTGAACTGGAGGTGGCAGAAATGAAGATGTTGAGGTTCTCGCTCGGAGTGACCAGGTTGGATAGGATTAGAAATGAGCTCATTCGAGGGACAGCCAAAGCTGGATGTTTTGGAGACAAGATTCGAGAGAGCAGACTTCGATGGTTTGGACATGTTCAGAGGCAAGAGAGTGAGTATATTGGTAGAAGGATGCTGAGGATGGAGCTCCCAGGCAAAAGAGCGAGAGGAAGACCAAAGAGAAGGTTTATGGATGTGGTGAGGGAAGACATGAGGGCAGTTGGGGTTAGAGAGGAAGATGCAGGAGATAGGCTAAGATGGCAAAAGATGACACGCTGTGGCGACCCCTAACGGGACAAGCCGAAAGGAAAAGAAGAAGAAGATACAAGAGAAATGATGGTTTACATTTGCTCGAGAAGACTAGTAGAACAGTTGCTCATGACTGCAAAAGAAGAAAAGAAGGGGGCCCTAGGTGGTTTCAACTGATGTGCTAAAACACTGACAATGGATTCTGGGATTTATGGTATTAGAAGCACATGCATTATATGCAGTGATGGGAATAACAGCATTTAAATAAACGGTATTAGTAACTTTTTTCAGTAAAGGGGAATCTAATTACTCTGACTATCAGTATAATGCTGTTACCATTATAAACACCCGTTACTGCACGTTACTGAAGCCGCCCAATAAAAAACATAAAAGCCGTCATCCGACTTCGCGTACACAGACCCAGGACTCAGGCGCAAGTGTGTGTCTTGTGTATATGTGAGTGTTGCAGAGTGACAAGGGTGTGAGATAATGGCCTACGCAATGATGATTGGCTAAAGTATAGTAAGATTACGTCTTCAGCCAATCACAAAAATTAGGTGGGTGGGTGTTTACAGCGCATAGCAAGAGATGACGAGTGAGGCGGACTCAGACTCCGGTGAGAAGACGGCATTTGCCAAATGGAGATTCAGACACTACTTTAACCTCGTTGAGGTGAAAGGTAAAAATGTACATGTCAAGTGTGGGGAAGTTGATCTTCACACCAAAGAGGAACAGACTTTATGATCTCAAGTTTGAGAAGATGATTCTCCTTTGATAGGTTTAAGGACTAAAATGTTGAGATGACTGGGTTGAGTGGGTGGATGTTTGGAGAGAGGAATCCATGCATGTTATGAGTTGGATTTAACAAATCCATTAACATTTTCACTTCAATATAAACATGAGTTGCAATAAATTCAAACCTCTGTGCAGGTACCTGTTTTTTGCTGAGTGCACTATGCATCTGGCTTGTGTGTGCATGTGTGTGTGTGTGTGTGTGTGGGGGGGGGGGGTAACGCAATAGTTACTTTTTCTGGTAACTAGTTACTTTTACAGTGGAGTAACTCAATTAGTAACACAGCTACTTTTTGAGAGAAGTAACTAGTAACTATGACTTATTACTTTTACAAAGTAACGTGCCCAACACTGGTTATTGGTGGTTGGGTTTTAATGCACATTTGATATGGTCTCGGTGGCCAAATAAATTGCATCGCAGGGCGGATTTGGCATCCAACCACATTGCAAACAATTTTCAACAGTCCAACTCTTGAACTACTACATAATATTTTAAACAAGTACATCACCCGGAAGCTGCGCCATATCTGGCTCTTTTGGTGGTTGCATAATGGCTCGCGGAGCCCTCATAATGGCATATTGTACATGTGATTTCTGTCGTACGGGCAACAAAAATGGCGCAGAGAAGGTTTGTCTTAGTGGAGTTGCTGTAGTTTGGGGCGGTAGGCCACGCAAGTGATGCACAGACAGTTTATGCTAGTGGGGTTGCCTTAGTCCACAGGCTTTGGGTCGAACACCGATCATGTTGGAACAACTACGTAATTATGGAAACCCTTTTGACAAAGGTTGCTCAAAGTAGGAAATATGAGGAATACCGTTGTTTTCAACAAGAATGGACAGCCTTTGTGGAATGGGAGGATTCTGCTGTGTCTACATTCACAGATGGGGATTATGCTAAAGCATTCATCCCCGATGTTCCCAATAAACATTTTGCCAACGTCGCAGAAAAACAAGATAATCAAATTAATAAAAGACATGCCTTTTTTTTTTTGGCAAGAACCATTCACCATCGCACCATCATAATGGCAGATCAAATTGAATTCCTTTCACAATAGACGGACGGAAGTCTCAACGCCTGCATGAAGCTTAATATAACGACGTATGAAGCACCACAAGTCACGTTCATGGTAAAAAGTACCTTTGTCATTATTGGTGAACAACATCATAACAATGTTATGTAAAATAATCTGCAGAATATGATTTTCTCTTCAATGGCATTTTTGTTCAGTCCTTCGCAGGTTTTATAAGTTACAGCTAATGTTGAAATGCTGAATTTTCAGAAGTAGCAGGCCACAGATACACAGGCCTAGAGCGCCCTCTTACAGTTGTCAGTGTGAAAATAACTGATAAGCGACTTGGAAAGTGGATGGATGGCTGTAATATTGTGTGAATAATTTCACATATAAGGTGCCCTGGAGAATAAGTTGCACCCCCGGCCAAACTATGTCAAAAAACTGTGACTTATAGTCCAAAAAATACGGTAATTTTGTTAAATGCAAGATTTGCCACATCTTACACTTATCTATTTGTAAGAAGTTTATTTGGAAGACATCTGATAAGGTAGCCCTGTTGTATACAGAAGAACTTTAAAATAATCAAAATAAGCAGTTGGAAGGAAATTTGTGGTTGAAGTTTGGCATTTTCCGTTTCAAGTCATCTTTGTTTTTAGGACTATAAAGATATTTGGCTCTTTGAAGTAGAGCATGTAGTACTTTAATTTTAAAATATTTTATGTACTATATTTGATTTTTCTTTTTTTCATTTCACCAAGTTTATGCAACATTTCTGTAGTCAAAACTATTAATAATTTCTTTCTAACAACTTGGATCACTTTAAAGTGCCAATGTCATGAAATGCATGATTTTTAGTGTTATTCATGAAAAAACAGCAGCCGACATGGACCCATGCGTTTTTTCACCACAAAACATGATTTTGACGGATACAGCTTTTTGTAACTCCGCCATGAAAATCCTCTCGAGGGATTTGTTTTCGAAAAGAAGCAGGAAGTGACGTACATGGCAGGACCGCCCTCAAGTGGACTGGTTTGTTTCTATTAGTTTTACCTCCGGTAAGGTAGCTCGTTGTTCCTTCGTGTTAGCCAAAATGCCGGCTCATTGCATTGCTTGACATAGCTTGAACACTCGGGAGCATGGGTTTACCCTTCATAAGTTTGCAAGAGACCCAGTTCGTCGTAAAAAATGGATTGCACAGGTGCAAAGGAGAGAGCTTCATGGGTACCAAATGCCAGGGAGGTGTGTATACAGCTACTAAAAAACAAAAACAATAGTTGGGGGGGTCGTAATCCATAAATCAGGCTTGCTAAATGTGTCGATGTGCGCACCAGAAGGCTTCCATGCAGCAGTCGCTGAAGGACGTCCTTCGCAGGCCTTGTGGATCCTACCGGCCTTGTCAACAAGTCCGAGCCGGCCGCAGCCTTGTTGACAAGGCCGAGCCTACTGCCGGGGTGTAGGCTGGCGTGGCTCGTCACCGCTGTGGCTCATTTCCACCGCGGAAGTGGGCGTTTATCACCGCTGCGTGGAGGTGGACAGGGCGGGCAGGTGGTTTGGCCGCTATCCGCATGTCATCTAAATATGGCTCGAAACAATAGGGTAATATTGCCCCGGACACTTCACATGGTTGTAAGATGTTTTCTTTGAAAAGAGCTTCTGTGTCTGAAGGGGCATGTCCTACAGTAGAGGCCACAGCGTGTTTTCAACGGCAAACGTCCAGGGTGACATCACGGACAGTAGATGCAGCCAATAGGGTGACCACTTGGATGTCGAATGAGACTTCCGCAACTTTGCGCATGGATGTCCCGCTCACCGCTCGTTTGTATTTTTTCGTGTAGACGTTGAAGTGAATAATTCTATACGTATTTTTCATTTCAATATCTATTTTAGAATGTTTATAGGGATGACACTAGACCTTTAATTTACTAAACATGTAGTTATGATGTTTTTTTAACCTCACCTCTACCATTATTCATTTACATATGCATATATACATTTATAAGTTTTGCTATAAAGAGTAAAAGGTATCACCAACCTTCCAGTGGCATATCAATGGCCGTAGAAATACGAAAGGCACAGATAAATGTGACTGAGGCAAGAATACCAATGATTCTCCAGCTTCTCTGTAGTGACATGACTTTCATTGTTGATCTTCGATGTCAGGAAACAAGTGCTTTCCAAGGTTTCCTCAATTGGTGTCTCTGGTGTACTGAAGAAATTGCACCTTTGAATATAAAGCAGACGGAGAGGCCCCCATGAGTCCACCCACATGCTGGCAAAGCTAAAGGCAAACCCCAGACACAACGAATCCCCCGTGACTGAGAGCCCGGCTGCTCTCTCTGTTCAGTCGTGCATAAACAGGAATGCCAAGCATATTCATTTAGAATATGAATGATAGAGAGTTTTGATTTAATGCTGCATGACAAATGTTCATCATTGAGGTGTTAATTTTACATTTATTTGAAATTCAAGTAACCCACTGACAATGTAGTGATGCACTTACTTCAGTGTAGGCACTTCAGCTCTCACTAGGAATATCCTGCTTTCCTGACTTCTGATCTCCGTGCACCGACCCACGCCTGTCCACTGACCACCCTCGTAAGCCCATCCGTACTGGTACTGCGGATTGTTTGGACTGTCTACCTGATCTCAGACCTCGGACCGAATAAAGGTTTCCTCTGTACTGTCTGCTGTCTCTGGAGTCGTGCATTTGGGTCCACCCTTGAGCCCCGCATCGTGACAGTCTTGGTGACTCGGTGCATGTCGAAGGCTTTTAGGACTCGCTAGTCCGGTTTAGCTTAGCTCGGTAGCCGCCAACAGAGACACGTTTGTACAGTCAGATCATCGCAAAATATTGCTCAATACAGATCAAGTGTGTCAATCATTCACACGTAGCTATGTTATGCAAGCAAAGAACTGCTAATTCATTTATATGAGACATATATTGAAAATCAAATTTAGGGCTTACCTTCGTGCAAACATATCTGTTGCGGTTGATTTTAGATGGATTCAGTTGATAATACGATCTTCCACAAAGTTTGATCCATCGAAGACATTTTTCGTACTCGGTCTTCTGTTCCGGTTGATTTTAGATTGATTCAGTTGATCATGCCGTCTTCCACATTGTTTGATCCATCGAAGACATTTTTCGTACTGGGTCTTCGGTTTTGGAAAGGGTACGAATTGAACTCCACTAACTAGCCTTTCAGGATAACGGTCGTCACTATTACAAAGTCCGTGACTACACCTCTTAACCATATCTATTGTTAAATAACCCAAATACGCGATAAAACGCTAACAAAAGCTATACTGGACCATGCAACGTTGTCTGAGGTAACGGCGGATGCCAAAAGGGGCGTGGTTTATGCAGATCTCTGGCCTTTGATTGGTCAGCGATGTGGATGATGCAATTTCTACAGAGGGGTCAATTGCACTCAACTAGCGTTGACACCTGCTCGCTGGGATCTTGCGCAAGATAGCATTTTCGAACATTTAGGATGGATGGAAGAATTTCACATTTACAATCACATCCTTTTTATTTTTCATTTCTGCTCATTTGAGTCACAGCTGAGCAGAAGCAAAAATGATGCTGGGCTACACCATCGACTGGTAGGCAATTGCAGAACTTTAATAACATAAAATTAATAAAGTCTGCCTAGGTGATTGAAACTAGAGAGCTGTTTGAAGGTCTGCACATCTGATTAAAAAGGTTTGAAAATTAGCATGCAGTGACACGTAATCAGTGCAGTTAGTATTGCTGCTTGATGCCATGAGAAAGTATTTGCCGGCCTCCTTATTTTCCTTTTTTCAAATCTACCACAGACAAAGGTTTCAAATCATCAAACCAATTTTAATATCACCCAGAGACAACCCAAGGACATACAAAATGGTTTTCAAATGGTAATTCAATTTACTAAGGCACAAAAAAAGTCTAAACCTTTCCTACTTTCTGTAAAAAGGTAATTGCCCCCCCTGCCCCATTAAATCACAAGTCACGTGAACAAGTCTCAAATCTCATGAACCAATGCATCATGCCACTATCCAAAAAAATTCAAGAAAAAAGTGATTGAAACATATCTGTCTGGAAAAGGTTACAAAGCCATTTCCAAGGTTTTGGGGATCCAACGAACCATTATCCACAAATGGAGAAAACTGGGAACAGTGCTATAGCCTCCCAGGAGTTTACGACCAACTAAAATTACTCCAAGAGTGCGACAGTGACTCATCCATGTGGTCACAAAAGACTCTCAAACAGCATCTAAACTCCTGCAGGCCTCTCTGGCCTCAGATAAGGTCCATGTTCATGACTCGACCATAAGAAAGACATTGGCCAAAAATGTCATCCATCGGAGGGTTCCCAGGAGAAAACCACTGCTGTCAGCAAAGAATGCAAAGGCTTGTCTCACATTTGCCCAAAAAAAAAAAAAAAAAAATCATCTTTATGATCCTCAAGACTTTTGAAGAAAAAAATTCAAAAAGTCAAAAATTTTACTTTTTGGACTTCTAATTAGGTTCAGGGTTAGGGAGAGAGGGTCAGAAAGGTTTGAATTATTTTTTGTGCCTTAATAGATGAAATTGTCATTTGAAAACTGCATTTTGTATTTCCTTGCGATATCTCTGATATTAAAATTAGTTTAATGATTTGAAACCTTTATAAAAAAATGAATTCAGGAGGGGGGTGAATACTTTTTCACGGGGCTGTAGTTAAACTGTTGAAAAACTGAAGTTTGGTTGCTTTTAGCATCAACCCTCTCAGCTTCATGTTCACCCATCTTCCTCATGTTGACAATAACCTAGAGCACTATATCGTGCTCGAGTAATTAGTTTACCAGCTGACGCTCAGAATAGGGTAACACTGAAAGAGACATTTATAGTAACAGAGTTATGGTAAAACTGGAAATAATTTTTGCAAACGAGCATAAATGTAAGGATTGGATTTTTTTTTCAAGTTGCAAAGTTCGATAATTAGTTTAGCATCTCGGAAATAGCCAGGTGAAACTATTCAAAAAAGTCCTGGCAGGTCAGTCGGCCAATGTGTTTTCATCACGACCATAATGTATGCATAAACTATAAAGTAATTCTAAGGTGCAATTGACAATGTCCATCTTAATGAAAAGAGAAACAACAGGATACACTCATGGAACAAATACTGTGCGATACACTCATGGAAAAAATACGGTGCAATTTAAGATCAATTGTAGAGATGGAAAAACAATAGTCAATAAGTGAAAAAAAATGACTTGATTTTTTGAATATCTGAAAAAAATTGAAAATGTGCCTCAAAGTGGAAGTTTTGAAAAACAAGCAAGCCTTTACTTCCATGTGTGCTGCTCATGATATTTAGCTTAATTAGGGTAATTTTACAGGGAAGAATAGCGGGTGAGTAACCAGGTCACAGACATTCCTCCTATAACTCAAAACATAAAATGATACTGGCGCTGTGAGCAACATTATACAGTAACATTTCCAGGCATTTTTGTGCATTCTTGTGAATGGGGAAACTATTAACAATATTAGTGAACATCAAACCTTTTAAAAATATATATAAATATATATGTGTGAAAATTTTGAAAGGTACCATGGTTTTACTAGATGGTTATTGTCTCAATGTACTCTAAAATGAAGAAATCTACAGTACATGAAACAGTTAAACCGATAAAAATAATTGAGCATTGTCATTTTGTTTCTATTACACGGCTTTTGCACTTTGTATAATAGCTTACTTCTCAAAGTGATTGCACATATTCAATTGTCTTTTCTCTCTGAGAATACACTGTTGTCAAACTGGTACGGATGAAGTTTAATTAATGATCGATCAGAGACCAAAGAACAAATGGAATTAATTCCACACAGATCTATTTTCAAATGAACATGCACTCTGAATTTAACATTAATTCATCAATTTAATCTTATTACGTAGGGTACTCATGGGTCAATACTTTTATTTAAACCAGGTTGTGACATTAGCTCCCCCAACATATATCAGCAAAGGGGTTCTCGGGTCCAGGTTTTCATTCCATACACCACACTCAATTACAATTCAGTGCTATTGACATTATCTGGAATTGAAAATTGGTGTTTCAGTTTTATAAGTTACCCTTAAAAAACCCAGATGCATTCTTTTGTTTGAATGTTTATCACACATTTTGATTTAGGTTGAGAAATGCTGAATGAAATCAAACGGTAGAGGTTTACTGTAGTCGATTCACGGATTGTTCATGTGTTTGGCATGGTTAAAGAGGAGGGATGGGAGGAGTTCCAATTCCCCAAAGCCATTGTTTTCTCAACGTCAACATTTGCAATGCAGCAAAGGTCTCTCGCCACCTAACGCCACTTTGCATGGTTTACATTTTGTTCAAACTGTGCTTGGTGATTTGACTTCTGATTTAATATGTTACCCCTTTATTAAACATTTATTGAGAACTAGCTTGGCCATCTGGTCGTGGGAGGTTCATTAAGGACTTCACAATGGCAAGTGATAATGTCTACATTGAAGTCACATTTATGCTGCCTAGTGGACATGTATCATGAACACGAGGGGCCCCCTAAAGCCTGCCTGTTTTAAGACCACAGGGTCTACTTAATCTGCCCCATTCAACAGTGATCAGACCAGCCAGAGATTGATGAATCTGGAAGGAGGTTAAAGGCTGCTCACTGTGTGAAGACCAATATAAACCCAAAGTTTAGTTAGCCAAGACTCAGAGGGGACAGACGCTCTGCAGTGGAGGTTGCAAAGAAGAGGGAAACACTCGGAGGCAAATGAAAGCAATTTCATTACTTCGATACTTTAGTTGTGACGCTTGTTCTCAGCTGCAAAATACAGAAAGACAATTCAAATGTAGACAAATAAATACATCTTCTCATAGGGTCCTTCACTAGTCCTTGGCTAGTTTACAGTAGCACCGTGCAACATGCCAGGGTCTAAATCTTATGAAGTGTTTATTAGTAAGGCTTTTGACAAATCGAAGTTGTGATGGTGCAAACAATAACAGTAACAAAAAATACGGAACCTTCATAACAAGTGTTTTTTAGTTGCTATACTGGTGGAAAGGTCACAAAGCTGCCTCAAGCATCACCACAGCAATGCTTTATCATTTGGTTCTGATGTTTAACTTTTTTCATATGTAGCCCTTTTAAAGGGCAAGAACAATATTTGGTCATTCACATTTTAGTTGAAATGTCTGCGATGTGTCAGTCAGTAATCAGTGAAGCCTGAAAAAATGAATTGGTGAAGAAAATTATATTAACATCTATTCTAAATCTATTCTACCCTAATGGTTTTATGCCATTAAAAATGATTAAATAGAAACATAAAATTAACAAACAGTCAGTTGCTAATTTTTCACACATTGGGGACATTTTTTGAATACCCATGTATTATTTGCATGAAGAAAATTAGAAGCTTTTGGTGTCAGACAGGTCTCTTATTAGCTTCTTTATAAAGACATTTTCGGCTTTAGTTCATGCCACTCTTTTCTTTGTATCTGTATTTTTACATTTTTGCTGCAAATATTTTTATGACTTATTGACTGCTGAAACAGAAATTGGCAAATCTGTTCTATATTTTTGGCAAGCACCATGTTCATATTCCAGCCATCTGTCCTCTCCTTGCACGTTGGCTTAAACCTCTAACACCTCACACATCACAATTCACAACACTGTATCATTACTCACTTTGAGGGGAAAGAACACAGATGATTTGTTTGGTCGGGAATTATCCAAATTTGTGGATATGTTGTCGAGGGCAGTGTGGGGTCCATGAGAAACCATGCAAAGTTCAGTACAGTAGTCTTTTTAGCATTCACCATCTGGTGCTTTCTCACAGAAAGACAGCAGACAGGCACGTGTGGACCTAGTGTAGTTTACTGTGAAAGCCTGTAATAGGATTAAGCAGCTCGTCGTCTTGTCAGTCTGGATTAAAATATTGCCTTTGCTAAATACTAGTGATGGCGCTCAACACTCTTCTGACATTCATAATAATAGTTCCACACTAGATGCTGTCATCCCTATCATTAAAGAGGAACCGGTTCACAAAAAGCCTCAATATTCTGATCTGCAAGTGTTCCATACATGGTGAAAGAAATATACCATTTATTTATTTACAGTATAGTCCACATTTTGTCACAAACCAGTCCTTTCTTTAACAGTAATAACTATATTCAATTTGCTACAACAAACTTACCCATGCAAGTCATCTATTATTAAAAATGTTATTAGTTGGACAAAATCTGAACCAAGACACCTAATGAGATTGGGAAGTGGGAACAAAATTGGATAATTTGCCTTTGTAATGGTTCTATTTTGCTGCACTTCAGTAACATGACAGTTCAATTATGCCACCATTAATATTTCAGGAGTATGTAGCATTAGTACCCAGAGGGAACTTAGAGGACTCTTAGTGGAGGATGAAAGAGAAACTGATGAATCTAAGAGTGAAGGAATGAGGCTCAGTTGGTGTCGAATATACTGTAGATCTGCTGACCTGAGGTACTGTGTGTTCTGTATGAATTGCTGAAGAATGACCTCACAAATTCAACATGAATCCTGTGACAAAGTAATAGTCTATAGAGCTGCTGTCGCAAAAAAAGCAAGAAAGCAGAAAGTGTAAGAGTAATATCTACTTATTTTTATCATTAACCCATTACAGGGGTGCCTTAGTTGAGTTCACTGCCAACATTAAGCAAATTTATGTTGCAGTCAAAGCAAAAAATTTGACAGAATGACAGCTCAAACTTGTTAGGCGTGACTCCAGGCATCACGATATATGTTGTCAGACACCCCAAAATGGGGTCAAACCTAGGTTGGATCGGACCATCACAAAAAAAGACAGGTGGCGACTCGCACATGCACATCGAGCGATTTGATTTATGGATGCCCTAAACACCTATACTGTATAGGCTTATAAGGCTGCACATACAGTATATTTTACTTTATCACTTTTATTAAACCACAAAAAGTTCCAGTTAAGGAATAAGCAGGTTGCTCCAGTGAGAGAATATGGGCCTGAATTCACAGAGAAGAATGGGGATATTGAAAGGCTCAACCTTTCTCCCGTTCACATGAACTTGAATGTACTCTGTACTCTATAGTACGTACATCGTTTGCATACATTTTGCCGACAGAGACTGCAAGTTCTGTTATTTCATCAAGAGGTACATGTGGAATTATAAATACACTACAGGTACGTATTGTCATAAAACACATGTACTTGATACTGTATACTCTGACTCAGCTGGGTCTTACTAGCTTAAATCCTGGAAATGCATTTTTAACGTCCATGAATGCTTATGTGCATTTTAATTGCCTGTCATCTGTGATTTGTGTCATGATCCTGCCGCTCCAGCACGAGCAGGTGCGCTGATTGGGAGGTGCACACCTGCGCCTCATGCAGCCTGATTATGCTGTGGATTTATATGACCGCGATGACAACTGGCCGGTGCCAGTTCGCTGATCTTCATGTCCCGTTCGTGTGCTCCGGTATCCCTGACTGAACCTGTGTGTACTGACCTTTGTCCGTTCTCCGACCAACCTTGTAAGCCTGACTCCTTCGTTACTTCTGCCTGCGTTGATTGTTCTCCTGTGTACCGACTCCTGCCTGCCCGCTCACCTGCTCTCTTCGCCCGACGTCCCAACTACCGCTGCTGCACCGGACTGCCTGCTCGATCCCCTACCTCTGCATATAATAAACGTGTCTCCTTGAACTACCTTGCATCTTCCGAGTCCTGCATTTGGGTCCTACTCTCGTTCTGATGGGACGTGACAATTTGCTACATTACATTTATTACATTCAAGTGTTGAAAACAAGTGGCCGAGTGATCGGTGACTGAGAAAATAGTTATTAAACCCCACACACAGGGCCAGATTTCAGCGACATTGCTCGGTTTGCGGCAGGTTCAAGGGCCTTATTGAATTTAAACCAATAACAAACAGAACAGAGGAATGGATGTATTTAGTCTCTTTCAGTGCCAAATGGCTTGCAACTAGCCATATTGGAGCAATACAGAAATCGGGAACAAAGCAAAACATTTCCACTCCCTTAACATGGGAAAAATATTTCCAAATTGAAATATGTAATCTGATTATGCTCCATGGATATCAAAACAAAGCCAACACTGTCATCACGCTGAACCAGTTAATATGTTTAAGTGAAGGGGAAGGTCTGCCACATCTGCTTTTATCTCCTTTTCATCGTATTGCTTCTTATCTGTTCTCTTTGAAGTACCAGAGGACTGTAGTCAGAGTAGTGTGGGAGCATTGCCTCATTGGCCCACAGAGAGATGAATTCACAAGTTGTACTGGATGGACCGGAGTAATATTTTTGGGGAACAAGCAGAGCATTCTCCTCTCTGCATTCATTCACTTGGTCAGACAAATGCTGACAATTTCCGCTGATGTATCCGTGCCACAGCAGGACATGATTAATGGCACTTGCATTTCAAATTCCTCCCTAAAACAAAACCTGAAGGATTGTATTTTAGTTAACCACGCGAGAGTTCTGATTTCAGTCAGAAGATAAAAGAAGACTCTAGAAACAGTATACGTATGACATGCCTGTTCAAAAACATAACATAATTACCAGTGAAAAAAAAGCTTTAGTGTTGTAATGCAGTTCTTAAATTTCCTGTTCTGGTTCTGAGCAGAGCACCTGGATAATACTACACTGGATACGCTGTATAGTACAGCTATCAGATATGTGGCCGACTTCCTTTCTTAGGGTCAAGCTGAGGTTCTGTTGAGACAAATCCAGTGGATTCATGACAAGACTACACAGTCAAGATTTAGATCACAGTGACAGTATTTATCCTGAATACGACAGGTTTACAAGCGTTGCAATACCGGAGGTTTATGTTATTGCAAAACTCACTCATTCAGCATTGAGCCAGGATCTACATTTGCTTTTTAAGTTAAGTGTTTTAAGTGTTTTGCGGGAAAGAATAAAAAAGTACGACTGAATCACAAATATTTGTCAAACAATAAACTGCATGGAATGTATAACCCGAATACAACCATCCAAGGAAACATTATAATTCTGTGAAACAGGTTAAAATCTAATTCTACAACTAAATGAAATTGCAATCATTATTTGAAGACATTAAACAAATTAATGGAAATATTTATCGACCCATCCATCCATCCATTATCTACCGCTTTTCCGGGTCAGGTCACAGGGCAAGTAGCTTCAGCAGGGATACCCAGACTTCTCTTTCTACAGCCACTTCTTCCAGCACTTCCGGAGGGATCCCGAGGCGTCCCAAGCCAGCCGAGCGACATAGTCTCTCCAGCGTGTCCTGGGTCGTCCTCGGGGTCTCTTTCCGGTGGGACATGCCCGGAACACCTCACCACGGAGGCGTCCAGGAGGCATGCGAATCAGATGCCCCAGCCACCTCATCTGGCTCCTCTCAATGCGGAGGAGTACCGGCTTGACACTGAGCCCAACTCGGATGACTGACCTTCTTCACCCTATCTCTAAGGGAGAGCCCGGACACCCGGCGTAGGAAACTCATTACGGGATCTTGTTATTTCGGTCACGACCCACAGCTCATGCCCATAGGTGAGGGTAGGAATGTAGATTGGTAAATTGAGAGCTTCGCCTTTCGACTTAGCTCCCTCTTTACCACAATGGACCGATGCAAAGTCTGCATCACTGCAGAAGCTGCACCAAACCCTCTGTCAATCTTCCGCTCCATTCTTCTCTCACTCGTGAACAAGAAACCATGATGCTTGAACTCATCCACTTGGGAAAAGATCTCATTCCCGACCTGGAGAGGGCATGCCACCCTTTTCCAACTGAGGACCATAGTCTCGGATTTGGAGGTGCTGATTCTCATCCCAGCCGCTTCACACTCGGCTGCAAATCGCTCCAGTGAGAGCCGGCGATCACGGCTTGATGAAGGCAACAGAACCACATCATCTGCAAAGAGTAGAGATGCGATGCTGAGGCCACCAAACTGGACACCCTCTCTGCCTCAGCTCCGCCTAGAAATTCTGTCCATAGAAATTATGAATAAAATCGGTGACAAAGGCCTTGACGGAGTCCAACTCTCATCGGAAACAAGTCAGACATATTGCCGGCAATACGGACCAAACTCCGACAGCAGTCATACAGACCCGAACAGCTTGTATCAGGGGATTCAGTACACCATACTCCCGAAGAACCCCCCACAGGACTCCCTGAGTGACACCGTCGAATGCCTTCTCCAAGTCCACAAAACACATGTAGACTGGTTGGGCGAACTCCCATGCACACTCGGGGATCCTGCCAAGGGTGTAGAGCTGGTCCACTGTTCCACGGTCAGGACAAAAACCACATTGCTCCTCCTGAATATTATCCAACCTGTTCACACCAACTAAAAACCTCAGCATCTTCTATTCTACTACCTCCAGTTCTGCTTCCTGTTGTTTCTTCAGAGCCACCATCTTTAATCCATATCATGGCTGGCATCACCACTGTTTTATAAACTTTGTCCTTCATCCTAGTGAATACTCTTTTGTCACATAGAACACCTCTAGTCACCACAAGTTTCGGGCATTGTGAATATTCTGCTCCGGTTCAATGTCCCCCACATTGTCGAGCAGCTCTTTTTGACCGGCAATATGGCGCTGTGAAAATGTTGACGTCACGTGCACGAGCTCTCTCTCTCTCTCTCTCTCTCTCTCTCTCTCTCTCTCTCTCTCTCTCTCTCTCTCTCTATATATATATATATATATATATATATATATATATATATATATATATATATTAGTACAAATTGTCAATTAATTTTTAATTTTGCATGACACCGCCCGTATATAACGGAATGAACCAAACGTCCACATGAATCCATCATCGCATAGCAACTCTGCCAGTGAGGTCCCATGCCCCCACTGTCTTGCATTGGGAGACAAGAATGCTGACCGTTGACCTGATTGCCCGTCATGCCAGCACAGCGACCTGTACCCTCTTTAATGATTGGAGAGTGAGGTTTACAAATGTACATCTGCAAAACCTAGCTTTGCTTACACAGGTACTAGCTTCAAAGGAGCTACATGGCTTCTTATGCATCACTCGTTCTTTACACATACAGTAGGTGTAACTGAGTATGTTTAGTATTGTAGGCTAATTGTTTTGCTGAAAACATCAATGACTGTCTCAAGGAGCTGACACTGCTGACATCCCAATTAGCTTTTGCCATGGCAGTTTACTCATTTTCATTGGGTCCACATATACTCAATAGTGCAAATAATAGATGAGGACTCCACAAACTATACCACTACGGTACAGGAGTTACACACCATTCATTGAAGTTACAGAAAACGTGATTTAAAACACAAAAATATATATTTTAATCGCCAAGCAACACCTTTTAGATGAACAAAGTATTAAGTGGATAGAATAAGACCAAATACTCAGCAGGCATGTTAAACTCACAACACGGGGGCCACATCCAACCCGCCATGTCATTTTATGTGGCCGGTGAAAGCAAATCATTTACTTCAACTTTCATATTGTTGCTAAAATTTGGACAAAAATGCACATTGTAATATGTAATACTTTAAAAATGTTGCAATATTATAATATTTTTTTTAATTGTTCCTAAAGCCCTTTTTAAAGCAAAATCATAATTAGTTAAACAAACTATTTTCCTTGACTTTTGATTTTAAACTTTGTATCCCTCAATTTGTTTTGCACATCTAATACAAATGATAGGGCGATGAATCATGTGGTTTTGCAGTGATAACGACCCTCTGAAAGAAATTGCACCAATGGGTTCTGTGACAAACTGAGTTTGACACCAGCATTTCAGATAATAGATAAGATAAGATGTTGAGGTTCTCGCTCGGAGTGACCAGGTTGGATAGGATTAGAAATGAGCTCATTAGAGGGACAGCCAAAGCTGGATGTTTTGGAGACGAGATTCGAGAGAGCAGACTTCGATGGTTTGGACATGTTCAGAGGCGAGAGAGTGAGTATATTGGTAAAAGGATGCTGAGGATGGAGCTCCCAGGCAAAAGAGCGAGAGGAAGACCAAAGAGAAGGTTTATGGATGTGGTGAGGGAAGACATGAGGGCAGTTGGGGTTAGAGAGGAAGATGTAGGAGATAGGCTAAGATGGCAAAAGATGACACGCTGTGGCGACCCCTAACGGGACAAGCCGAAAGGAAAAGAAGAAGAAGATTTCAGATAATAGTAAGATTCCACATTAACCATTAAATGCAACATTTTCTAACAAAAAGATGGAAGTTTTACAATAATTATTCACATACATATACAATATTCCATAATATATTTACTTTTAGAATGCTAAGCTTTGGCTGTTCAGTTGGTCAATTACAATGCGGCTTTGAGCTGCTGAACTGTTGAGCTTGAAATCATGACAATTATTCATGGTTTGCTCAAAATTACATGTTCATATTTAAAATACACACCATGCATGAAAGTGTCTTCAAATAATTATCAGAAGACACACATTTCTTCTATCGTTAAAGCTGTCAGACTGTTTTATCCAACGAGTAAATTCCTCAATGTGCAAAAATGTAAACCAATTTTGACATAGATAAACGTTACATACAACAAGTGACATCATCCTTTGCTCTAGTCCCCATACGGAGAGTATATCTCTTCAAGGGCAATAACATTCAGTATAAACAGCAAGTATTCATAAGTAACCAACTACAAAAATGCAGAGCGCTCAGCTGGCTTTGTGTTGTGTTACACAGACTTGATATTGACGAACATGAGCACTGAGCACTGTGGTCACATATGTTGCCTCAAGCCTCTTTCTATGTTAAGGCGCTCATTAAGCCTCTGACAATCAATCCCACAAAGCCCCATGTAAAAGGCTATTCACATGGAGCGCACAAAGAAGATGTGGAATGCAACTTCCACTACACGATCCCCATCTCATGGCAGACAACGATAGATGAAACAGTATGAAAATTGCATCACTTGCCCTCATAAATATCAAACATTATGCAGTGGTGGCTATCTTTTGATGAAGCTGCACTTAAGTTATTGCTCTGTTAAATTGACAACTTCTTGCCAAAGTGTTGTTTTGTTACGGAAGAAATACATTGTGATACTTTCACTAACCAATAGTTTTAGGGTCATTTTTTTAAAGCTCATAAAAAAATCTACAGCATATAATCAGCTACAGTTGTTTTTCTTGGTATACCTGACCTCTTAGTATGCATGCAATTTTTTTCTGTAGGATATTGCTATAGTACACATAGAAACAAGTATAAAAACGGAGATCAATATTGGCAATATTTTGGGAATGATTCTGATTGATATTCTTCTCTCAGCTTCAAAATACTTTTCAGGCTTAGACAGCTATCTGGTTTTCATGTCAGTTGGGCATAGAACTGTAAATCTCCCATAGATGGGCTTAACTCAAATGCTAAAGTGAACACAGGCATTTAAATATTTATCATTTGAATAATCACTGTAATCGCACCCAGGAGAGCCACAAAACATCTCCGTAGCACAAAAATGTGCTCAGAAGAAAAATGTGGGTTAAATACAAAATGAAAAAAGGTGCTTAATATGTATTTTGAGTTCTGTATTGAATAGTGATTTAAATATCAGGAAATAAAAGCTGAAATATTTTATTTCTACTCTCTTTGTCTATCTGTTGCTTACTAGCCATGACCCTAGTGAGGACAAGCATTTCAGAAAATATGTATTTTTTTAAATTTTTTGTCTCATATTGATTAACTTGCTGTTAAACTCAAATGTTTTCCTTGGGCATAGAGGAATTGGCCTCACCTTTACTGCAGAAACACAATATAGTTCAACCCAAACTTGTCTTAGTGTTTAAATATGGGATGTGATCACGGAGTTGACAAAAGATTTTCATTCAACACAATACAGTACTTTTCTATAAAGTCACTAATGTTGTAGTGGTACACACGCCTGACTTTGGTGTAGCAAGTGTGAGATTGATTCCTGCTCGGTGATGGTGTTGATTTGTGCCCTGTCACTGACTGGTGACCAGTTCAACGTTTTGTCTGCTTTACTAGTTAGTTGGGATAGGCTCTAGCACTCCTTTGTCTCTTGTGAGTATAAATTAAATTGGTTTGTAAAAGGATGGATTGACAAATGTTTTCGTATTGAACATACAGTACTCTATTCATTGTCATACAATCTACACTTTTGAAGCACACACAGTTTGTTGCACGCCAAGGACATTGAGTTGATAAACAAATGAATTAATCGACCGGTTTTGACTTTAGGAATTAAACAGAACCTAATTGTTCTACTGTGAGGAACAGCTAGTTCAACTCTATGGCTCTACAGACGGACTGAGGCCGACTGACATGTTAACAGAAAGCTCAGTCAAGTGCTGAGACTGTTGATAGAAACCACGAAAAGCACAAGCTCTCTCCTACAGCACAAAGGGTGGAGGAAGGGATAGCATGAAGCGCACGGAGTGTGGATGATGTATGATGGAGGGACTGGTCTTAGACATGAGTTTTACCAAGGGGAAAGTTATAAACGAGAAGGGGGTGGGAGTGGGGGAGGTGGGGAAAACTTTAATAATGCTGATGTGGCCATAACCCCAGTGGACTACCAACCAAGGTATGGTTAATTCCCTCACCAGATCTAGCAGCCACAAATACACCAAGGCAATTTCTTGGGCATGTTTATGACTAAATGGTTTGAAATATGTAGCAATGTAAAAACTGTTCTATGATACAGTAATCATTTAGCCATTCTTGACGACACCAAAGTTTGACTTTAATCCTGTTAAAAACAATATGATGCTCCATTTGACTCTTTAGGTTATCTTTAGGTTCCCATTAATGTTTTTGCAAGATTAAAATATAGGTGACAAGATCAGTGACACTGGAGCTGGTGAGGGGAGGGACTTGTTTTTTTTTTTTTTTTTTTTTTTTTGTGGCAGTGAGTCGGGGTGCTCAGAATGAATGCAGTTAGCCAAAGTCAGTAATTGAGAGCACTCCTACTTCTCTGCAGTGCCAGATCCTTAGAGTCCATCAGCACTCATTAAGCCACAACAGGATGGAGCTGTCATTAAGGCCACACAAATACAGGGAAGCCTTGTGAACGCTACACAAATGCTTAATGCTCTGGGGCTGGGCCGCCATGGAAGCTGACTGAGATGGGTGCCTACCAAGGCAGGCAGTTCCGAAATGCTTAGTGTTCATGCATTTGTGGAGGCAAACTTGACATTGTCCAGGGCACAACTCCAAGGGAAAGTCACTATTTCCGCTGTTTTGTGCTACTCTTGTAAGTTACTTTGAATCAAATGTTAAAATACCTGAGAAGAAAGCAGCACTATTTTCACATGGAATTTCCTATGGGATGAATATATTCTCTACCTACCCAACATACATACCGTACCTGCCTAAGCAGAGCTAACCCAACAAATGCTTTTTTTCCTCATTGAAATAACAGTATGTCTCGTCACCCCACTCGCAGTCACAGTTCCATCTGCTATAGTTTAGTGTAATCTTTCCAGAAAAAAAATATTCTTTACTGGCACAGAAAATGCTTACAACATCTTTAATTTATGACATGACTCTTATCTCCCGAAAGCAGCAATAAATAAATCTTATCAGATTGCTACAAGATAGAGGTCTGCAAGTATATCGTTCTGGTAGGATTACAATCATGCTCCCTTGACCTCCTGTCCCTCCTCAGGCAAGCAAACCAATAAAACATTAAAAAAAACAATAGACAAATTCAGACCTTATCTATATTACTGCCCATTTTGAGAAACATGCTTACACTGCAATTTGTGGCTCCAATCAATCGAAAGTGGCCATGTATTAGTCACTGTGTGGACTGAAATTGGCGTTCCACCTGTCCACAAATGATAGACGCTATTGCCTCAGAGGGAATGTAAAAAATGAGTCAGGGTTCAGGCATTAATATTCTGAGGATTGCTGTGGAAGAACACTTTCTCCCTTTTACATAATCTGGTAATTGTGCTAGCTATACAAAGTGTGAGGCTATTAACTGCTCTTTGGGCAAGCAGCCCTTTCCAAATAGAAGTTATCTGTTACTCAGACTGTCAGAAACTACCAGTAAACCTTAAACCTGTCATATACAAGTGTGTCGTCTCGGCGTTGTCTGATAATGTACGTTCTGTACCTAGGATACCGAATACAGTTAACTTCTGCTTTATTGCAGTCCACCTATTCTGTATCATATTCTTTACAATAATAATAACAAGGAAATAAAAATAAGAATAATAATAAGGCAATTCACCACCACTGCCTTCACCCAAAAACATGGATTAATTGGAGACTCTAAATTGTTAGTGTTGTTAGATTACGGGTTGATGAAGCCAACAGTACCACATCATCTGCAAAAACAAGAGCTGCAACAATGAGGCTACCAAATCGGACCCCCTTTATGCCATGACTGCACCTTGAAATTCTGTCCTTCCAACCTTCACCGGAAACGAGTCTGATTTATGGCAGGAATACGGACCAAACTCTGACACCGATCACAAAGGGGCCAAATAGCCCATATCAGTGGGTTCAGTACCCAATAATCCCGAAGCACCCACCACAGGACACGGTCAAGGGACACAGTCAAATGCCTTCTCCAAGTCCACAAAACACATATACACAGGTTAGACGAACAGCCATGCACTCTCGAGGACACTGCCAAGGAGAGGTGGTCCATTGTTTCACAACCAGGATGAAAACCGCACTGCTAATCCTAAATCTGGGAATCAACTTCCCGATGATCCTCCTCTCCAGCACCCCTGAACAGACCTTACTGGGGAGCCTGGTGACTGTGATCCCCCTGTAGTTGGAACACACCAGGGAACCTTTTTTAAAAAGGGGACTCACCACCCCAGTTTGGCAATCCAGAGGCACTATCCCAGATGTCGAAGCAATGTTGCAGATGCGTGTAAACCAGACCAGCCTCACAACATCCAGAGCCTTTTGGAACTCCGGGCGAATCTCATCCACTTCTGGCGCCTTGCCACCGAGAGTGTTTTAACCACCTTGGTGACCTCAAGCCCAGAAATAGGAGAGCCTGCCTCAGAGAACTCAAACTTTGTTTCCTCGTGGGAAGGTCTGTCAGTGGTATTGAGGAGGTCTTCGAAGTATTTTCCCCATCGATTCACACCATCCTGAGTGTTTTCCAAGGCTTCGCGGAACTTTTCAGAAATTTTGAAGCTGCACTTATCAGGTGGGTAGACGAGATCACTTCCTCTTGTGTTTCTGGTTTCTAAGTATAAGGTAGGCATTTTGGTCTCCTCCACATATTTTCATTGTTTTGTTGTAAAAGGTGAATATAAAGTAGCTTAAAATGTTTGCAAAGCGGTTGTAGTAATGGAGGCGCAGCGTTGAATGTGTTTCATTATTTTCAAACATAAACTCTCAAGGTGGAGAAGGGGAGACGTTGTCAAGGTCTGTGTGTTGACCATGTCTTTAATGTTGCAGAGCTTTGAGGGTCTTTGTGAAGAGAGCTCTGTGAACATTTGTGAATGTATTTCCTTTATCATACAGGTATGTGAGTTTATGCAAGTTTTTTAATCTATATTCTTGTCATCTATTGCAATCTAAATCATATTTTATTTGTTTTTGTGATATTTTTCCTTCCTATTGTGTTTCTGGCTTCTAAGTGTAACAGCTTTGAAGGTCTTTGTGAATAGAGCTCTGTGAAAATTTGTGAATGTGTCTCCTTTTTAATACAGAGAAAAGATTAAACCAGGTTGAGACCAGCCATGTGTGTCTTCTCATTCATCATACAAAAAAAATACACAACACAGAGTTAGACCCACTACAGTTACACAAAAAAATATATAGGCTAATATCTTCATTTCAGATGTCAAAAAATGTTAGCAGGCCCGCATACATTAATTCAAATGTATAATCAATCAATCAACAACAATTTGGGTATGGTAGTTGTCCTATCGTGAAAATTGCAATATAAAAAGTGGAGGTATTGTGCTCTCAGAGATGAAACTGTCACGAACGAGGCTTGAGGGCGGACCCAAATGCACGATTCCAGAGGTAAGCAGGTAGTGCACTGAAAGCCTTTATTCGGTCCGTGGTCAATGATCAGCGAGTCAGTCAGGAAAAGCAGCAGTATCAGAAGAGGCAGGCTTACTAG
Organism: Syngnathoides biaculeatus; assembly: GCF_019802595.1. Classification (NCBI taxonomy): domain Eukaryota; kingdom Metazoa; phylum Chordata; class Actinopteri; order Syngnathiformes; family Syngnathidae; genus Syngnathoides; species Syngnathoides biaculeatus. The sequence continues at coordinate 2,345,065 of NC_084649.1, forward strand.
GATGGTCAGGGAACAGGCGAGGGTCGGTACACAGTAGGTCAGGTATACGGGAGTGCGGGAACGAGGCATGGGAATCAACGATCTGGCGGAGGACTAGTTTTTTTAGTTAGTGTAATCAGCCAAAAAAGGGTGCAGGTGTGTGCCGACTAATTGGCTGACCACGCCCAGCCTGAGGAGGATGCCAGGGGCATGGCAGAAACAGATGTTCAGTAGGTGTTGTCTTAGGAGTGCACATAGCTAAAACAATCACTCAGTTCGCCATCTGTAATGCTCCAACAATTGGCTGGAAGAACTCGAAAGAAAGTGTGGAGAGCTGGAAAAAGTGTGGAATAATCTGTCATGTGTGACTGGAATCAGGATTTTGCATTCACACTTTTAGGGTAGAAATTCGCAACATGTGGTCAAAGTCCTTGCTCAGCTTAGCTTCAACCAGAATACCAAACACATTCTCCAACTGGTGATCCATTGTAGAATGTGTGTAAGTTGTTTGATGCGGCTTTTTAAGAGGCATTTTTGTCTGATCAGATTGTTTATAGTGCCGTGCAGAATAAATCCACTTTCAACACAGATCTGGAAATAATTGAGGAGACGATGACAGCAGCACAGATAAGAAACAAAAGGCACATTTCATCCAGATGTGGCCAACACAGTGCGTTAATTCTGCCTTTTTTTTTGCTTGCAGTCACAGATCATTAAGAGGGCCATGCACATTGAAAGCCGTTATCCATTAGGCTTGCTCCTTTCAAATAGTTTTTTGCCATTTCCAAACAGTGAACTCACACAGGTTTTATTTAATTAAACATGGCAACAACACAGGAGAGCATTCAATCTTTGCATCTGTTACTGTATATGAAATGGAAAACATCCCCAGAAAATGTTGTTTTCCTTATTGATTAAACATGTTTGTAGACAGTGGATCTTTCTTTGATTTCCATATTATTTTAGTATGTAGGAAGATAGTGGATCTTAGTAGGTATTTCACAGGGGTTATTTAAAAGGGGAAAAAAGTGTGTGTGTGTATATATATATATATATATATATATATATATAATATATATATATATATATATATTTTTTTTTTTTTTTTTTTTTTAATACGTATGCATGAATGTGAGGGGCGGAGGAGGAGGAGTGAAGCTCCAGGGAGAAGAGATACCGAGGGGGTGGATGACTTCAAATACTTGGGGTCAACAATACAGAGCAATGGAGAGTGTGGTAAAGAAGTGAAGAAACGTCTCCAAGCGGGGTGGAACAGTTGGCAGAAAGTATCTGGTGTTCTATGTGACAGAAGAGTCTCCGCTCGGATGAAGGGCAAAGTTTACAAAACAGTGATGAGGCCGGCCATGATGTATAGATTAGAGACAGTGGCACTGAAGAAAGAGCAGGAAGCAGAACTGGAGGTAGCAGAAATGAAGATGCTGAGGTTCTCGCTTGGAGTGAACAGGTTGGATAGGATTAGAAACAAGCTCATTCGAGGAACAGCCAAAGTTGGATATTTTGGAGACAAGGTTAGAGAGAGTTTGGACAAGTTCAGAGATGAGAGAATGAGTATATTGGAAGAAGGGTGCTGAGGCTGGAGCTGCCAGGCAAAAGAGTGAGAGGAAGACCAAAGAAAAGGTTGATGGATGTTATGAGGGAGGACATGAGGACAGTGGGTGTTAGAGAAAAAGATGATAGAGATGAAAAGATGATAGGCTTCGATGGAAAAAGATGACACGTTGTGGCAACTCCTAACGGGAGTAGCCGAAAGGAAAAGAAGATATATATATATGTATACCTTCTCCAGGTGAAGGATGAGATCCTGACCCATGTGTAGTAGTTCAAGTATCTTGGGGTCTTGCTCGGTGCAGCATCTGCAGTGGAGCGGACTTTGTGGTAAAGTGGGAGCTAAGTCGAAAGGCGAAGCTCTAAATTTACTGGTCGATCTACATTCCTACCCTCACCTTTGGTCATAGGTTGTGGGTCATGACCAAAAGAACAAGATGCTAGCTACAAGTGGCCATAATGAGTTACGTCTCCATGATGTCTCTCTGGGCTTTCCCTTAGAGCTAGAGTGAGAATAACCCAATGTCGAGCTCCTCCTCCTCCACAATGAGAGGATCCAGAGTAGTTAGCTGGGGCGTCTGATTCCGATGCCTCCCGCACGCCTCCCTGGTGAGCTGTTCCAGGCATGTTCTTCCGGAAAGAGACCCCGGGACGACCAACGACAGGCTGGAGAGTCTGTTTCTCTGCTGGCTTGGGAATTCTTTGGGATGTCCCCGGAAGTGCTGTATGAAGTAGTTGGGGAAAGGGAAGTCTTGGCATCCCTGCTTAAACCATTGGCCACACGAACCAACCTCAGAGAAGTGGTAGAAGATGGATGAAGATGGCATATTTTTGGGATGTTGGAGGAAACTCAAGTGCTGGGAGAAAATTCACACAGGGAAAGGGAAAACATGCAAACTCCATGCCGGCTGGGCTCGGATTTGAACCACAATCCTCAGAACTGTGAGGTAAATGCTCTAACGAGTCGACCACAGTTCCACCATAGAAAATTAGTGGAGTAAAAATCCATCCATCCTTTTTCTTAGCCATGTATCTTAACAAGGGTCACAGGAATGTTGGAGTCTTTCCCAGCAGTCATTGGGCAGGAGGCAGGGTACATCTGAACTTGTTTTCCAGCCATATGCAGGGCACACATAGACAGACAACAATCACACTCACAATCACACGTAGGCGTTCCCATTTGGGAAACCTTGACATTATGAATATGTCTCTGTTCAAAGCAATTCTGGCCTTTCTGTACACTCTTTGTCGATATTACTGATACCATGGGTAAAAAGGAAAAAGAAATAATATTGGAAATTCGCTCTAATGAATCGCTCATAACATGCTTCGGCCGCACTGTGTCCGCCATTTTGATCGGGAGCTTGGGGTGCTTAACAACAGTATCTAAGTAGCCGTGCCTTAGGCGCCCTGCACAGATCTGTGAATAGTTGAACAGGCTACATCGGTGGTGTCAAACATACGGCCACCAAGTCAGATTATCCAATCCAGCCCATGGGAACAGAGAATACGTTGACTGCTAATTTTCAATAAAAGTAACCTTTATTGATAATTTTGTCCACTGGAAGGTGCACTGACGACACTTAAATGATATGGATGTAAACAGTGGTAAGTTTCAGGGACATAAAATGGTATGCGATGTTCAAACTGTGAAAATAAATACCATCCATGCATCTATTTTCTGAGCCTGTTATCCTCACGAGGGTCTCGAGAGTGCTGGGGCCAATCCCAACTATCATTGTGCAGGATGCGGGGTATACCCTCAACCGGTTGCTAGCCAATCAAAAATAAATAAATCCTGTAGACATGTTTTAAAATACATTAAATATTACAAAATTTCAGTCAAACGCTTCACGTCAAAAAAAGTTGGCTTTGTTAGAACTTTGCTGGGTTTTTTTTTTATTCACTGCCATTACTTACATTTTTATGTATACATTTACAAAGGATGCATAACTAAATGGTGCACGCTCACCGATTCATCATATTGTTAAAAATTTCAAACTGTTAATTTGATATGCAACAAAATTTGATAAGAATGAAATAATCCATCGATCCTTCCATTTTCTTCACCGCTTATCCTCACGAGGGTCACGGGAAGTGCTGGAACTGGAACAAAACTATCTCAGCTGTCAACGGGCAGGAAGCAGGGTACACCCTGAACTGGTTGCCAGCCAATCACAGGGAACATGGAGACAGATAACAGTCACACTCACAATCACACCTACGGGCAATTTAGAGTGTTCAATTAATGTTGCATGTTTTTGGGATGTGGGAGGGAACTAGAGTGCCCTGAGAAAACCCAAGCAGGCACAGGGAGAACATGCAAACTCCACACAGGCGGGGCCAGGATTGAACCCGGGTCCTCAGAACTGTGGGGCCAATGCTTTACAGCACCCCCACCATCCCGCCTGGATTAAAAATATATAGTAATAATACATTGAGCCTTTGGTGGTGTGAAGATTCACAAAGCTAAGTACAATACACCTGTCAGATTACTGTGTGAGGATTTTTACATAAAACATTACATAATTATCATATTTAAGGAGCATAATTTCCATCAACAGTAGTTTGTATATCAAAGAAAGTCTTTGAGTAATCACTCAAACCACAAGCAACTTCCTCTCCATAGTCCTGTTACTCCAACAAGGAGGTTTAATCATATTCAGAAAATGAGCTTTTTCCTTCTTATGGTCTTATAACAAAGAGAAGGAGAACTGACTGTTCAGTTGGACTCTCCATCATAATAAGCAGTACGGCTCTAATTGCCTTTTAAGGAGTGTCCTGCTGGCCACTTGCTTCCTCACACATTTCGGGTCAACCCTTCGGGATCACTAGGGATAAGAGGCCTGTCACACTACACAGCTAATCCCACAGTGGAAAATGTCACTGGGATCTTTCTCACATCAGTACACAGTAAGAGATGAAGGGCAGACTGATATTTGAGAGCATTTAGTGACTGTGTGTGTGCTTTTGTGTGTGGAGGGTGGTGGGTGCGGTCATGTCTTCGTGTGGTTTTACACAGATAGGTTGTCAAAAGATAGGCTGGCCAACTTTTGATGCTTCATTCCCATTTTCATTCAGTGACTACATAAAGGCAATACAGGGACCTCCCAGTGTTTTAGACAGTGTAAGGGCTAACAGTGTTGCTCAAACATCATACAGTATTGTAATGTTTGGGTGTGTTTAGAATAATTTATTTTTACTTATTGGTAATTTAAAAAAGGAATGTTTGGAGCTTCATTGACCATTTCTATAATGCTTTTCTCAAATTAACCTTGTTGCTGTGGGAACCCTGTAACTATGTTGTTCTCAGAGCATCTCTTGATAGCCAATTACCTCATCTCAGGTGCCATAGCCTAGAGGCACATTTATATTAAATGCCAGCAACCAAACTTGCATTATCTTTTCTTTGTGGCTTCTTTTTATGTTACACAATGCATGATTATTGTCTTGATTTTATGGTATTATTTTCCCATGAAAGCAGGCTCTGCATAGTTGGTATTCAGGGCAGTAGAGAAGTATAGATGACATCTGAGAAACAAGTTTTTGGTATATGCCTGCAACTACTTTTTATATTTTATAATTGGAATGATTTCAAAATCACCATAATAAGGAATGGAAGGACCGCAATGCACCATTTTACTAATATTATACAGTTTTTATGCTATATACGAATCTTAAATCTGTTATGAAGGAAACATTTTTATGTTTAGATTATTTGCAACAAATGATCAGACATTGCTGGATTCGCCGGAAAAAGACAGAAACGAAGCGGAAACAGCCGATCAGGGGCGTGATGTAGGACGTTGTAACAACAACATGGATCCCGTAGGAATACACTGTAAGAACACCGATGAATTTTCCGATAATTCGAGCGATGCAAATTATTCTGAAGGGTCCCACAAAGATGGTGAAGAATACGAGCTTTATGAAGGCGTTAAAGGTTATCAATTTGAGCCAGTTAGACAGCACACACGTTCAAATTCAGAATTCAGAATTCGAATTCAGTAGCTGGCGATGAAGAGGTCGACACAGCAGTCAGACCCATCGTGGAGGATATGCCTCGCATTGGAAATATTGACCAAGCATTTGTGAAGTTCTTGTTTGGTTTAGTTAGTCATAATCTGATAAATAGTAAAGGCTTACATATTCTGAATGTATAAACGAAGTTTTCAGTCTTGGTTTGAAATTATGCAAACCCTGTATGTTTAGTGATTTGACACAGAAGCCAAGAACGTAGTCTAAGTTGGTATATTTTCACAAATAAGTAATAATATAATAATATAATGCTGCTTTCTTTCGGCTTGTCCCGTTAGGGGTCACCACAGTGTGTCATCTCAGATGAACGCTAATATTTGTTTGGCACAGTTTTAATAACAATAATAATAATAATAATAAAATTAATTAAAATAATAAAAAATCATTTTTACAGATTGGTTTTAGCGTACAATCACTGAGGAATTCTCGAAACGAATGGGTTTTCTCCGGCATGAATACAAAAGACTCAGTTTATCGTCGTTCCAAAACAGCCCCTCTCAGAATTTGTGACATCAGAGGTCTGCCCACGAAATCAGTCATTTTGCAGATAAGAAAACGAGGTCAAAGTTCGTGGACTTTAAGTCATAAACACTTATATTTTTGGGTAAAAACGTTGAACAGGATATGCATTTTATGGAACCGTTGAACATATATTTTCATTTTGATAAGATCATTTGCATTAGAAATTAGTCATTCCATACACTATAAATATTGTACAGTATTACTTTTGTTGTGTATGTTTCATTAATAAAAATATATTCAACCACATTGACAGGTGCACCATATCAAGGCCATAGTGCCACTTTAAAGGTCATGCCTAAATTTATGTCAACAGAGTGTATTTTCAGGCTAACATGAAAAGCTCGAAGCCCACAAGTAAAATGTATGGAATGTTGAGATATGAGGAGGTAACTATGAAAAAATGATTGAGAAGCTATGAATAGTTTTTCATTACAGTATGTATATGCATGACCTTGAGCAATTTATTCTGGGACAGCAGGGCATTTGGCTTGCAGTGTAGCTTTTAGGCTAAAATCAAGTTGAAAGTGCAGCTTTCGTGCAACATTTGACTTTCAGGCGTTGGAATAGTCGCCTGCATGATTTGTTTGGCAAACATCTTACATCGGATGCCTTCCCGTATGTAACATACCCTTTTTTTGTGTAGCATTGGATGTGGTTGGGTTTTAGGGTACGAACAAGGAATTGAACCTGTGTCCTCTGCATCAAACTTAACCATTTCACCAATGTTGTTGTTTAAATCCTGAAGCCATCTAAATTAAACCACCATAAAGTGTTTGTTGCATAGTCAGGTAATTAGGATGACTGAAAAGAGAAAGATAATAAACTGAGCAAAAAATAAAAAAAAAATTAAAATCTTTAAAAAGTCCATATAAGGGTTACAAATCCAGAGGGAGATCTTATTCAGTGTACATTCAATATGATATAATTTGAAAAAAAATACAAACAGAAATGACTAATCAAAAAGCACTCCAATGATGGCATTCCATTTTCCCACTTCCATCAAGGGACATAGCTTTTCACTTTGTTCCACAGGCAAAACTCTTTCAGGTGTCGACAGTCTTACTGTTTTTCTGACATACAATTACATTGGTAAATAAGTCAGTCATCATTCAATAAATTTGCTTTTGTCATATTAAATGTCAGAAAATTAGATTATGGTATGTTCCACATGTTGGTCAAAAGGTCGCTGGGGAATTATTTTGAGGGATTGACACATCAATCCCGGAAAGCTTGAAGCGTTGAAGCCTTCTACTTCACATAGAGATGAAAAATAATTGCTCTTTCTTGCAATTACTAAAGAATGCCTGCTTATTTCCCATCAGAATTCTTACTCAGTATTGAATACATCAGTAACTTTTAGAAGCATATAGTTAAGTTAATCTAATATGTAGGTGTTGAAAATAAAAACATTTCCATGATCCATTTAGGTTCTGTTTACGTCAGCTTGAGCGGAAAGCAAACATTGGAACATGCCATCACTCAATCACTTCTTTCTAAAGATTTTTTTTTTTCAGTCAGGAATGCAAAGTTTAAAAGAAGCAAAGCGAAAATATAAACTTGGGTTTGGATAACCAAAAGTGTAGTAGATCTTAACTTCAAACCTGTGAATGGAAGAAAATTAGCATCACATCTTGTGCACAAAGCATACTGAAATACTATTCCAGAAAAAAAAAAAAAAAAACCTATTTCTCTGTGATCCATTAGGTATTATTCAGGGTCATTGATGGTGTTGGTCTGAAGAAATACTGGATTCTGTATTGTTATTTTGCTACTCTTGCCTAGTGTAGAAGATGTGAGGTAAGGTTGTGATGGGTAAGTTAGTTTGTTTTAATATGCAGCTAGCACAGTGCTCAAGAATATACTTGTGGAACCATTCAATAAGCAAAACTTTGGTATCAGTCATTTTATCAGCAAAAGAATCTTTTTCACAATTATTACCCTTGATTAGACTGTTGCAATGTAACATGAACATTAACATGTAACTTCACAGCCCATGCAAAATTCTGAACAAATGTTTCATTGTCCAAATACAGATTTCACTTTTCAATGTCTGCATTTAAAGAGGAAGAACCGAGGTCAAATGCCAGGAAACCATCAGCCTTATTTTCAGAGTTCTCATGCTGAGTAATAAGTCTGTCTGTACTGCAATCCCAAGTCAACATCAGTTACTGTGGACTATTCCATCTCACGAAATGGGTACCCTTTTGAACGTGTGAAGGAGCCGCAAAGTTATTAGCATTTTAGACCCAAATGAATAGATGGATTTGTTCCTGTGTTCCCTCAAAGACTATACTAGATTATTATGAATCACTCTGTTATGACCTTTGTGAAATTTGGGGACCACAGTAGGAACCATTGACAAGATATCCATCCATCTATTTTCCATACCACTTCTCCTCACCAAGGTCACGGGCATGCAAGAGCCTATCCCAGCTGATTCCGGTCAAAATTATTTCCAGTTTTTTTATTTAGTCTGTAATTTTGCGAAAGCCCCTGCCTCCATCCATCCATCCATCCATCCATCCATCCATCCATCCATCCATCCATCCATCCATCCATCCATCCATCCATCCATCCATCCATCCATCCATTCATCCATCCATTTTCTGAGCCGCTTATCCTCACAAGGTTTGTGGGAGTGCAGGAGCCTAGCCCAGCTGTCATCAGGAAGGAGGTGGGGTACACCTTGAACTGGTTGCCAGCCAATCACAGGGCACATGGAGACAGACAACAGTCGCACTTACAATCACACCTAGGGGCAATTTAGAGTCTCCAATTAGTGGAAATTTTAGGGATGTGGGAGGAAACCAGAGAGCCTGGGGAAAAACAAACATGCAGCTACAGGTAAAACATACAAACTCAACAGAAGCGGGGAGGGGTTTTCAACCCTGGTCCTCAGAACTGTAAGGTCAATCCTCAACAGCTGCACCATTGTACCGCCGAAATCCCTGCATGCAACTCTTAGATAACATTGTGAATTTGTTGAATGAATGCACTGAGTTGGCTGATTTGACTAATCTCACAATTCTACTATTTTGTACTATTTTGGACGACATGATTCATCGACAGTTTATCATTGGAAAAGAATGTAGTGCTTTAATATTAAGTTGCCTGTTCATTTTCCAAATGTGCCATATCAATACCATACAGATAAGAAACTACAGGGTGTTCTCTATTTAAGACGGTCTCGACCTAAAACATTTTAACTTTACGACACCTGAGTCTTGTCCGCCATTATGGCCCCGGCCCCATAGTGTTTCTGCTTCGCTCATGCACATTGCTTATCTGCCACCTTTTTTGACATTATGGCCCAAAAGAAAAAGATTTTTTTTTTAGCAATGCTGGTCCAGCCAAAAGAAAAGCAATGAACATGGAAATGAAGCATAATATTGTTTAAAAAAATCGGAGAAAGGATTAACACCAACGGACATGACAGACGTAAAGACTTGGGCTTCCGTCAAATGAGCGTGGCAATTATGATTAACGACAAAGCCCGTATTTTAGTGCATGTGAAGGGTTTCGCCCTGATGAGGGATGAAGTGACACGAAGCAAGTTTTTTGTGAAGAAAAAAATAACGATCGTTGCTGAGATCGAAAGATTACTTACATTATGGATCAGAATCACTGTGGGCTTAATATCACCCTAATGTTCATTCAGAGAAAAGGCACGGCATATTTTCCTAACTTTGAAAGAGCAGAAAGGAGAGGACGCTGATGATAGATTTACTGCTAGCAATGGCTATCTGCACTTGCTTCCTTACCAATAGCTGAGCACAGCCTCCCTTCATTCTTTGTTATCCCAGCCTCCCTTCTCAAATGGAAAGTGAAGCATCTTACATTTTTTATTTTAATCTATTTTAGTTTTTTATATGAAGTACCAACACCCATCCATTTTTGAGCCGCTTGTCCTCACGAGGGTCATGGGAATGCTGAAGCCAATCCCAGCGGTCATCGTAAGTCGAAATTCGAGTTAAGTCACTACTATGGGAACGGATCTCAGTCGTAGACCGAGGGCTCCCTGTACTTCTGATTGTTCATTGCTCGAGTAGAAACATCACAGCCACAACATTGTAATTTTTGAGGAAACACTGCTTTAGATCATAGCTTTCATCTCAAGATCTACATTTGTGCGTGTGCTATTGAATAAATAACTCCGATGCTCAGTCGTCCCCAAAGGTTATTTGTCAACAGAATATTGTGTATGCATAATTCAGAAATTCAGGACATTGTTTGCGGATTCACTCATTGAATGGCTTTGCTTGCAATCCAATAAATTAATCACTCACTTCCTATCAAATAACTGAACCTTATTTAACTACAAATTACAATTTTCCATCACAGGCTGGAGTTGTATTTTTTTATGTCCATTTGCATCTCTGAATTGCACAGAATTTATCTCACTAAAATACATGCAGTGATTAGTATCTCGAAAGTGACATAACTAAAACAGAAAGACCAACGGTGTTATACTGTAATATTTCTACACTAAGTTTAGCATGATATAGCAAAAGCAGACAGGACTGACTGGATCATTTAATGTAGAATCCCTTGTCTTCAGGTTCTAATTGTCAAAGCAAATGAATGACCACCTGTACTTTTATTGTGAATGTTTTGCAAACAGACATGACAAAATTAGCTCAGGCTCCGAGTGGAGGGACTACTGGAGATTCTGACCTTTCCTTTATATGGGTGACTAATCTCATGAACAATTGGTATTGAGCTGCATCAGGAGGACACAGCATAGCCACAGGGCTGATCATTATCAATGATGCTCTATTTTCCACATTGTCATCAAATTCAAAAGGTAAAGCAAAAAGTCTGATTTATCTGGAGATAAATTATACATCTTACTTGTTTGTTGTTGGTTTTTTTTTTTGCAGAAACAGGAAGTTTGCAGAATAGACGCTAAATCAACCCCACTTTGTATTGTTGTCATGTATATTGAAATACATTATTAGTTCTTGTGTTCTGTTCAGCCAATAATAATATGCATATGCACAAGTATAGGCTCAGTTACTTTACAAGCATACTGATTTAAAAAAACATTTCAAGACGTCAATGTTGAAAAAAAATACAAAAGCACCCAGAAAAATGACCACAGGCTCATCCATAAAGCGTTCATTTGGACAGCTGAAAATATACAGTCAGTTTTGAAACAAAAGGGGGATACTCTATTCGTGTATACCCAGATAATTGGAAAATGATAGCCATGTAGGGCTTTCATTTTTTTCTGAAAAAATAAATGTGATTAACATTATTATGACCTTGTATAGATTTTCCAAATACAGCATTTCCATACCTTCCAAAGGAAAATAGGTGATCCATCTTAATGAAATATGTTTGCAGACATTTGACTTTGCATATTTTAATGCTGAAATAATTTATTTCAAAGATGCTGATGATGCTATTTCAAATCTGAAACACAGTTCAGTCATTGACTAAACAACCACAAGCCATCAATTTTACCAGGACCATCCCCCAGCCTAACACTGCTTCTTCTGTTTCCTCTCATCTATCCACTACTCAATAATGAAACGTGATGTTTTCAATCTCTTAAAAGAAGATAAATGAGGGTAAATTTCTCAATTAGTCTCCTTTATTGATTTAGAGTGGTTTTAAGAGGGTGTTGCAACGGTTTTTCTTTTATTGAATGTCTACTGCACACCACAGCTTTCTGCTTTAAAATAAGATATGAACTGTGAACTTGCTCTACTGATTTCATGTGTGCACAAGAAGAAGTCTCACACGAGCCATTTGAAAGTGCAGAGGCAGCAATACAGGGACAGCCATTAGTGTCCAAAGCTCTCATGATGACGGCTGTGGATTTGCTGTGGTCTGCGTTGTGGGCACTAGAGTCTAGGATTCTGGTCAATTCCTCACCATACTCTTTGTAGATACATTGCCCGTGTGAAGACAGGAATTAAATACAATAAACATGATTTCATGAGGTTTTCGCTGATGAGAACACAACAGCTTTAGTAGCACTAAATCTTATTTGATAAGATACTGTTTTTTTCTCAATTATTTACTTGTAAGATCTCATTTTATTGACTTTAACATACGATCGTGTGTGTGGCAGGGAACCATTGCGAGAGGTGCCCTTCGTATGAGTAGCATTCCACAATTTCACAGAAAATTAATAATTATGCTTGATGTAACTCCATGCAGGTTTTGATTTGCATGGGAGTTGGTCATAATAACAGTCCATTAACTTACAGTATCTGTGCAGATCTTTTATACAAGATCAAATTCATTATTTTTTTTTAATCAAAAACATAGCATTGCATCCCTAAAATGTACTGTACTATTAATGGAATTATACACGTAGATTCTAAAAATCTAGAAGTAGTACGACTGTATGTTGAGTAGTAACAGTGAGAAGGGAGAAAAAATTCAGAGTAAAAACAGACGGAATGATCTTATTTTCTCAAAATACATCGCCGATAATTGAAAAAGTGAATAAATTCATTTTCAGTGTCATAGCATGTTACTGAAATACTTATTTTGACATAAGCAAAACAGTTATTCCATGAGGTTATGCCAATAGATGTTCTGATGACGCATAAAATGCAGAAAACTAAATGTTTTCCACACCTCATTGCAAGTGTCAAATGGGTCCTACTACAGGATTGAGAAAACTAAAAGAGTCTCAGCAAACATTTTGGTTTAAACTCCATTGGAAAATGAGGGTTTTGAAACATGTCATGTTTGACAAATGTTTACTCTGAGAAATGCAGTTTGCTATGTTGTGAGCAGCAGAGGAGTCTCAACCTTACTTGGCCTTCGCAGATCACACCATAAACAAGGTTAATCGTGAAGCTTTTGGCACACTTTCCAATCTCGCTAAGAACCATGCAGACTGCAAGTGGTAAAGAAAAAAGAGGGGCTCAAGTAATAAAGAGGCCTCCATGTGGTATTAATGAAACTGAGATTGAAACAGAAGAGACTGACTTGGAACCAGCCAGAACTCCTTCACTGGCGAACCACAGGAAGAGGGACAAGCCATCTGTAAATTTGCTTGGGGAAACAGGGACAGCTCACTGCTTGTGGACATGGTGCTAATGTTTCAAAAGCGGGTGAGTTTTACCACACAGCTCAACTAAGGGGTCTATAAAGCACCAGCTAAACAAGCATACACACCCTGGGGGAGTCAAGCCATTGAACAGGCCCTCACAATTTGCATAATGCCAACCCTCTTAAAACTCTGAAGAGGATAATCACAATTCCATGACACGGGGTTCAAACTGTGGGTTCAGCTGGGGCAAGCAAGTTTTAGAAAGACTACTGAGGCATCAAATGCTGTGAAAAAGCAGGTATGCATTTGTTGTTTGGTGCAGAGAGCAGACAGGCGTGAATTCAACATGTCAGAAAAGTGACAGCCCTCAACATTACTCCTGTCAATTATTTTGACTTTCTGGAATGACCTCTGAAAAGACAGCTCAACTGTCATTCCAAGATCCCTGCCCTCCAAATCATTTATTATGGCCCTGCTGAACTATTTTTTTTTCAGCAACTGAATACATTTTAGATATCATTATTTGTCACAGAAACATGTGATTACCCTTTGTATGAAAAGCAATATATTTGTTCACATCTGGCAGAACTTTGCTCCTCACAGACGACTTAAAGTGAAGAAAATAAGTATTTGCACACCCTGCTATATTGTAAGTTCTCCCACTTAGAAATCATGGAGGGGTCTGAAATATTCATCATAGGTGCATGTCCACTATGAGAGAGATAATCTAAAAAGAAGTATCCAGAAATCACAATGTATGATTTTTTTTAACGATTAATTTGTGTGATACAACTGTAAATAAGTATTTGAAGACCTGAGAAAACCAATCTTAATATTTTTACAGTAGCCTTTGTTTGCAATTACAGAGGTCAAAAATTTCCTGTAGGTGTTCGCCACAGTTGCACACACCGCAGGAGAGATTTTGGCCCACTCCTCCACACAGATCTTCTCTAGACCACACAGGTTCCTGGGCACCATCCCTACCGTGAAACATGGGGATGGCAGCATCATGCTTTGGGGGTGTTTTTCTGCACATGGGACAGGACGACTGCACTGTATTAAGGAGAAGATGACCGCGGCCATATATTGTGAGATTTTGGGGAAAAACCTCTTTTCCTCAGTCAGAGCATTGAAAACAGGTTGTGGCTGGGTCTTTCAAGATGACAATGACCTAAAGCACACAGCCAGGAAAACCAAGGAGTGGCTCCGTAGGAAGCATATCAATGTTGTGGCGTGGCCTAGCCAGTCTCCAGACCTAAACCCAAAAGAAAATATTTGGAGGGAGCTGAAACTCCATATTTCTCAGGTACAGCCCGGAAACCTGTCTGATCTAGAGAAGATCTGAGTGGAGCAGTGGGACAAAATCCCTCTTGCAGTGTGTGCAAACCTGGTGAACAACTACAGGAAACATTTGATCTCTGAAATTCCAAACAAAGGCTACTGTACAAAATATTAACATTTAGTTTTCTCAGGTGTTCAAATACTTATCTAGAGCTGTATCACACAAATAAATCATTAAAAAAATCATACATCGTGATTTGTGGATTTTTCTTTTTAGATTATCTCTCTCACAGTGGACATGCACCTACGATGAAAATTTCAGACCCCCTCCATGAGTTCAAAATTTCTAAGTGGGAGAACTTCCAATATAGCAGGGTGTTGAAATACTTATTTTCTTCACTATATATATATATATATATATATATATATATATATATATATATATATATATATATATATATATATACACGTGTGTGTGTGTGCAATACAATATACTGAGTGAAAACTTTCCTGCTCACGTGAAGAATAATTCTTCTGCAATGCAGTCATGCATGTGTGGAGTTGAATCTGCAGTTCTGAGAAAATGTGTCAAACACCAGTTGTCTGTGGTTTGCCGATACTATGAAAAAAGTTTGACTATTCAATGAATATTAATCCAACTTGTGCTGTCAAGCAAGAGAATTAGAGGCAAAGTCACTATCAAATCGGTCACTCTCTGTCGAAGTCACTCAAAGAGCCATGAAGTCAATTTAAATGCAAATGAGACAACAAACTTTCAAGGAGATGTGGCACTCCTCTGTACTGCTTACTGCTTTCATGTCCATGGCAGGAAGATGGCACAGTGTGTGTTAGCTCATTAATGACCCACCTCCTGAAACTGTAAGGGTCATAAGGAAGCCACATTGACGGAGACATCAATCAAAAAAATAGAATCTTGAGTCACATGTTCACACACAGACTAATGGAAGCAATATAATAACTTCAAACCCTAAAATGTGGTCATTGTTCCAAAAATAAAATATCAAAGATGGTAGTGGAAATTATTACAGTGGAATCTCAGTTTACAAATGGCACAACCAAACTTGCTATAAAAATAGATTTTTTTTAAGAAAAATGACCTAGGTTCTCAGACTATTTTCAGTTCACGAACATTCTGGCAAGGATTTAAAGTGTCAGGAGTTGTTTTTCTTGCAGTGCATAAAAATCATTGGCTGCTGCTTCAAACATTGCACAGTAATGGACTAAATACTTAAAACTCTGCGAAAGGACCCAGCTAGAATGTTTTGGTTGTTAGTAAGCTTTATACAATCCTCTCTGCCTATTTGGATGAAAAGATTAGGGTTAGGCTCATTTGTTGTTCATGAATTTCCCAATAAATTAAATGAGTCAATGGGACTGCTGTTACAGAAAAAAAATACGGATTACAGACTTGGTTCAGGTGGAAGCCCAATTAGCAAATTGGCCACTCGGTGAATCAGGATTTGTTTTAATGAGTCTAATGAAGCTTGATTTGCTCTAATCTTCACTTTAGAAAACAGTGTCATGTTAGACCTGTAGCGATCATTGGACAAATAAACAGACACTTACAATGCAGGACAGACATCAGGACTTGCTCGTTCACAGCAAATCAACGTGGCCAACATGGGTCTGTGCCTGCTCGAGGCTCCCAGCCATCCTCCTACAGGGCACCATGGGGATTAATGAGATCCCGGGGGAAGTGTGTGGATGCACAACCGACCTAGTCATACCGACACCTGCTATACACCTCATTTTAGGCTCACTGTCACATAGCACCTTCAGAATGACATGACAAGTTTGCAACCCGGGATATAGCTCAAGTAATTGTTATCCCTAAATTTTCCACTATCAATGGGCTCTATGGACCTAGCTTAGTGACATAATACAGTTTACTCTTTTACGGTTCTGCAAAAGATGACAAATCATAATAATCTAGAGAAAAACAAGAGAATGTGAAGTTTTTACCTCCAAAAGCAACACAAATAATTCATTGAACATTATTGTGATCAAATGTGTACACTGTCAAGTCACTTAAAGCAGCTGCAGGTTTCGCAATGTTAAACTTGTGATTACATGTAGTGCACTGTCCCAGAACCTGCTTTCCCAGACAGACCATTCCATCTGTGTGCTACAAATTACATTGAAGAAAATAAGTATTTGAACGGGTAGCCTGTTATATTGCAAGTTCCCCCACCTAGAAATCATGGAGGGTTCTGAAATTTTCATCGTAGGTGCATGTCCACTGTGAGAGAGATCATCTGAAAAGAAATATCCAGAAATCACAATGTATGATTTTTTAACCATTCATTTGTGTAATACAGCTTCAAATAAGTATTTGAACAATATTAATATTTGGTACAGTAGCCTTTGTTTTTAATTACAGAGGTCAAACGTTTCCTGTAGTTGTTCACCAGATTTGCAAACACTGTAGGAGCGATTTTAGCCCACTCCTTCACACAGATCTTCTCTAGATCAGACAGGTTTCTGGGGTGTTGCTGAAAAACACAGTGTCAGGTCCCTCCAAAGATTTTCTATTTGGTTTATGTCTGGAGACTGGCTAGGCCACACGATGCCAGAACCTTGATGTGCTTCTTACAGAGCCACACTTTGGTTTTCCTGGCTGTGTGCTTTGGGTCATTGTCATGTTGAAAGACCCAGCCACGACCATCTTCAATGCTCTGACTGAGGGAAAGAGGTTGTTCCTCAAAATCTCAAAATACATCCTCTCCTTAATTTAGTGCAGTCGTCTTGTCCCATCTGCAGAAAAACACCCCCAATAGCATGATGCTACCACCCCCATGCTTCACAGTCGGAATGTGTTCTTGGGATGGAACTCATCATTCGTCTTCCTCCCAACACGGTTAATGGTATTATGACCAAAAAGTTCCATTTTGGTCTCATCTGACCACAAAACTTTCTCCCATGACTCCTATGTATAAACTAAATGGTCAATGGCAAACTTAAGACGGGCCTTGACATGCTCTGGTTTAAGCAGGGAAATTTTCCGTGCCTTGCATGATTTCAAACCATGATGTCTTAGTGTATTACCATCAGTCACCTTGGAAACGGTGGTCCCAGCTCTTTTCAGGTCATTGACAAAGTCCTATTGTGTAGTCCTGGGCTGATTCCTCACCTTTCTAAGGATCATTGAGACCCCACAAGGTGATATCTTGCATGGGGCTCCACTCTGATTGAGATTCACCGTCATGTTTAGCTTCTTCCATTTCCTAATAATTGCTCCAACAGTGGACCTTTTTTCACCAAGCTGCTTGGCAATTTCTTCGTAGCCCTTTCTAGCCGTGTGGAGTTGTACAATTTTGTCTCTGGTGTCTTTGGACAGTTCTTTGGTCTTGGCAATGTTACAAGTTTGAGCCTTATTGATTGTATGGTGTGGACAGGTGTCTTAATGTGGCCAACCAAATCACACAGGTGCATCTGATCCAGGATAATACATGGAGTGGAGGTGGACTTTTAAAGGCGGACTAACAGGTCTTTGAGGGTCAGAATTCTAGCCCATCGACAGGTGTTCAAATACTTATTTGCAGCTGTATTACATGAATAAATTCTTTAAAAAAACATACATTGTAATTTCTGGATTTTTCTTTTTGGCTTATTTTTCTCACAATGGACATGCACAAATGATGAAAATTTCAGACCCCTCCATGATTTCTAAGTGGAAGAACTTGCAACATAGCAGGGTGTTCAAAAACTCGTTTTCTTCACTGTAACTCTTCATATGAATTTCAAACATTTGCCTCATCCAATGACAAAGTTTGATTGTACTGCAGTCATGCTAAGATGGGAAAAAGCTACACATAACATTAAGTAGACCTCCACTTATACTGCAAGGTTTTACGTGCTTCTTCAAAGATCTGAAGCAGAAAACCCAATTCCGTCCCATCTAACACAACATTAGCTTGTTTCTGCTTCAATAACTGGAAATAACAACAAATAACTGCTCTGGAAGAGACTCTTTTGGCTAGCAGAAGAAGAAGTTTCAATGAAGGGAAGTTGAAGGCAAATGGTTACCACAAAACCCACAGTCAAGGTTTCATGAAATAAAATGCATGTATATCAACCTCGGCCGACATAAAGCTAAGGCACACACTCATAATACAGGGAACAACAAATTTTACTAAAAAGCAACATTTAGTTTGTTTTACGACAGAACACTGCAAAGTTAAATACTATGCCTTTGATGGTTAGTTCGGTCAAGTCCCGTTGACACCATAATGTATGTAGAAAAACACAACTTTTCAAAACTAGAAAAGACCGGACCAAACCAATGAACTATTAAATCTATTATAAATGTTAAGTAAAATGTAAATGTAGTGTACTGTAAATGTAATACTCGGCATGGCAGAATAGTCGTAGAGTCTTGGCCTCACAGTTCTGAGAACTGGGCTTCAAATCCCAGTCTAGGCTGTGTGGAGTTTGCATGTTCTTCCCGTGCCTGCATGTTTTTTCTCTGGGCACTCCAGTTCCCTTGAACACATCTGAAAAACAGGCTTTAATTGGAGACTCTAAATTGCCCTTAGACTGTTGTCTATCTCCATGTGTCCTGCAATTGGCTGTTAACCAGTTCAGGGTGTACCCCGCCTCTTGCCCGATGATAGCTGGGATAGGCTTCAGCACTCACATGACCCTTGTGAGGATAAGTAGCTCAGAAAATGGATGGATCGATTGATAAATTGATAAATGCAATTTAAAGAATGAGTCAAGCTATATCTAACTGGAAAAATACCATTTGTTGCCTCTCCTCCTTCCATGAAACATAATCATTTCAATACTTTATTGTTTTTTTTTTTTTTACAGTCTTGGTTTTATTTTTCCTTATGCCAACTATATTTTCTTAATTATGGTACTTTCAGTTTCAGTATTGTAGAACACTAACTATAATAATAATAATAATAACAATAATACCTTGCATGATAGGCCAATACACATTTACTATCCTATCCTATCCTATCCCATCCTAATCTATACTATACTATACTATACTATACTATACTATACTATACTATACTGTACTGTACTGTACTATACTATACTATACTATACTATACAATACTAAATCAACAAAATATTAAGATGTAATAAAGTTTCTGCTGATGGAAATTAATTTGAATTCATTAAATTGTTTCAGCCACAGTGGAGTAACTGGTTAGAGGGTCTGCCTCACACTTCTGAGGAACGGGATTCAAATCCCCTGTGCTTGTGAAGGTTTTCACCGGGAACTCCTGTTTCCTCCCACATTCCAAAAACATGCATTCATTGGAGACTCTAAATTGCCCCCAGGCGTGATTATGGCTACGAATGATTTTTTCTTTATAAGTATGCCACGATCGGCTGGCAATCAGTTCAGGGTGTACCTTGTTCCCTGCCCGAAGATAGCTGAGATGGGCACTCTCACCTCCGCACCCTTGTGAGTATTTGTGGCTCAGAAAATGGATGGATGGATAGACTGTATCAAATGAATGATAGAAAACATATGTATTTAGAGCTTTGTATTTTTTTTCAAGATGGAATAAATCTAAAATTCAACTTGGTGATGATAAAAACCAATTACATAACTATGTTTAACTATAGCCTGAGTTCATCCTTGATGCACTGTCTGTCACATGTGTCCTCCTTCATCTTGGGTGCCCTTCACTTTCATGTCCCAGGGGTCCCATTGGATCCCTACCCATGCAGCTACACACAATACTCTTCATGGAGCACAAAGCTTGTAATACCGTGGTCTTCTGTTCTTTTCTTTACATTTGTCACTTGTATTCTATTGCTCTTTGTTCGCCGTTATGCGTGAGGTGTCCCATAGTCAGCCCGCAATTGAAATGGAGATTTTTACATTTACCAGTGACTTAAGGGCAATAACTTCCTTCTCTTTTGGGCATAGCTGTCATGTTTATTGTTCCTTGGAGAATCTTTTGGCAGTGTACAACAATGTTTTTTTACATAACCATTGAATTTTATGGATATGTGCTGTCCAGTGCTGTCAAAGTCTGAGCAACTTGTCTGAAATTGACAGCAATCTAAACACGTGGGGATTTGAATTACAGACTTTCACTAAGCATACTCTTTGTTTCTCTTTTTTTACCCTCTTTTTTCTTGAATAATCCAATGATTCCTAACCAGTGTCTCATAATACATTAATTTGCCATGTGAAGTCTTCAGGTGTACTGCGTAAAATTATCCAGTTATACTGAATCCATCAAAAAACGATTTGCCTAGAACAAAAGCTGTCCATCCATCCATCCATCCATCCATCCATCCATCCATCCATCCATCCATCCATTTTCTTAGCCGCTTATTCTCACAAGGGTTGCAGGAGTACTGGAGCCTATCCCAGATGTCATCGGGCAGGAGGCAGGGTACACTCTGAACTGGTTGCCAGCCAATCACAGGGCAGAACCAATAGTGTGTAATCTAGCTGTGCCAGTGGCATATCGTAATACAAAGAACTAATAAATGCCCAACTATTAAATGCCAGAAATTATATAATTGACTTGTGTCTCCATTTTTTGTGACATTTTGTTTGGTTGTGTGGAGTGAAATTTTTCCAAGGTATAAATGTGCTCTGCCTTTTTAAAGGTAATAACTGTATTAATCAAACCCACTGCCTCTATTCACAATTGAGCAAAGTGTCATGATCCTGCCGCTTCAGCACGAGCTGTGCGGGTGCCCGCGCGGCTGCGCTAATTGGGAGGCACACACCTGCGCCTCGTGCGGGCTGGTCATCCCCTGTATATATAGGACCCGGTGACGACTGGTCCTCCGCCAGTTCGTTGAGCTTTATGTCCCGTTCCAGCACTCTCATATTCCTGATTGATCCTGTGTGTACCGACCTTCGTCCGTTCTCAGACCAACCTTGTAAGCCTGACTCCTTGATACTTCTGCCTGCGTTGATTGTTTCCCCGTGTACCGACCCCTGCATACAATAAACATGTCTCTTCTTGAACTACCTTGCGTCTTCCCGGTAGATCCAAGTGCACCTATCGGTACGAGGGAACCCGCTTGGCCATCTACCCGGGACCTCCGCGTGGCGGCCAGAGGAGACGCCCCAGCCGGGCGTTCCGTGGTGTCTCTCGCTGCGCGGCAACGAAGACACCGTCCTCCCACTCCTCGCCGGTAACGGTGAAACCGGCAGACCCGCAGATGGTGGCGAAGCTTCCAGCCCAGAGGGAGGAGGTGCCGCCAAATCACGAGGCGTTCCGCCGCGAAATGCGGGCAGAGATAGACCGGCAGAGCGCCGAATTGGCGGCTCTCACGGCCCAGGTCCGGCAAGGATTGGCGAACCAGCCGAGCTACGCTGACGTCGCAATGGCGACGGACTCACTGCTGACTCAGGTTCACGTTGCCGTGGAAACCGACCCGCCCCCTTGCCAAGTGCACGCCACAGTGGGAACAGACTCGCCATCTCAAGTGAACGCTGCAGTGGGAACGGACTCGCCACCTCAAGTGCACGTCGCAGTTTTGGCTGTTCCGAGCAGAGTTCACTCAGCAGTTGGAACTGACCCGCTTCCGAGACACGCCCACGTGTCATTTTCGACTGACTCTCCGCCTACTCAGGTTCACGTTGCCCTGGAAACGAATTCTCCACCGCGCCACGCCCACGTTGCTGTTTCAACTGATGCACTGCAAGCTCACGTGGCAGTGGGGACCGACCCGATGCCACCTCACGTTGCTGTCCAGGAGGTGGCGACGTCTCCACAGCCGCTTCACGTCCGCGCTCTGGAGTGGCAGTGGCGACCGGCCCGCGGTCACTCCACACTCTTGCTCTGTCGGCGACCAGCCCGCGGTCGCTCCCCGTTCCTGCTCTGTCGGCGACAGGCACGCCCTCACGTTCCTGTCCAGGAGGTGGCGACAGTTCCCCAGCCGCCTCACGCTCCCGTCCAGGAGGAGGTGGAGTTGGTGATGCTGCTGCCGCCTTCTCACGTTGCTGTCCAGGAGGGTGCGGCGGCGGGGTCGCTGCCTTCTCACGTTGCTGTCCAGGAGGGGGCGGCGGCGGGGTCGCTGCCTTCTCACGTTGCTGTCCAGGAGGGGGCGGCGGTGGGGTCGCTGCCTTCTCACGTTGCTGTCCAGGAGGGGGCGGCGGCGGGGTCGCTGCCTTCTCATGTTGCTGTCCAGGAGGGGGCGGCGGCGGGGTCGCCTTCTCACGTTGCTGTCCAAGAGGGGGCGGTACTGGCGCCGCCTTCTCACGTTGCTGTCCAGGAGGGGGCGGTACTGGCGCCGCCTTCTCACGTTGCTGTCCAGGAGGGGGCGGTACTGGCGCCGCCTTCTCACGTTGCTGTCCAGGAGGAGGTGGAGTTGGTGATGCTGCTGCCACCTTCTCACGTTGCTGTCCAGGAGGGGGCGGTAGTGGCGCCGCCTTCTCAAGTTGCTGTCCAGGAGGGGGCGGCGGCGGGGTCGCTGCCTTCTCACGTTGCTGTCCAGGAGGGGGCGGCGGCGGGGTCGCCTTCTCACGTTGCTGTCCAGGAGGGGGCGGTACTGGCGCCGCCTTCTCAAGTTGCTGTCCAGGAGGGGGCAGTACTGGCGCCGCCTTCTCAAGTTGCTGTCCAGGAGGGGGCGGTACTGGCGCCGCCTTCTCACGTTGCTGTCCAGGAGGGGGCGGTACTGGCGCCGCCTTCTCACGTTGCTGTCCAGGAGGGGGCGGTACTGGCGCCGCCTTCTCACGTTGCTGTCCAGGAGGGGGCGATGGCGTCGCCACCTTCTCACGTTTCTGTCCAGGAGGGGGCGGTACTGGCGCCGCCGCCTTCTCACGTCCCTGTCCAGGAGGAGCTGGGGAGTTCTGTGGAGCCACCCAGGAGCTGGAGAGACTTCGGGGTGGCGGTCATGGCTCTGGTCCTGCTCTCCATCATCTTCTTCGCTCCTGAGTGCGCCCAGCCGCTTCAGGACCTGGCCTCGTTGAGGACCAATCCCTGGTCGTCTTGCAACGACGGCGTGGGAGGTTCTCGTCCGGAGCAGTGGCCTGCCTCGTTCTGGTTCCTGCTTCGCCATTTGGTTCCTCACAGAGGTCATCCACCCGAATCGCCCCGTGGGGACCCTGGTGCTTGGCGTCCGGGTCGTCCTCCTGACCTGTCCGCCCGGACGCCTCGTGTTTGGTGGCCTGGATGGCCACCAGTCTGGGGTTCAGGGGGGGGCGTGCCCTCCTCCGGACCCCCTTCCGCCCACCCCTGCCTGTGTTATTATTGTCTGTCTTTTCGCTTAGGCACGTCTGGGAGCCGTGCCTTTGAGGGGGGGGGGGGTACTGTCATGATCCTGCCGCTTCAGCACGAGCTGTGCGGGTGCCTGCGCGGCTGCGCTAATTGGGAGGCACACACCTGCGCCTCGTGCGGGCTGATCATCCCCTGTATATATAGGACCCGGTGACGACTGGTCCTCCGCCAGTTCATTGAGCTTTCTGTCCCGTTCCAGCACTCTCGTATTCCTGACTGAACCTGTGTGTACCGACCTCCGTCCGTTCTGACCAACCTTGTAAGCCTGACTCCTTGATACTTCTGCCTGCGTTGATTGTTTCCCCGTGTACCGACTCCTGCCTGTCCGCTCATCTGTTCTCTTCGCCCGACGTCACAACTACCGCTGCTGCACCGGACTGCTTGCTCGATCCCCGACCTCTGCATACAATAAACGTGTCTTTTCTTGAACTACCTTGCGTCTTCCGAGTTCCTGCATTTGGGTCCTACTCCCGTTCCGATGGGACGTGACACAAAGGTTTTACAGCATACATTTTTATACAGCAGAACTTTTGCTCACAAACGTAATCTGGCATAAGACATAAGACAAAACCTTTGTGAACTGAAGCAATTTTTTTTCCATCCCTTCATTTCATCCTACTGCATATACTCACGAGGATTTCAGATGTGCAGCCTATCCCAGGTGACTCTGGGCGAGAGGCGGGGTTTACCCTGAACTTATCACTATACAAATAAACAACCATTTGCACTCACATTCACATCTTCAGGCACTTTTAGAGTCTTCAAATAACTTATCATGCATGGTTTTGGGATGTAGAAAGAAACCAGGGTACCCGGAGAAAACCCACACAGGCCAGAGTGAACATGGAAATGCTACACAGGTGAATTTGAACCTTGGCAGATGCCCTAACTGGTTGACCACGGTGCAGCTATTTCTGTTTTCCACTAAACTAAAATTGGAACGAATCCTTTCCAGCCACAGAACCAAAGCATCTTCATGCCCAATGCTGTGACTGAGGGAAAGAGGTTGTTCCCCAAAATTTCATAATACATGGCCGCAGTCATCCTCTCCTTAATACAATGCAGTCGTCCTGTCCCATGTGCAGAAAAACACCCCCAAAGCATGATGTTACCACCCACATGCTTCACAGTAGGGATGGTGTTCTTGGAATGGAACTCATCATTCGTCTTCCTCCAAACTCAGTGGAATTATGACAAAAAGTTCCATTTTAGTCTCATCTGACCACAAAACCTTCTCCCATGACTCCTCTGTATCATCCAAATGGTCATTGGCAAACTTAAGACGGGCCTTGACATGAGCTGCTTTGAGTAAGGGAACCTTCCGTGCCATGCATGATTTCAAAACATGGCGTATTAGTGTATTACCAACAGCCACCTTGGAAATGGTGGTCCATGGTCTTTTCAGGTCAGACAGTTCCTTCTCTTCTTTTTTCGGAAGATAATCCCAAAGGTTTATAAATTTTCCGTAGCATCCAAAGATTGCATGAACCGATAGCAAGAAAGCGTAGGTTTCCTAACCGAACCCGGATGCAGTTGTCTCAGATGTGAACAATTATTCTCTCAACTTCCGGTATAGTTTCCAACGAAACTTTCGTCATGCTCAAGCCAGGAATCAAATACAAATTCTCATAATATACATAAAAGTCTATAACAGTACAGAATCGTATGCTAAAATAAACACCCAATTTATACGTTCGCCAATTTATTTCGCCATTATAAAACTTTACTCGTCAGACTCAGTATGTGTTCGCATATGGCGAATTGGCAAGTGGGTAGCGACGGCCCTGCAACTTCCGAACATGCTCAGTACGGTTAACTTGCATTTCCTGTTTCCGGGTGAATACTGATGGTTTAGGAGCAGGCTTGTTTAGTTAACAACGTTTATGAAATAAACACGTAAATTAATGTCAAGACTACACAAAACAAGGGACGTCTTTCAATATCTATTCTTTCTACTCAGAACAAATTTTACACGCACTTTTTCGTGCTCGATTGTGCAGGTTTGGGAACGCGATGACGCGCAAGCGCAATCGCGCTTGTCAAATCACAGTGACTGTATATATATATACATATATATTGATCTAGGACAAACCTGATCGTGTGGAGGTAGGTTATCCTATAATCTATTGATCACCATCAATCATAGTTTTATTTTTTTGGTTTTATCCACTAATAATCCACTTGGTAGAAAACTGTTAAATAATCTACTTGATTTCAGGGTCAATGAAATAGAATGTTATAAAACCACATTCAAAATCTTATAAATTAAAACCAATGTGTAACTGTACAGGATAATACATTCAGTGATAAATTACTGTGTGCTTATGGGTGAGTAATATTACTATATAAAAACAGAACAGGTTTTCACACTGGTCTACCAATACTATAAACCACTAAGGTAGATGATTCAGCATTGCCATGGTGATGAGAGAGACAAGCAAGTCTCCTTTTTACATGCCATTGTGCCATCCACATACACTGAATCTATTATTTTAAAATAAGATTACTACTGTGTATAGTTGTGCCTTACCATAGATGTGTATCATTTAAAGCTTTTAATATGCCGCCTGCTCATAGAGAAAGGAAATCTGTGTTTGTTTTGGCTACTAATTCTTTCATACTCTTAATTCAATGCAATGGGCACAGGCGCAGATGTATTGTAATAACAGGTGTGTCTGTTGCAATGTAAACACTACAATTTATCTCACGTCTTCATTGCAAATTCACCTTTGGAGATCTTTTGTGAAGTTGTGTAATGACAAAAACGAGACAGAAACGCTCTTTTGCAACAGTTTTAGTGTGGATGGACCAAAGGGAGCTGAACACAAACACTGGAAAACCTCACTGATGTCGTCAAAAGTTAGATCTCTAGCAGGATGTTCCCAGACGTTGGCGGAAACATTTGATGTGCATTCACAGTCAACTGAGTGCATTAACCACTAAGATATGAAAAACGAGCTTGTCTGCCAGTACAAAGGACGTTCTGTTTGGTGCATTTTGTGATATAACCGATTAAAACCATGAAAAGGTCCATGAAATGCATCAGGTTGGCACTGCATATTAAGAAGCTAGGGACTGGCTAACATGGGCTCGTCGGGAGATGGTGGACACTTTGCCTGTCCAATTACTGGCTCTTGCTCAAATTGTTTGGTGAGAAACATTCGACCTACTTCTGGACAAAAAGCTCCACTGCCCTGAATAGTGAGAGGCTGAGGACCATGTGTGATAACAAGTGCTATTACAAGCTCTCGTCTTTGGCCTACAAATTAAATTCCGGGAACCATCCAGGTAATTATTGTCTATGCGTGCTTATATCTGTGTGGGGTGACCGTAAATAGGCTGCTCCACTTGAAGAGAATTTTGAGATGATTACATTAATTAATGTCAGTCTGACGTTCAGAAGGTCTACATGTTAAGTCATGGAGGCATATGGAGTGGGACTATGTTACAGTTCTCAAAATTCACATTTTATGAAAACAAAATAAAGACTAGTACAAACAACAGCAAGTGAAAGCCATAAAAAAGGAGAAAAACTTTAAAAGTGGAGCTTTCTTTAAATGTATCATTAGTAAAGAGAAACCAAGGAAACGCTGACAAGATCTGAAATTAGGTGCTCACCGTATCACCCAAGTGAGATACACCTGGTTCCATAAATTCATCAAGGGCACCAGCTCAGTGCATAGCACTTACACACAGTCCATCAATTACGGTAATATAAGCAACAACCGTGGCACCAATTTTTATAATGAGTTTTTAAGCACACTCACTAAAGTCTCATCAGTCATTGTAATCTTGTGTCACACATTTAGAATTGTACCATGGCAGGCAAAGGGAAAATACCCTTGTGTTTTAAGGAGGATGTTTATTACAATTTACCTTTTAGCTTAACATCATTATAACGACGATCCTTGCTAGTAGTTTGTGATATTTACCCAATCTAATGACATTTTTAAATTATGCTGCTGATTAAGATCTGGAATGAGTAATTTCATTGTCATCCCTCTAATGTCAGCAATATAAAATTATGCGATTCACTGGCATGTTCAGCACACATCTCTGCTCAGAAATGTATTATACTTGAAATTATGATCTGATACAAAAAAAATGCTGATCAGCTTTTGTAATGTTTTTCATTATTTTTAAGAAACATTTATCAGAACCATGAAGCATTTATCTATAGAGTATATTCAATATAGATATGTATACAGCCACCCGCCTTTAACAGCACCTACACGTCACCAAATACTACCTTAAAGTGCAACAACTAAGAAAAAGTACAAACAAATTTCAAAATGTTTTTGAAACAAGGTCACCAGCATTGTCTTTTGGAAATAATAATTCTTAAAACTAACCTGCAGGTGCAACATAAGGTGGTCCTTAACCAAGTTGGCGTTAATCCTCCAGCCAAGGAGAACAGATGGATATGCAGAGGAGCTTCGCCCGGCTCGCAGTGAGTGGGTCTGCGTGGTGGACCAATCTCCCCTCCTCCTCTTGTGGATGCTGCCTATGTCACTCCCACTGGAAGAAGAAAAAAAGTAATAGCGGATTCTTTCTCCGCCTCCACAAAGACTCACTCAAATAATAGTGGGGACCCTGTCGCAGTCAATAGGTTTTAGAAAAAACCCATGGCAACACAGAAAAAGCAGTGGGCAACTTCCCCACGTCGTGACCGGGTTAACCCCCCCCCCCTTCCCCCGCACCCCAAAATATAGTGACAGCAACGTTATTCGTCAGGCAGCTACAGAATGAGCAGGTTTTATGGGGTGGAGGTGCTGCGATGGGAGCATGAAACTCAATGGATGAGGATGCTGTTCATTTGTGGGTGAAGGTGAATAATATTTAAGAATGAACTGAATATCAATCCATGTTCACAACATCTGGTATACTTGCACAATGAGATCAACAGTTTGCAAAGAAAGCCCTTTTTGCATTGACACTGTCATTGGTTGTAAGTATGGAACTGTCATAAATGTATTGTAACCAGAGGTGGCTAGAGTAGGAAAATAGTGTACTCAAGTAAGAGTACTGTTACTTGAAAACAATATGCCTCAAGTAAAAGTCAAAAGTAGTCTTCCAAATAATTACTTGAGTAAGAATAAAAAAAATCTGCAGTGAAACAAACAACTCAAGTACTGAGTAACTAGTGCCTAACCTCTGATTTTTTCACGAACCTCCAGTCTGGGGCTACACTCAAATGCAGGACTCCAAGACGAGGGCATGATGCTAGGTGTGGTTTATTCAAGAACAGGGTCAAACACGTTGTAAGCAGTCCAAGAAGGCAGCGGCACAAAACGCTAAGTAAAGGCAGGATTTGAAAACGTGAAGCGAGGCTGATGACTTGGAGACAAACTAGGAAATATGAACTAGAACTTGACAATGACTAGGAAACACAAACTAAGACAGGACTAAACTCTGGTGGTGGAGATTCCTACTGTCAGTAAATACAACTCACCAACTCAGGGCACAACAAACTGGCAAATGCCAGTGACAAAAACTCCAACTTAAATGCCTGTCTAATTACAGTCCCAATGAGAAATAGCTGTGAGCGGTGACAGGTGTCACCGCCCAGAGAAAAACCCCCAACCCCAGTCTGTCTGGTGGCTATCCAAGCCTCACGTCCCGGTTCAAGCGGTGGCGACAGCTTGTCGGCCATCTCACGTTCCAGTTCCGGCGGCAGCGACGGCTCGTCGCCCACTTCACGTTCTAGTCCCAGCAGCGACGAATCCCCGGTCGCCTCACCTTCCTGTACCGAGAGCAATGACTTTCACGGATGCCTCAAGTTCCTGTCTCGGCGGTAATGACTCCTCGGCTGCTTCGCGATGCGGTGCTGGCGGCGACACGTATACGACCGCCGCTTGTTACTGTCTCGACAACAACTGGAGCTCGGCCGTCCCACATTCAAACTCCATGGTTTTGTGTCATGAAATAATTTTAACCAAGATAAATAATTTAAAAACATTTTAATGCAATTTCTTTATTTTTGTATCTTTTTTAAATGGGAGGTAAAAATAAGCAAAGGAAATAAGCTTGATGTGAATGTGACCTGGACATTTATTTATTTATTTATTCATTAGTTTAACTTAATTATTTCATGGCCAGGTCGCCATTACAAAAGAGATGTTCTTTTAACGGGTCTTTAACCCAGTTAAATACAATTGAAAAAAATAAATCTGGTTGAAAAAGGCTACAGTCCTTCTAATACTGTGACTGGCATGAAGCAGTTTTCAGTGTTTTAAGTTATTATTATTGTATAGTGCAAAGTCTTTCCAAATACAAGGTCCTTTTATCTGTGTTGTTTTATTGTTGGGTCACACTCTGAAGGATCTCTATCAGCTGAATCCTTGTCGTGTTCAATAACTTTGAAGGAGATAGAATCACCATAGCAACTGCCAATTGCATTTAGACATTTGCCAATAAAGCTATCTTCTTGATGGCAAGATTGTCCAAGACTTTTTGAGGTAATTCTCCAAATTGAACAATGATGGCTTCCTTTTTTCATTGGACTGCTGTACGTTCACATCGTACTGTATGTTAACATTGTGACATCATCACATCTGTAACAATCTGTTCTCTCATTTCATCTGATCATCGACCTATCACCTGCAGGGACGTTTGCCTTCAACATCTCTGACCGCACCAGATCATTAAAAACTCTTTGAATCAGGGGAGCAGTCAGAACAGGGCAGAGAGAAATCGATTCATCCAGTGACCTCAGACACTCAGAGAAATGAGTGGATTCCCAACCGAAACATGATGTAATGTGAAAATTGTATCACCATTTCTAGGAACAAGACGCTCACTTGCCATCCGCCATGACTCACTGAGTCAGTGTGTCGATAACCCCAGTACACGATGGGGGGGAATAAAAAAATCTATCATTGGGAATATTCCACAGTGGAACAAGGAGGAAAAACGGACTAGGAAGACATACAGACAAAGACGCACTGTCAAGACACTACAGCTAATGGCTAAGAAGCTAAAGCTAATGACGTTTGATGTTTATGATGTTCCGATGTGTTTGATGCTTTTCTGAGGAGTTGGTTTAGATGTAGAGAATATACAGTCTATATCCCATCTTGTGTGGTGATTAGCATTCAAAAAATGTTCCCTGAAGAAGATGGTGTTAACGAAGGATATCACAAAGCCATATATTGTGTATTACCATGAAGACTTATACCCCATAGATCTGTTTTTACACTAATACATTCGGGACTGAAGTTTAATTAGAATGAACCCACTTTTACATTCATGCCATAGGGTTATGTCCAAACAATATTGATTTTGTAGCAGATAGATGACTATCGTACTTTGCTGGTTTGGGGCAAAACAAGTACACAGGCAACTTAATGACATTCATATTGGGGGCCAACATTCAACACTTCTTTAACCACATTACTACTTTGCAAATAATTTGAGACATTATCTGGACTACATTTTTCATTTCAAAATTTGAGAATGAAAAAAATAGCGAAATAATGTCTTTGTTGGAACAACCCCTAGATGTCACAACCACATTATTGTGTTACAAGAAAAAAAATAATACTAAAAGCTAATTCCATTATTGACTGATTTTTGCCAGTGAACCAGGACAAATGTTTTTGGACAATAAGGTCCTTTTCTGGTCGCTCATTTGATGCAATGTTCTGCGGGATATTCTGAGGCCTCGTTTAAGAACAGCGAGAACTTTCTTATTCTTTTAAGTCCTTAGGGAAATTGTTGATTCCTCCTTTTATTTGGCAAAAAATACAGTGGGACGAAACAGAGAAATTGTAAAATTTTATATATTTACTTATTACAACTTATTGTGAGTGACAGTTGATGTGGCAGCTATACATGAGTACAGGATTTCAATAATGTAAATGCACATATGAATGGGAACGTATAGCAACAAGAATAGACTTAAGAGGCTTCCGATTGGCTTCACAATCCAATTTTTAAATTAGTCTCCATTGCTTTGGTGCAAATTATTGATTGATTGATTGATTGATTGATTGATTGATTGATTGATTGATTGATTGCATATGTACATGTGGACATACGTAATTACATATGTCCATGTAGAAAATATTCAGCGACATGGTGGAACAGCTGTACAGCATTGGCCTCTCAGTTCTGAAGTCCGGGGTTCAATCCCGGCCCCGCCTGTGTTCAGTTTGCATGTTCGCCCCATGCTTATGTGGTTTTTTTTCTGGCCACTGCCATTTCCTCCCACATCCCAACAACCTGCAACTTTAATTGGATATTTTAAATTGCCCCTGGGTGTGATTGTGAGTGTGACATTTGTCTGCGAATGGCTAGCAACCAGTTCAGGGTGTACCCCGTCTCCCGCCTATTGACAGCTGGGACAGGCTTCTGCACTCCTGCAACCCTTGTGAGGCTAAGCAGCTAAGAAAATGGATGGATGGATGGATGGAAAATATTTACACGTATTCATTATATTATCTTGATGCAAATGTTGTTTGAGCAATCAGATTTTTTTATGAAAATGATCTTAATAGCGCCATTCAGTTTTTCAAACTTTAAAAGTGTATACAAAAGTGTCATGGTCCTGCAGGTGCCAACCCTGGCTGTGCAGGTCCGCTACACACCTGCGTTGATTTGGAGGCACACACCTGCGCCTCATCGGTGATAATGAACCCCAGTACTTATAGGACCCAGCGGACACTCTGGCTTTGCCAGATCGTTGCCATCCATGCCTCGTTCCAGCACTTCCTTGTTCCTGATACTGAATCCCGATGTATTGACCTCTGCTTTTCCGCCAACCAACCCACTAAGCTTAAGGTCCTTGATACTGCAGCTCTCTCTGACTGACTACCCGGCTTACGACCTTGGAACGGATAAAGATCTTCATTTAACTGTCTACCTGCTTACCGAGTCGTTCATTGGGTCCACACTAGAGTTCTGGTTTTGACAAAAAGGTGTGGTACTGCATGACAAAAACAAAAGCTTCCACCAAAAAAACTTTTAAAAACAGAAGTTTTTGCCTGAAATTTTGTGATATTCAATGTCTTCAAATATTTCCCGTTTTTTTTTTTTCTTTTCACAAAACTGGTGCAAAGGTGGCATAACATTTTATTTTAAACTAGTGTGCACCTGAAACTTGCCATCATTTGGTTCAATGTCATTTAAGTGTTGTTAGTGTAGTCTTCAGTTGAGCGAATTACCAATAACAGTTTTATTGAAAAATACAGTAACAGTGAAGGTGTTCTCCATCCCCACTGGCCAAATTGAACCCTGATGGGCCAGTTCTACCCCACAGGCCATGTGTTTGACACCACTAGGTTAACTGAGAATTTCCTCATAACCTACTTTCTGGAATACCCCCACGCTTACAGTGAAAAAGGATTTTGAGGTTTTGTCCTTCATGCACAGCTGGTTGTTCTTATTCTTACCAACCTACCTGAGCCATTGCATCATCTCTTCCTTAGCTTCAACAACCTAGATGCTATATTTGCACCTTTGTTAGTAAAAGTTGAAAAATTAAAGTAAATGGGAACTATAGCATATACATGAACAGGATAGAGCTATGGATCTAATGTCATCGGTCCTTCACATTGGTTTCATCTTTGGCATCATAAAAAGGAAACATGATGCTCTAGTTCTAGGCGGAGCACGTACTTGCTCAGAAATTAATTAGACAATAATAGAATAAAAACTAGGTACAATGAGCGACTGGTTAGCACATCTGTCTCACAGTTCTAAGGACTGGGATTCAAATGCCATCACTGCCGGTGTAGCGTTCTTTTAAATGACTGAACAAATACTTGGTCAAAAGTTATTTTGACAAGAATATAATATAAACCCAGTGTGGTGGATGCCTGGTTAGCACATCTCCCTCACAGGACTGAGGACCAGGATTAAAATCCTTACCCTGCCTGTGTGGAGTTTCACCCTGTGCCAACGTGGGTTTTCTCTGATTACTCTGAGAAAACCTCTTTCCTCTAACATCACTAAAACATGAGTGGTAGGTTAAATGAAGACTCGAAATTTTACAGTGGTGTGAATGTGAGTGCTCAGGGTTGTTTGTTTATGTGTCCAGCTATTGGTTAGCAACCAATTCAGGGGGTACCCTGCTTCTCGCCCAAAGAGAGCTGAGATAGGCTCCAGCACACCTGCAACCCTAGTGAGGATAACCAGCAAAGAAAATGGAGGGACCTATACTTAAGGTATAAAAATCTGACCAAGTAAGTCCACCTCACCAATAGCTGGCACTACACTGTTCTTTGACATGTTGGTGAATCATCATGTGTGTCAGAAACAAAGAAATGTCTTTGTTTACAATTTTCTGTGTTTGATTGATATTTGACATATCAAAAGCACAAGTAGTATCGTTACTTGGTATCGTTGAATAGTCAAATGTGAAAGGCGGTATCAAACTTAAAAAAAAATCCCTCCTGTGATCCCATATAAATTCTTGAACACCTAAAGTACAAATGAGATACACAAAAATAGTGGCTAACTAGTTTTGATCAGAAATCAGAAACCAGTAAAAAAACACTTAAAAACTATGACTCCATTTATTTTAAAAGGGGGGTTGCAAGACAAGAAAAACTTATAGTGTTTCAACTTTATTAAAGTGAAGACAGTCTGAAATTTTAGTAATTTACAACACCTCATGTCAAGGCACACGATTGGATTTTTGTAAGGTATATAAAATGATGTGGTGGACCAGCTCTGTTTGACACGTGTCCAACAAGGATTTTATCACGATGGCACAATCTGGATCTGGCCGTGTGATGGATAAGAGCTTCACATGTAATTTGTTGTCTTTTTCAGTTAAAATTGAAGTGGTGTTGGACAACACTTGGCTCTCAGTCTGCACAGTAATCCATTCCAAAGGTGTTCTATGAGGGCAGTACTCTATGCAGGCTAGGCAAGCTTATCCACACCAAACTCTCCCATCCACGTCTTTTTGGGCCTTGCTTTTTGCATTGGTAAACAGTTGTTTTAGAACACGAAGCTCCCATTCTAAAACTGTTCCCACAAAGCTGGGAGCAACGACCTTTCTAAAAGATCTTGGTATGCTCAATCCTCCAGAGTTCCTTTCACTGTGACTGAGGAACCAATATGTCGGACATTTCCAAGCTCCCGACTTTGTGAGAACCGTTCTTCCATTTCTCTCATGGCTGTACACCAGTGCTCAAAACAAGTTCCATGAAGACATGGAGAAGAGAGTTTGATGTGGATTGATTTGATTGGCCTTTGCACATTCCACTTTTGGCATGAATTAGCCTGGAGACTGAAAGCCAGGCATTGTCATCCAACATGGGATTTGACCTAAAAAATGGACTTCTGATAGATTTGTTATGGTATGTGCCCTGCAGTCCCCTTTTTGGAGCCTGGGTGGCACTTTGGGCACCACCTTAGCTGTGCACTTGTCTACAATCAGCACCCATCACTGCCTTCATATAAGCCTGCAAGATCCAAGAATCAATTGCCACACTGGATTGTGGTCCAGGGAGTGATGCATTCACGCATTCACTTAAACAAGTTCCTATCTGACCACCCGCAACCATACTAACCCTGTTGTGTTTTCTTCCTCCCAATTTGGTGTCCTCTCCAACTACGCCATCATGTTCTTCCACCTCCTCAAGTTCCTGCTTCTTGTCCTATGAACAATAACCTTAAATAATATACCCAAACTCTTCCCACTTCCAAATAAATCTACTCCCTCCTCCTCAATCTGTCTTTGGGAAGAGACCCAAATTCACTATTTCATATCGTGACAAGAATGGTCAAAAATTCCCATAAGCAAACTCAGAAACTGTGAAAATCAGACTTCCCAAAAAAGTTGAAGCTATTTTAGCTGGAAAGCGTGGACCAAAAGGACTCAAAACAGACAATTTTATTTGTAAGGAAGATTCCACCTAGTGTAATTTTTCATAGTTCAAAAACTGCTCCTGATTGATTACAGTGCAACACATTATAGTTTTCTTGATGCATACAGATTTTTAAACATGCTTTCAAGTGTAGCATCCTGTCAGATGCGATTATAAATGTTTTTATTCGCTGTAATTTGATTGAAATCAGATATTTTAACTGGTAAGAAAATAACAACCAAATATGAACACATTCATAAATGATTAGAGATTATCTGTCCAACATAGCTTGTCCTCATTATCCAAACTGATTTGGAGGAAGGGGAGGGCTGATTAACGATTAGTATGAGTTAAAACCCTAGTTTACTCACTGTGAGGATGCTGTCATTTCAAGCAGTATTTTGCTTATATGACATGTTACAGACAATTTTTAATACTTCCTTATACTTACTCCATGGATGTAAACTACTTGGAATCATAGTACCACCACCCAGACAGGGCAGGCTGAGAATAAGAGAATGAACTGATGGCATCGAATAGCTGGAAAACAGAGGGAAACTCTGTCAAAGGTGTCAAAGTTCACATGCAGAGAATGAATGCACCCCCATTGGTTTCTTTCCGTGCACTCTCTCTCTCTCTCTCTCTCTCTCTCTCTCTCTCTCTCTCTCTCAGGCTCTCTCACTCT
Organism: Syngnathoides biaculeatus; assembly: GCF_019802595.1. NCBI lineage: Eukaryota > Metazoa > Chordata > Actinopteri > Syngnathiformes > Syngnathidae > Syngnathoides > Syngnathoides biaculeatus. The sequence continues at coordinate 2,381,203 of NC_084649.1, forward strand.
CTCTAGCCATCTCTCTCTCTCTCTCTCTCTCTCTCTGAATCACTATGGGCAGAAATTCCCTCACTGATGTCTGAGCTACATAATGAGAATAAATGAGCTGGAAGTAAATAAGAAGGCCGTGTGTTGCTCAACACTCCATACCAGTCACATATAGCCTTCCACCAAAAATGAAGATGGATTGTGTTGGCAAAGGATCGCCAATAGTACAGTGTTATGTGAACAAACCCAGAGAAGAACAACTCCAAAGGCCTTTTAAAAAGAAATAATACATAAATTGTATTCCAATGCCTGGCATTTTGCCGTTTGTGTTTTCATTGATTTTCTTTCCTGCCTGATATATACACATATATATATATATATACATACATCCACGCACGCATGCACACAGGGTGTCCCATAAGTCTCCATACATACATGTTTATTTTTATTTTGATAATATATGCTTTATTTATATAATATGCTCTATTTTTTCTGTAATATGCTGACTGTAGGTCTTCGACCACATCTTGCTTGATCCAAAAAACTTCCCGTGTTTTTTACTCGACAATAAGTTATGCCACACATGTTAAATGTGTTAGTAACCATACGTTTGCTTTCTGAAGTGGCCATCGAGATTATAAGAATTTGTTGCTATTTTTTGAAATGCATTCTTTGGGTTATCTGAAATATAATGAAATACATGTTAGAACAATATATATGGATTGTATTAAAGGGCCACTGTCATAAAATGCATGATTTTTAGTATGTTATTAATGAAAAACAACAGCCGACATGGAGCCATCTGTTTTTTAACCTCAAAACATGATTTTGACGTATACAGCTTTTTGTAACTCCCACCATGAAAATCCTCTCGAGGGATTTGTTTTCGAGAAGAAGCAGGAAGTGATGTACAGGGCAGGACCGCCCTCAAGTGGACTCATTTGTTTCTATTAGTTTTACCTCCAAGAAGGTAGCTCGTTGTTCCTTCGTGTTAGGCAAAATGCTGGCTCGTTTCATTGCTGGACATTGCTTGAACACTCGGGAGGACGGATTAACCGTTCATAAGTTTGCAAGAGACTCGGTTCATCGTGAAAAATGGATTGCACAGTTGCAGAAGACGAGAGCTTTGTGGGTTCCAATGACAGGTAGGTGTGTATATAGCTACTAAAAAAAATAAATAGTTTGGGGCGGGCCATGTAATCGGTCTCTTATAACGTAACAAAAGATTGCGTACGTATGACAGGCGTGCTAAATGTGTCGATGTGCATGTCGGACGGCGTCTGGCCCGCGGACAGCGGTGGCTATGAACAACGCCCTAAAGCAGCCCAGCTCAGCTCCGTGATAAGCCACCTCAGCACCGAATGACCCATATCGCCCATCTGTGATGAGCCGCGATGGCTCAACTCTCCCCCGGAAGTGGATCGGACGGGGAGGCGGTTTGGCAGTGATCGCATATCATCTGAATATGGCTTGAAACAATAGGGTAATATTGCCCCGGTAACTTCACTCGGTTGTGTGATGTTCTCTTCTTCAAAAAGAGCTTCCGTCTCAGAAGGGGCATGTTCATCTCCCATAATAGAGTCCACCGCATGTTTTCATTGGCAAATGTCCGGGGTGACGTCACGGATAGGGGATGCAGCCAATATGGCGAGCACTTGGATGTCGTAGAATGACACTTCTGCAACTTTGTGCATGGATTACGCGCTCTCCGCTGATATATATTTTTTCGTATAGACATTGAAGTGAATAATGTAATATGTATTTTTCATTACAATATCTATTTTAGAATGTTTATAGGGATGACACTTGACCTTTAAAGTACCATGAAAACGTTTGAGAAAGGTGAGTCTGGAAACGGTCACAAAGTCATGTCCAAGGCAACAAATACAACGCCATGAACTGTTTACAATTTTCAAATTTGGAACTGAAACCTACAATAGGAACTGAAGTCTGTGGATTGGAACTGTGTGTGTGTGTGTGGTGTGTGTGTGTGGTGTGTGTGTGTGTGTGTGTGTGTGTGTGTGTGTGCATGCCTGTCTGTGTGCATCTACAATTAATGTACTTTTCATGTGGTATATAATACAAACACGTGTCTTTATGCAAGGGCACATAACATGCATCCAAGTTGTGGTCCCCCCAAAACTTGCTTTGTCACGTGCAGACCCAGCGTTTTCTTTGTGGCCCAACTTTTGGTCAGTGGGTTTCACATATTTCGGTTTGTGTCTGTTTAGTTTCTCATCAAGCCAAATTGGTGGGTCACTTTTTTTAGGTGCCGGAATTCTTGAGAGGTTCTTCTTCCATGCTGCGTCTGCTGTGACCAATCGTGTTTCATTTGCTAATGGATGAATCCTCTGTAATTTACAGGTATACGCAATTACCACAAAATATTTTGGTTTCGTGTTGAATAGAACATTTAAATCACTTAAAGCACACAATGGACAGATACGTTTTTTGGGCAGGCATTCATTCCATTAGGAAAAGGTTTTTAAGTGATTTATCTTGGTCTCAAAACTGGCATTTGAACAAGGCTGCAAAGGCTTACAATCCATCCACAAGATTTATGTGTAAACATTCAGACAGTCCAAAATCTTAGAGAAAGTCTACCTAGAGAAGAAGGAGGGTTACAGTTGCAAATGTGGCCAGACATCGTGTTTGATTCTGGTTTTTAGGTGCTGTTGGTGTAAAAGTGCAATTTAGTGTAGTTCAGTTAGTTTGTTCCAGTCTGACTTGACATCATATTTATGATTTGTCATTTTTCCCCAAATGGATTGCACAGCAACAAATAACTTCTCATTTTTTGATGGCATTTAATGTAAACCTCAATGAAAGTGATTGTCAACATAAACGAGTTGTTGCACAGAGATTCTGGACAACCTTTGTATGTAATAAAACATCTGAAGGCTATTTTGCTCAAATGCATGTATTTTAGTTGGGTGTATTGATTTGCTTAGCAGACTATTTAGGGCAGCTGTGATATATCTCAAAGCCTTTCTGCACACTGAGCCTAATTGCCTGCAGAGAAGAGTTTTAAAAAGGATTATCTATCAGTTTCATCCGTAGGAATCTGCCATTAGCTTTGCTGCTATTTTACGTTGGCTTCTATCTTCTGCTTGGATCCATTAGGGATCTATACCACAACCTTATTTTCAACATGTAATTAATATCAGTAGCAAGCAGGATGAGAGAGTTTTCCTTCTCCAGATTGCGCCATGTGTAGGTGCTCTCTGGAAACAATGTTGAACTCTGTTGATATGGCTTAATCATATGGCTTTGTGGAATAATTTCCTTTTTATGAGAGGAACAAGGTGCATCCCCATAGTAGATATTGGTTGGGAGATTCGACAGTGTCTGGGAAAAGGCAAGTAGGGGATTGCTGTATTGAATCTGTTACCATAGCAATCCACAAATGGCCGTTCTAAAATGTGGGCTAATATTGGAGAAGTCTGTCAGTCATTTTATAAATAAGGGAATGGAGTATATGCTCCCCCACATCCTAGTGTAATATGACTGTCACACTATATGATAAAGATGAAGTGTTCTCATTAGATACTGAATGTGCATTTGTGTTTGACATAGTTGTCTTTTAAATCTGCACACACTGTTAGGAGACAATTTATTCAGCAGCACAGATTCTACACCATTGTTGTCTTTATTGAGCAACGAGGCAAATGAGTTCAATAGAAGACGGCTTCATTTTACCATCATACATATTTAAATAGCAAAAACAAGATCGGCTTTTCCAGCACTTCTTTCATGCATAGAGTGGTTTATGTAACCTTAAAGATTAAATCATTGAATGAATGCAATTGACCATGTTATGAAAGACATGAATAAGAACATAAATGAGACCTATCTTCCCCAGCATAAAGGAGATTTGCCTATTATATTATTACATTTCTCCAGAATTTGATGAACACAGGTGACACGGCGACACAGCTGAAGAGTGTTGGCCTCACAGTTCAGAGGACTGGAGTTCAAATCCCGGCCCTGCCCGTGTGGAGTTTGCATGTTCTCCCCGTGCCTGCGTGGGTTTTCTCTGGGCACTCTGGTTTCCTCCCACATCCCAAAAACATCCATTCATTGGACACTCTAAATTGCCCGTAGGTGTGATTGTGAGTATGCCTGTTGTCTGTCTCCGTGTGCCCTGCGATTGGCTGGTAACCAGATCAGGCTGTACCCAGCCTCCTGCCTGATGACAGGTGGGATTGCCTCCTGGGGTGCCAACAAAGAGGTGCAAGCCACCAGTTACAAACCCATCGGACGGCCCCCTGCTCAACTATGCTGCAGTATTTGATTCAATGCCATCGACCGGGTCATGCAAACAGTGACCTGGTCCGTCGCGTCCGACCGCAGCGTCTCAAAATCTATGACGTCTCTCATTGGCAAACGGACATGGACCAGTTCATCGGTACCAACGGACGTCTAGATGACCAAGAATACAACCACGGACTAACTGAACTCCACACATCGGCCGTCACCAACACCAGGCTAGCCTACAAGCCTGACATCGTCCTTGGGAGCTACCTGCCTCCAATTCACGACAACGAATGGTCTCTGCCTCAGGAAGCACGCTCCATCCTCACCCAACTATGCTCGGGCTTCTGTCGCTTGCTGAATAGCTACAAACACCAACTCGACACGCTGTCTGCCCAGACTGTGGCACCGGGCCACATGACACGCAACACCTGTTCAACTGCCGGCGCGCGGCAGAAGATCTATGGCGGCGACCGACCAAGGCGGCCGCTTTCCCATGGCTATAACACTTTCGCACGATTGTCTACGTCGACGCAGCAACCCTGTCACGCTGGCTATCACAACAACAACATTGGCTCCAGGTCTCCTGCGACCCTTGTGAGGATAAGCAACTCAGAAAATGGATAGATGGATGAGCACAATGGATGTCTGATAACCCTAATAATTGTTTTCCTGCTCTCCCGTTGTCCTTTTATTTGAATTAGTGAGTCTGCAGGGTCACGTCTATATATATATATATATATACACTGTCAATTACTCTATTTGAAGGAGAGCCTGATAAACAACCAAATGAGGAAAATTATAGACATCAACTTTACCTCTGTGGGGAACATGTAGAAACTGTAAGAACATTTGACGATGTTTGAAAGAGAATGAGAAATGATGCATCAGTAGGAGGGGGAAGTCGTGTATGACGGAAGTGTAATTGTGCACATGGGATAACAGTGTTGGTTATCTTGTTTCAATTGAATCTGTCCAGGAGCCTTCAGAGGGGTGACTAAACATTTGGTAGCTACTTAAATGCTGCACACAAGGGAATATGAGGGATCAATCGATAATAACCAGCAGAGCGGCTGTAAAGGAGTTTAACAACAGATCAATCATTTTGTCACTAGAATAGAAACTTAAGCCCTGTAGCAATTAAGAAAGGGAAAATGTGAATCGACAAAAATAATCATTTTTATTTGACTTGGTGTTTTTTTAAGTTTTGTTTTATTTTACCCTTAGTTTTTAATATTAGAAGATTAGTCAGAGATTGTCTTGTCGTTAACGAATGGATTTATAATTTGCTCATTATAAAATTGTAATATGCAGCTGTGATGATTACAGTACAAGTACAGATAAAATAGTATGTTTAGGACACATTTCCTTTGGTGTCAAAATCCAAAATAAATTGAGTGTGGGTTTTTTTACTCTTTTTCTCTAAATTTGTTCATGACGTGTCGTATCTGAATAAAATTAGATCAAAAGGTATTCAAATTGTGCAAAGTCCACCAAAAAGGAACAACAACAGATAGTGTTAATTTCAGTCATAAAGCATAGCCATTTGGTTGTAGGGTTTAAACTTACAGATTTAGGAACAGTAAACAAAGTGTGTTTATTTGTAAAGACTGTTTGTCTGGAGCATTTCCTTGTGTCAATTTATTGCATGATCTTTCGTAGCCTGTTTCCTGTACTTGCATTTGGCTAAGAGATCCTGGCTCTTGTTACACATCTAACAACCTAATCTTTAGGAGGTCATCTTTTCAGTGAGAGAGAGGAAATCTAACGTGTGCTATTAAGGAAGTGAGTCGCAGAGATTCAGGCCTGCTTCATGTCACTTTGACAGAGAATAAAAACGACTGCGTTAGTGTCAACAGGGAACCCAAAGAGCCAACATGCTAAGATCCACTATTAACGGCCTTCAACTCAAAGAAACCCCAACTCACACAACCCTGTCCGAGTGATGAATACACATTTTCCACATTTAACTTGTGTAATTGAAGTAAGTTGCATTAATTATACCAAATTATTCATTCAATATTATTAGCTCAGACATATTAGTTTTAATCTACTATTTAGAGGGAAACAGAATGAATATGAGCCATTATAAATCTCAAAAATTGTCAACTTGATCAAGGACAAAAACTTTCAATGGGAATGTGAAAAAAAGATGGCTGGTTTTGTTGCCATGGAGATGAAGCTTACATGGAACTCAGGAAGTCGATTTGCAATCTGGCTGCATCTCATTAAATGCTGTCTGGCATCATGGAGAGGCTGCCGGTTTCAACAATTAAGACCTGCCACCAGTGGGAAGGTTAAACACTTAGCTCTCGTTAAATACTTTAATGGCACTTTTGTAAATCTTAAATGGGGTAAAATCAGGACAGATCACATGTTATTGTTTCCACTCTCTTTACAGGGTGCAAAAATGTGTTGTGATCTGGGAACAGACAAAAGAGACCCCACTGATAAATATGTCAGTGCAACTAAATCCTCAGCAGAGGCACACAAAAAATACACACAAACACACTCACACACACACAAACACACCTGATTTGCATTAGCTTTCAGAAATACACAAAAGAAGTTGCTTGATGCTCTCTATGTCTTGCAGCTTTGTTGTATCTCTGGAGATCAAGTGTGGAGCACGAACACCACAGAAGTAACCTCCCAGATGCAGCTCACCCCCCTGAAACTTCCATCTGAATTCCAAACAGCATCAAATCTCCACTAATGATATTGCATGGATGTTGGAAAATACTAATGCACTCTGTTCATTACTACCATTGACGAGTTTTATTGCAGGACCTGAAGAATCTGCTACTCAGGTCCATCAGCAGCATGGCTTCCTGCCATCGTCTTTGACAGGCAGATGACTTCAGCGTGCTCCAGGGCAGCTGTCTGGCGATGCAAGATACCTTCCTCATCACACAAAATAAAAAGGGGGGGGTCATGTGTCAATCAACCCCGCCCGACCCCACCCCCTCCACCCACAGACATGAAACATAGAGTCACACAACAGAACATTTCCATTTCCTCAGTAATTGGGTTTCTGTCTTGCCTGTTGTGTTCAGAAGAAGCACAGTTGAAGTAAATTACAAAATCGTATTCCTACTCCCGCCTCGGATTCCACCTCTTAATATTGTTTGTGTCTTGTACTCATTTCCCACTTCTGAAACAATGAATATTAAATATGTATATAAATTCCTTCCAGAAAAATTTGGTCAAATGAGGAGTGTGGGCAGGGAGTCTTGGGGCCTCCTGCCAGAAAGGGTAATATACTTATATATGGTACTAAGGCAAAACTGGTTGGCCTCCCAGTTCTGAGGACCGGGGTTCAAATCCCGACCTCGCCTGTGTAGAGTTTGCATGTTTTCCCAATGCCGATGTGAGTTTTCTCCAGGCACTCCAGTTTCCTGCCACATCCCAAAAACATATTGGGGTCCCTAAGTCTAAATTGCCCATAGGTGTGATTCTAAGTGCGACTTTTGTCTGTATCTATATGCCCTACGATTGCCTAGCAACCCAGTTCAGGGTGTACCTAGTCTTCTGCCTGATAATAGCTAGGATAACCTCCTGCATTCCCGCGACCCTTGTGAGGAGAGGCAGCTCAGAAAATGGATCGATGGATGGATGAACACAATGAGTGTCTGACCATCCAAATAAATGTTTTCCTTGTCTTCTGGTTTCTTGTATATATATATATATATATATATATATATATATAATATATATATATATATATATATATATATATAAATGCAGGAAAACAGGAGCAGCAAGGCAAGGGAGCAGGTATATACTCAAAACATATTTGTTCACAAAAAACACAAGTTACTGTATGTAGTCGAATGATGGAGGGGGCATTTCTGCGATGCATGTTTTGAGGATGTGCTGTACCACTTGACCAATTTGGGAAGTGCTTCAGATATTGCCACAAGGTTATAGGTTATATAGGATATAATATCAATTCTTCATGAAAGATCTACTCATAATGCACAAGTATTAAAAGTACGTTGGTCACTTCACTTCGGTGGGTTTTAGCCTTGGGCTCATCAGTGACAAATGCATTAGGTCTGTTTTGCAAAAATAGTATTTGTCATTGTTTCATATATTTAAGATGGAAAAAAAATGATTTTTGATTTGTTTTTTAAAATGCATCCATCCATCTTCCATCACTTATCTGAGGTCAGGTCATAGGGACAGTAGCTTTAGCAGGGACGCTCAAAATTCCCTTTCCCTATCCACTTCATCCACCTCTTAACCAACCAAGAGACCTTGTCTCTCTTACGTGTCCTTGGTCATCTTTAAAAGTTATGAACAGAATTGCTGACCTTGGGCAGTCTTGAAGAAGTCCAACCCTCACCGGAAACAAGTTTGACTTACTGCCGGCAATACAGAGCAAACACTGACACTGGTCATACAGGGACAGCCCTTATCAGGGAGCTTGATGCTCCCGAAGTCCCACAGGACTCCTAAAGGCACATGGTCAAATACCTTCTCGAAATCCACAAAACACATATAGACTGGTTGGGTGAAATCCCCACGCACACTCTAGGACACTGATGACTGTGTAGAGCTGGTGCACCATTCCATGGCCAGCATGAAAACGACACTGCTCCTCCTGAATCTGAGGAGTGTGATCCCCCTATAATTCTAACACACCCTCCAGCCCCACTTCTTAAAAAGGGGGATTACAATCCCAGTGTGCCAATCCAGAGAACCCAGAGTCTGCTTCCTCATAGGAAGGCGTGTAAGTGGAATTGAGGAGGCTGAGAAACATTCTCCCCACCTACTCATAACATCCAAAGTCGAGGTCACCAGCACCCCATCCTCACTGTTAACAGTGTTGATGGTGCACTGCCTCCCTCTTCTGAGACTCCAGATGCTGGACTAGAATTTTCTTAAAACCAACCAGAAATCTTTCTCCCTGGCATCACCAAACTCCTCCCGTGCCTGAGTTTTTACTTCAGCGACCACCAAAGTTCCATTCCGCTTTCAAAGTTGCATTCCGCTTGGCGAAACAATAACCATCACTTTCCTTGGGAGTCCTAAAGGCTAAAAACTCTCAAAAGGACTCCTTCTTCATCTTGACAACATCCCTCCCCGTAGGTGTCGGGGATTGCCACCATGACAGGCACTGACCACCTTACAGCCATAGCTCCAGTCGGCCACCTCAGCAATGGAGCTGTGTAACATCGTCCACTCAGACATTGGCGCAACACACCCACAGAAGGGATGCACAGTAGCCCTGCGCATAGGCTGATGTTTCGAAGGCTGAGGACACCACTCCCAGTTGCTGACACGTTCCTGGAGCTAAGAGTGGTCACTGGGGTCCAAGACAGACTAAGAGTTAAAGACCAGTCAGCTAAGCTCTGGTTTTACAAGTCTGTCAGAGACCTACCTGAACTGTGTACTGGAGAGGACATCAGGATGGAGCCTCTGCCTGGGGACCAACAGGTCGGTGGGCCCCAGATCATATTTGGTGGATGTCGAAGGAGAACTGTACCACCGCAACCAGGTGGATCTGCGTCTGGTAGAGGGGGACGTTATCGGGCGTTACCCAGAGCAACACAACCCATCGGGTTGCAACAGGCCACTTGAGCTGTAGTCAGCTGGTCCAACAGGTGAAAAAAAAGCATGACCTTTCTAGGATTTACATGGCAAATTTACGCCATCTTGCCATGTTTGGGAAAAGAAACACTGGTTGCCAGCTTGATGAAACAAATGGGCATCTGTAACCATAATAAGGAGGTTGACAAAAACAGGAGACTCAAGATCTTTCTTCAGGAACACAATGTCAGAAGATCATTTCTGGATTGGATATGTTCTCAGTTGAGAAGACTTTTACCAAAAACACCCTTGACTTGAAACATAATTATTGAAAAATTAGCCTCTGTCAAGGACAGTGGGGGGAACATTTTTGGACAAAATATAAAACACAGCACGACACAATCAGACTCCTGAACAAATGACATCACATTCTGTGAATCACATGCTATTTCTTTTCTTCAATGATTCTGCTCTCTTGAATGTTTGTGCAATACTTCTGTAACCAGCAGTACTTAAGGGCCACTGCCACCTAAAACATGAAATTTATTAACCCCAATTTGTTAACCCCCAAAAAATCAGCTGTAATTGAATCATCCGTTTGTTCACAGTACGTCAAATGTCGCCGTATATCTATTTTTTTCCATCTCCCACCATGAAAATTCATTTGACTGTTTTGATTTGAAGAAGAACCAGGAAGGGATGCTTTTTGCACACACCTACAGCAGTGAGGTTGAGTGTCTTTACCTCTTGTACTGGCGAGAAATTACTTGTTTTTTCTGCATGTTAGCCAAAATGCCAGTTTGTTGTGTTGCTGGATTTTGCTCGAACATCGGGAGGATGGATTCACTCTTCACACGTTTCCAAAAGAGCTGATTTGTCATAAAAAAGGAATTGCACAGGTACGAAGGAAAAGAGCTTTGTGTGTTCCAAATGACAGGTAGGTTTGCATAAAGCTAGTAAAAAAAAAGAATACGGTGGGGAGACTAATTTATCTTACAGTTTACAGCATATGTTATGTGTGAATTTAGACTATATCCCCTTGGTCAAACCAGAAAAATATAACAAAGCACTTGTATTGTGTTTAAGACAATTCAATCAATGTTACGTATAGTCACCATACTTGAATGAACTTTCCAAATAGGCAAATGTTATTTCCAGCGAATGTTCCGGAAATATCAAAAAGACTGAAGGCAGTGTGGCGTCTGTATACATGTGTACTTGTCCGCAAGCAGCAGTATTAATAAAAAGCTCCGTCGACAGCCATCCTTATCCTTATGGGACCATTCCAGAAATCCCCGTCTAGCGACATAATCCTTCTCTCAAAAAGTAACATGATATGCGTCACAATAGCTTCATAAAGATGCGCGCGGGCCGCCGTAAGCGGTGGCTGCTGTGAGCGGTGGAGCGGGTCACAATTTACCCGACGAGGAGGTGGGTCGGGCGGGGAGGCAGGCGACCACACCGGGGCCAGGGAGGAGAAAGGAGTAAAAGTAACAGTTTCAGTGCTACAGTTTGTACTTTCCCTATGAACTGTACATTACGGGCCATCTAATGGTGGCAATGAATAGGACATCTTAAAATAGCTGTGCCATATACACTGTAGATGCACACACACACGCACGCTCGCACACACACACATATCGGCCTCCACCACCAGCCACCACTGGTTAACAACATGTGACCAACATATTCAAAGAAAATTGGTCATAGGTGTAAATGTGAAATCTCCCTCTTTTCATAATGCTTTGAAAAAGGAGACAGTTTTAGTGGTGAATGTTATACACTGCTGCTCTCTCTTGGTAGAATTGAGAGTTACAGTTTGTGGCCCAAAATTCCATTACAGTATTTTTGCTGTTTTACTCACCCTCTGCAGTCCGCCAGGGTTACTACAAGTTACCATGTGAAAATGCTTCCATCCATGGATTCTCTGAAACAGTAATCCTCACTAGGGTCACAGGAGGGCTGGAACCAATCCCATTTGTCATCGGGCAGGAAGCAGGGTACACCCTGAACTGGCTGCCAGCCAATCGCGGGGCACATGGAAACAGAAACCAGTCACACCTAGGGGCAATTTAAAGTCTCCAGTTAATACATAGTTTTGAGATGTGGGAGGAAACCAGAGTGCCTGAAGAAACTCCACACAGGCGGGGCTGGGATTTGAACCCCGGTCCTAAGGACTGTGAGGCCAAAGATGTACAGCTGCCCCACCATGCTGGCTTCTGCAACAAGGCATGAGGGGGTGAATGACGATCAAAAGTTCTACCCGAACAGTATGCTTGTTTGTTATTACAAATAGATCCCACAACAATGATTACAACCACTTAGTGTATAATTCAGCATAGATTTTTTTTCAATTTACATTTTTTAAATTCCTTTGCACAAGGTAGGTAGAGCGATGACTCTCCCATAAAAATACATGACACTTTAGAATGTCACATTCTTTTGATACTTCCATTGACTTTGAGCTTTCCTTGCCACTAGGGTATTGCATTATTTCCATGGAAAATGTTCTCTTGAATATAATTAAAGTACTCTTTTCTCCTGTGTCAGCAGGGGGTATTGTGCCAGGTCAATAGACCACTGATTTAACAGCATGAAGATGAATCCAGGGAAAGACTCATATTCATACCCTTGAGCAAGATGCTCTTTATTTTTGTACAAATGTGCCCCTGAAGCAAAGATAAAGCTGTTTTCAATGTCTAAAACACAATATATCTTGAAAAAAAATGGGTTAGGTGTGTACTAATGAGGTCTAGCAGCAGCATCACATTTTCTGGCAGCAATAAGATAAGCAAAATTTAACTCTATTCTTAGTGCAGTTACAGGACTAAGCAAAGTCGAGTTGGTCACAACTTTCGGAGTAATACAACCTGTTTCATTAAATATCCTGCCAAAACAACTTCCTAGAGATTAAAATGATGCTCAAAAAACACTATTCTCTACCGACTATATTTATTTTTTAAACATAGACATAGGTGCCATATCTTCTTCATTCCTCCTGCTGATTTGTATGAATATTTTTGCACTCCTCTGTCTGTCCACAGCATCTTCACACCAACACAGCCTCCTGCCATGTGTCAATACCAGTCTAATCATACACCCCACAGCATATGCAATCAACCCACTAAACATGTTACATACGCTGTCTTGGCCAATAAGTAGACTGGCACATGTCACTTACGAACCACGACAGAAACAGTGGTCCGATAGTAAAATGATGTATCAATAAAGTCAGTGCACCTTCCTCTTGAGGCTGAATAAAACATAAAACATAAATAAGAGCCCCTCTGTTCTTCTAATTGCCTTCACCAAGCTTAAAAAAGCTGAGGTGAGAGGCAGGGCAATTCTATGACCTGAGGTTTACAGGTGCTGAGCTCCCTGCCAGCCAGGATAAATTTGATTCTTTTGTACAGTCCCACGCAATTTCATTCAGACAATTATGAATGACAAGTATTACTTCTTAGTCTGTGACTAAATCAAACCAATTTCATTCACACATTTATGAATGAGAATTATTATACTTTTTAGTCTGTGACTAAATCATCAAATATGATCAAGACTATTTAAATGTTGAGTCACAGAAAAGAAGAATAGATTGCTTTTCTAAAAGAAATATAAAGTAACCCTACTGATTCCTAGATGACTAGGATGACTCATTTTTATACAAGCAGCAATTTTCCATACATTTTTTTCTGATTTAACCAGCCCTATACAGTGAATCAAATCCCACAGCTCTTTCATGTTTTCAGATGTAACTAGAGCTTTCTGACTGAAATAATGTCCACCAGAGCTTTCTCCCATGTGTTCGACAATAACTGGCCTCACAACTGCAGACAATGTGTAACACAGGCCTGTCATGATAATTACTAAATCGACTTATCATTCGATAAATAAAAATGAACAAGATCCTCTTTCTGGACTTCTGGAATATATATATATATTTTTTATGTTGTGGTCACCCAGCATGCAGAACACACAGTGAGCCAATAGAGTTGGACGGCTGTGCAATCACTATTGGGTCGGTGGAATTCCGACAAATCTGCATTGACTCCGTCCAATACTCCGCAGCCTTCAGTGTGTAAATTTGAACTACAGAGACACTTAAGGGAGAGTTAACTGTTTATTATGTTTGCTAGCCCATGAGCTGACAAGCAAGTTCATGAGCAAATGACCTAATGAGCTATGAAGCTAAATACTGTAGCTCTCTTCACAGCGTTTAAAACGTCAGCACTTTGTTCCAAGTTGTTGTGTATGTTAGTCCTCAATTAAGATGGGCAAAGTAACTGTTTAATAGACATCACCTCAGCGGCAGGTGTTATTTAGCCAGTGTTTGACTACTGTGAATGTTTATTGTATTTGATTGACTGGTGAAGGCCTCATCTCCAATGCCTTCAGGCGACCAACTACACATTATTGCAGAGCGAGGGAGGGCCATATTTTTCATGATTTCAGAGGCATAAAGAATTATATTTTATAAATATATATATATATATATATATACAATATTATCATACTTTTTGGTAAAATATATCACCTTACAAATTCAGTTTTGTTACAGGCCACACCAGCCCAGGTAAGACCTTCATATCTAGCATCTTTATCTCCAAAATCGGCTAGCCAATGGACAGCTGCTTAAAAAGCGGTTTGTAAAACAATTTCTACCAAAACTGTCAGTGCCTCAGGAAAGTTTATCTGCATCCTTGTTGTCCTCGTTGGGGTCTTGTCGTTATAACGGACTAGAGTGGTATATGCTTTCATTTGATGCATGTTGAAGAATGTGGAAAGTATGTCAGAACTCAAAACTGAGTTGTGGGTGAACATAGAGGCACATTCCAGTGTTGGATGAAGGAGTTTTCCCATCTTCCATCCATCTATTTCTGAGTCACTTACCCTCACAAGTGTGGCTAGAATGCTGGAGCCAATCCCAGCAATCATCGGGAAGGAGGGGAGGTACATCCTAAACTGTTTGCCAGTCATTTACCACAAGACATAGAGACAAGCAACAGCTACACTCACAGTCACACCGAAGGGGAATTTAGAGTCTCCAATTAGTGTATGTTTTGGGGATGTGGGAGGAAACCAGTGTGCCTGGACCAAATCCACACAGGTACGGGGAGAACATGCAAACTCCACAAAGGCAAGGGGTGCTGTTCTCACGACACGTTACTATGTGCAGCGTGACAGCCAGCGAAATTATAAAGAAACTCTGTACACAAGGTGTTCTTTTCTTGCTTTTATGGAGGTCTCTTGTGGTAAATGAATTAATAATTAACTGAAAGATACAGAAAATTATGCATTACACAGTGCACTGTGTGCCATTGTGCAAAGTACAGGTTAGCTATCTTATTTATGGTAAACACAACAATAGCTGTATCAACCATCACTCGTTTACATCGAGCTTTCAAATAAAATATTGTGATCTCAATCTAATGTCTGTGAACATACGATACTTAATGCAAAAGTTTCACAAGGTTCAAACGTTTAGAACACATTCAGCGTAGTTATGAGTTGTTCTCAAACTTAATGTTCACCATACTCATATATTCATTGGAAAATGTATCAAAGATTCTCTATTGGCGTACAGAGCACTCACTCCGCATCAAAACTGAATGATCCTCACAGGTCTAGTGGTGTCACTCTTTTAAAACATTTTAACACATCATCAAATAAACATATTTTTAACTTTTTAACTGACATATTTATCTTATGAAATACACAAATCTTTTAATTAAAGACCTTACACAGGGCCAGGATTTGGAGCCCGGTCCTCAGAACTGTGAGGCCAATGCTCTAACTGTTGAACCATGTCTCATCTTGTAAAAGTAAAAACCCATGATGCCATTTCAACCTAGAAAACTACTTGCACCAAAATATTAAATGGTTTACACAATCCCAGGTGTTCACACGTTAATGAGGTTATTTTTCAATCAGATGGCATCACAGTAGCTTGTAACATATTGACAGCGGAAACTGTTACCCTTCCCAGCAGAAATGCTTGATGCGTTGCAGTGCATAAGGTCGAAGGAAATAAATCTTTATGGCTGCTTGCTTTAAAGTGCCACTGACACCAAAATATACATTTTAAAATAGGTATTGTGATCAAAACTACATGTAATATGAATCGCTTGGATGATAATATGAGTCAGAAAAAGTGAGCTGGGGTTTTTTTTAAGCGCAAATTTGAAAAAAATATGACTCGACATCCTAGTGGCAGCCATATTGTCTGTGACGTCATGTGACATCTCGTGCATGCTTCACACTAGAGCTCCCAGCGTTCAAAACACACTGTGCCAAATGTAATGGCAGATGAACGAGATTAATTTTCGTATTTTTCTGACGCCCCTTCTGAGACTGAAGCTCTTTTTGAGGAAGAAAAGATCTCAGAAGCGACTGAATTGACCGGGGCCATTTTAGCATATCGTTTCAAACCATATTTAGACAATATGTGGATCACGTCTTACTAACAACAGACTCCTCAACAGACAGATGAGGACGAACGCCCCGATGCAATGTTAAAAATGAGTGGCCCATAATTGTTCAATTTCCTAACCCTTTTACAAGTTTTCTGTATGTAGCGTACTCAGGAGGACCCATGCCGGGCGAAGTAATTACATCAGGGATGCCCAGACACCAGTGGCCGGTGGGGGGAGAGCTCCTTTCTCACAGCAATGTGACAGCACAGGCCAGTCAGCCTCCCGGCCCGACCCAGCATGAAAGGGTGGCCAGCGCGAATCGACATTTTTGTTACATTCTGAGAGAAGGATTTTGTTGTCATATCTGGATTTCTATTCCCATAAGGACGAGGATGGCTGTCGATGCAGCTTTTTATTAATACTGCTGCTTTCGGAAAAGTATATGTATATACTAGTATAGTTATATTTTGCCGCTTTGACTAAGGGGATTTATTCTAAATTCACACGTGGCATATGTTAAAAACTGTGAGACAAATTAGTCCCCCCAACATTTTTTTTAATAGCTCTATACACACTTACCTGTCATTTGGAACACACAAACCTCTTGTCCTTTGCACCTGTGCAATCCATTTTTCACGGCGAATTGGGTCATGTGAAGAGTGAATCCATTTTCCCATTTTCAAAATCCAGCAATACAACAAGCCGGCATTTTGGCTAACACACAAAAAAAACAGCTAATTTCATGCCGGTGCAATAGATATAAGCACTTGACCTTGTCACTGTAGGTCTGTCTGGAAAAACTGTCAATTCCAGGTTCTTCTTCAACACAAAACCCTCAAGAGATTTTTCATGGCGGGAGATAAAAAGCGATACACGGCAACATTCTGACTTTCTGTGGACAAACAGTGGCACTCTAAGGTCTCAAGTTAGAAAATGGTAGCTTGTTTTGCAGATGAATTTGAGTGGGTCAAAATGTGTTTATCTGGAAGTAGTCTCGGAATCTCCAGAAACCTACAGTAACATATTAAGGCTCTAGAATTGTTCCTTGTAATTTGAATAAAAATCACTACAATGGTTACAAACGTTGACAATATTTAAATATTGTCATGGTCCTGCCTGTTCCAGCCAGTTCCAGCCCTGGCTGTGCAGGTCCCCTACACACCTCCGTTGATTAGGAGGCGCACACCTGCGCCTCATCTCTGATAATTAACCCCGGTATATATAGGACCCAGCGGACGGTCTGGCTTTGCCAGATTGTTGCAGTGCCTCGTTCCTGCACCTCCTTGTTCCTGATCCTGAACCCCTGTGTACCGACCACCCCCTGTCCTCCGACCAACCCCGTAAGCTTGACGCCCTTGAGACTGCGGTTCTCCCTGACGGATCTCCGGTGTACCGATCCCTCGTGGCCCGCTCACCTGCCTTCTACGCCTGACGTTCTGGTTACCGCTGCTCCATTTGACTGTCTGCCTGATCCCCGACCCTGGCACGAATAAACACTTTTCCAAAACTGCCTCTGCGTCTCCGGAGTCCTGCATTTGGGTCCTCTCCCGCACCGATGGGCCGTGACAAATACAATGAGAACATTGCAAAGTTTACAACACTTGTAGATTTTCATTGGAATGCCCTAACTGTCCATCATCATCATCATAAAAAAAAATGTCACTCCCGGCATTTAGTTGAGACAGACTTGCCCATCCATAACCATGTGATTTCAAGTGTCACAAGTGGCTGTTAATTATGCTGTAATTCGATATTCTTTGACAGAAGAATGTAAGGAACCGTTTACAACCTTTTACAAAAGGCATCCGGAAAGTGATTTTTTTTTTATTGGATGGAAAATGCAGAGCATCATACAGACCCTTTCCAAAAAAAATTTAATAGAATAGTTTAAAAACTTTATTTCCATAATTCTATTGAAAAAGTTAAACTTTCATAAATTAGCGAATCAGCCCCCAAAGCTTAAACAATTTAAATTGTTTATTTTTACATGAGTTTTTCTACCACCACATAAAACAAAATCAGGAAATAAAAGAATAGAATAGGCGGTTACATACGTCAAACAAAATATGGTACTTTGCAAATTACTTAAATTATCACTATAAAAATTGTAATAAATTGTCATTTAATTCGTGCAGTGACTGTGTAGAGTTGCCGTTTGAATCTTGAATCTTCTTTTCCTTCAGGCTTGTCCCGTTAGGGGTGACCTCACTGCGTCACCTTTTTCATGTAAGCCTATCTCCTGAATCTTCCTCTCTAACAACACCCCTTTTGTCTTCACAAGATCCATCAATCTTCTCTATGATCTTCCTCTCACTATTTAGTCAGGCAGCTCCATCCTCATGACCCTTCGAACAATATACTCACTCTCTCTCCTCTGGACATTTCCAAACCATCGACGTTTGCTCTATTTTTGTTATTATTTTTTTTTCTTTAGGATATAAATAATTGACTTAGACATAGGATGATAGCTAGCAAGTGCCAAAACAAACATAAACCCCATTTTCATATTTAGCGATGAACCATGAATCCATTTTCTGAGCCGCTTATCCTCAAAAGGGTCGCTTGAGTGCTGCAGCCTTTCCCAGCTATCTTCAGGCAGGAAGCAGGGTACACACTGAACTGGTTGCCAGCCAAACGCAGGCTACATAGAAAGAAACAACCATTTACACTCACAATGATACCTATGTACAATTTAGAGTGTCGTTCGAACATCAAGGTTCCACTGCATTTAGAATACTGCATATATTGAGGACCTTGCCACACTCATTCAGATATAGCCTTAGATGAGTTCGATGATTGCTTTGGGTTTAAAAAGTCAGGCTAAAACATTGAAACAGGTACGTATTGGGGAAACTGCCTTGGGTCCCTCCATCTAAAACCTTCATCCCAGCTGAAGAGAAACTGCAATCCCATTGCTTAACTATTCAAACCCATGAAATGTTTTGGGTGAATGATTATACCATATATTCAGGCAAAAATCTAGCAAGAAAACCTTCAGACTCTGATTGTTATAAATAACCAAGCAGGCCAACAAAAGCTTTTGCTTCTCTTTTCATCCAGGAAAATTTTCCTACACTCAATTGCTTAGCAAACATGGAAGCCTATTCTGATATTTTATACAAGTTGAGATCTGTCACAAAATGTTGACCAAACCAGTCAAAATTCATTTGATGTATTACTAACTTGCAACCCTTAAGTAACACATGTACATTAACATTGGAGTAAATATTTAATCAGCGTGGGTGAATATTGGCCGCCCTACTTTAGCCTAGCTTGTAAGGCCAGTGGAGGTCCCAATTTTTACATTATCAAGCCCAGGCCTGAAGCACTGCAATCTTTTGTCCAAAAAGCAATACTGCCTGACTGGTGAGGGACCAAGGAAGGATGTTGACAATCCCAAACCTCATTAGAGGGCTAGTCAGAGGTGTCTTGTTGCAGTGCAATCTTGAGGAATGTGTCTCTGCAGAGGAAGGCTCTGAAGCCTGCTGGTGCGTTGTAACCATCATAATCGTCAGACTAGCCAAAGTCTTTCTATTGGACTAAACTGTTTTGACATTAATTGTCCTCCTACAGCAAACTGACCAAGGCTGAGTGCCAACAATTGAAGCTTTATTTACGTTTTAATGATTTCATTGGAGAAATTTTGAAATTATTTTGAGAAAACTGTAAGAAAAGGATATTAGCATGCTCCTGTTTATTAAGTTATTTTTCTCTCAATTTGTGTCATGTTCTGTCCTTGCTAATTGTACCGATTATTTGTCAAAATGTATCTGGAGTAAGCTGTTATCTCACACAACAGCCATCTGTAAAATACCTTCAGGAAATTTTTTTTTTAAATCTGACAAAACCAGGCTCCTAGCCTAATGAATAGAGCTGAGATTGTCATGGTCACTGGGACCCTCAAAATACACAGTATGGCAATACTGGAATCATATACAGTACATAAGTATTTAACACGTCACAATTTTTCTCACTGAATGTTTTTACAAAGGTGCTAATGACATGAACTTTCCACTAGATGTTTGGAACAACACAATAAATTCATACATATAAATTAACTAGAACAAATACGATCAGAAATTAAGTTGATTGTAATAATGTGAAGTGACACGGGGTAAAAGTATTGAACACATGAAGTAAGGAAGGTGCTAAAGGGCATGCAAAGTAAAGGCAACACCTGAAATCTATCAAAAATCAAACAGCAATCCAAACCTTTCTCAGTCCAAATGAATATCTGCTGGTCCAGCCCTAATTGATGGTCAACAAAAATATCTCAAATGTCAAGGACCTGTATCAAGACGTTCGTAAACTAAATGTTGCAAAACATTACAATGGTATTGGTCCCAGACGCTAATCTAAACTTCTGAATGTTCCATGGTTGTGGCCATAATACCTAAGTGGAAAACCAATTATACCGCAACAAATTTGCCTCGATCAGGTGCTCCATGGGAGATGAGTTGTCCAAAAGCCTAGGACAACTGGTGTAGAGCTACGAAAAGACCTGGAATTAATGGGTGCTGTTGCTGATTAAGTTAACTGGGCTTTCCTGTTTGAAGTACATTACAAATTTGGCTTTGCAGGTTCATTTATGCATTGGATAGATATGTAATTTGCCGAAAGCAACAGTCACCACAAACAGATTATTTCACAATTGCAAAGAGGAACCATACAAAGATGTCCACTCGCGTCAATGCTATTTGCAATATTTAACAAACCTATGAGTCTGAATGTGAATATTAAATGTATCTTCTCACTAGCGACAGAACACAAAATCAATCTGAATTCTGATATACGTACTCCTTTAATTACAGCAACCCAAGTATTCTCATCAGCCAGTCTCCAATGTCATTAAAAAATTTCACAACTATCCAACTATCACCTAGACAAAATGAACAATACACCCAATAATAGCAAACTCATGGATTCCTGCAATCAAATGCCATATTAGCCTGTTCCTACCGGAAATATTAAATATGAGTATAATTAATACCTCATAAAAACTTACAGACTTAATCTAAATCACGCACCACTTCTGAAAAAATCATAGCTGACTTATGACGCTGAAATAACTTCCCTCTATCATTACTGGGAAAAATAGGTTTTATAAAAATGCAAACATATAGAAATAATAAATGGCTGGATCAGCTGTAAAGTGTTGGCCTCAGAGTTCTGATGTCCAGGGTTTGGTCCCGGCCCCCATCTGTGTGGAGTTTGCATGTTCTCCCCATGCCTGCGAAGGTTTTCTCCAGGCACTGCGGTTTCCTCCCACATCCCAAAATGATGCAACATTAATTGGACACTTTGCGGCAGGAAGGGCATTTAGTGTAAAACTGTGCGTTCATTAAATGACTTTCATAATGGATAGGTTGTTGCCTGGGCTAACTACGCCCACCCCCGTCACAGTAAATCTGCAAGACGTAGGTAGAGATTCAGGTAATGAAGGTCGAAGACAAAAAAGAGGAGGAAAGTGACTTAGTTGACAGAAGAAGAAGAAGAAGAGGCATGCACAGTCCCTACAACTGTGTGTAGGGACTTTGAATGTTGGGACTATGACAGGAAAAGCTCAGGAGTTAATTGACATGATGATGAGGAGATGAGGTTGATGTATTGTGCTTCCAAGAGAGAAAGAGTAACTGGAGTAAGGCTAGAGACTTAGGAGCAGGGTTTAAATTCTTTTACCATGGAGTAGATGGGAAGAGAAATGGAGTCGGGGTTATTTTAAAGGAAGAGCTGGCTAAGAATGTCGTGGAGGTGAAAAGAGTATTAGATCGAGTGATGAGGCTGAAATTTGAAATTTAGGGTATTGTGTAAAATGTGGTTAGCAGCTATGCCCCACAAGTAGGATGTGACCTTGAGTTGAAAAATAAATTTTGGAAGGAACTAGACAAACTAGTCCTGAGCATCCCAGAGAGAGTTGCGATTGGTGCAGATTTCAATTGACATGTTGGCGAAGAAGTGATAGGTAAATACGGCATTCAGCAAGGGAACTTTGAGCAACACTATGGTTTCATGCCTTGAAAGAGTACCACAGATGCATTATTTGCCTTGAGGATGCGTGTGGAAAAAGTACAGAGAAGGTCAGAAGGAGCTACATTGTGTCTTTGCAGACCTAGAGAAAGCCTATGACAGAGTACCAAGAGAGGAACTGTGGTACTGCGTGCGCAAGTCTGGTGTGGCGGAGAAATATGTTAAAATAGGACAGGATATGTAAGAGGGCAGCAGAACAGTGGTGCGGGGTGCAAGAATTTAAGGTGGAAGTGGGACTGCATCAGGGATCCGTGGTGAGCCGCTTCCTATTTGCAGTGGTAATGGACAGACGGACAGATGTGGTGAGACTGGAATCCCCTTGGACTATGATGTTTGCAGATGATATTGTGGTCTGCAGTGAAAGCAGGGAGCATGCAGAGGAACAATTAGAAAGATGGAGACATGCACTGGAAAGGAGAGGAATGAAGATTAGCCTAAGTAAAACAGAATGTATGTGCATGAAGAGTGAAGCTCCAGGGAGATAGCGAGGGTGGATGACTTCAAATATTTGGGGTCAACAATACAGAGCAATGGAGAGCGTGGTAAAGAAGTGAAGAAACGGGTGCAAGGGGGGTGGAACAGTTGGGGGAAGGTGTCTGGTGTTCTATGCGACAGAAGAATATCTGCTAGGATGAAGGGTAAAGTTTATAAAACAGTGGTGAGGCCGGCCATGATGTACGGATTAGAGACAGTGGCACTGAAGAAACAACAGGAAGCAGAACTGGAAGCAGCAGAAATGAAGATGTTGAGGTTCTCGCTTGGAGTGAACAGGTTGGATAGGATTAGAAAGGAGCTCATTAGAAGGACAGCCAAAGTTTGATGTTTTGAAGACAAGGTTAGAGAAAGCAGACTTAGATGGCGTGGAAATGTTCAGAGACGAGACAGTTAGTATATTGGTAGCTGAGCTTCAACTTGCCAGGAAGAAGGGTTGTGTCAATTCTTTCCAGGCCACTGACTACCGCCTTTCTGAGCTGCTCCACTTGCTCTTTGTCCTGAAGAGAGGCATCGTACCACCGGCCTAAGCTCTTCACAGGCTTCTCGGAGAAAGTTGGAATTGGTTCCTCACCAATGTGAAAGTGGTGATTTGACAGTTTTCCGTTGGCGATGTAGATGCTTCTGGATTTACTAGGCTTGATCTTCATGTGAGTCAGCTTGATGTTTTCCTGGAGCCTTTTTAACAACTGTGCAGTGCAGGCCTTAGTTGTGGTAAGTGTGGTGACGTCATCCATGTAGGCTCTGACTGGAGGCAGCCTCACCCCAGGTCTTATTCGTTGCCCACCAACCACCCAGCGAGAGGCTCGGAGGATGACCTCCATGGCCAGGGTGAATAGCAGTGGGGAGATGGTACACCCAGCCATGATTCCCACTTCCAGGTGCTGCCATGCAGTGGTGTACCCTGCTGTTTGGATTAATAATATACACTTTCATTTCAGTACACGGGAACAACAAAGAATTGACCAACTACAAATTATGTTTTTAGGACATAATAAAATGTTCCAAGAATTCTAAATAACAGATGGAAAGTATCTGCAAAATAATTTATTAAAAGCAGCAATTAAAAAAAAAAAATACCAACACTCCAAAGTAAAAAAAAAAACCTTCAAATTGCCAGAGTTTGTAAACCAAATAGTGACTCTTCTCCCACAAATAAAAATAAATCTTTTGAATATTTCTAAATAAATTTCATGCACTAAATCACCAATCAGCCGATGGGAAGAAGACCTTCCCATGTCCACTGACTGTAGGTATTGGACAGAGATACAGTGGTACCTCTATTTATGAAATTAATCCATTATGGAAGTCGTTTTGTAACTTGGATTTTTCATCAGTAGAAATGCATTTTACATGTTAATAGCTTAATCCTTTCCAAGCTCCTCGACGTAAAAAAAAAAACAAAATAACCATTCAAAGTGTACATAATATAAAGAATAATTAAAAAATGATGTTCATTTACCTTTGGCATTGACCAATGATGCGACGAAAAGGGTGCATGACAAAGCAATTAATATATTCCATTTTCTGGATGATTCTTTTGAATAAATTTGGAAATGTCATGGAATTCCTTCAACACTTTTATTCTGGCTGACGGAACAGTGGCTGCCTCTTCCTCTACGCTATCCTCACTAAACTGCTCCTTCAATGCCATGTGTTGCATCGCCTCAAGGTCTTTTAGCTCCTCCGTCCAAAGGTTCTGGTGGTTCTCCAGAATGTCGAGAGATCGTCGTGGTGTTCCTGGACCAACTCGTCAATGTCCTCCTCAGCCTTTCCAAGCAAAACAATTTCCTCAACTCCAGGTTCAACCTCCAATTCGATCTCAAAATCTTGTGGATCAACAGCATGAGGCCACATATTTCTCCATGATTTATTTTTTGTTTTGATGGACAAAACAATTCGCCTTCTTTTCACTGACACTGGTCATCAATTTCTTGGGGCCCATAGGGAAAAAAAGATGAATAAATCAGCGAAGAAGTTGTAAAGTACAAGTGTCTGCCAGCGTATGACAATGAATTCGGTGACGCAGATACAAGAAGTTCATCACAGGTAAAGATTGACGTCCCTCCTAGCCAATGGAGGGATGTGATGCCAGGAAGATGCAACTTGATAGCCAATGGGGTAGCAGCTCTATTGCGCCACACAAACCAAGACACAGGATGTGTATCAAGGTTAAAGATTGGCATTCCTCCTAGCCAATGTGATGCCAGGAAGATGCTATAGCGATAGCCAATGGGAGCGCAGCTTTGTCGCGCCACAAAACCAAGATACAGGAAGTTTATCTACAGTTGATTTTGGTGAATCCTTTCGTATCCTGAATTTCCTTCATAACTAGAGACAATATTTTTTTTACAAAGAGGCATTTTGTAACCTAAATTTTTCATTACTCGAGACGCTCCACAGAATCAGGATCTCATGAAGTACATCAGGTGCATATGAAAAAGGTCAACACAAGGTGTCCATCAGGGACTTGCATGAGACTAGCTAGGTTGAGAGTTTTGTAACATCGTACTGATACATGAGGAAGTCTCAACAACACCATGTTGTATCTGAGCCAACATGCAGCAGGCAAGTGTAATGAGTGTTGCTCTTGCAAGATAGAGCCTATACAGTAGGGGACATACAGAGTGAGTGATGCATACCCCACATAGTCACGTGTAGCAAGTACAGCCTGTACACAGGCTGCCACTGTCATGATCCTGCCGCTTCAGCACGAGCTGTGCGGGTGCCCGCGCGGCTGCGCTAATTGGGAGGAACACACCTGCGCCTCCTGCGGGCTGATCATCCCCTGTATTTTTAGGACCCGGTGACGACTGGTCCTCCGCCAGTTCGTTGAGCTTTATGTCCCATTCCAGCACTCTCGTATTCCTGATTGATCCTGTGTGTACCGACCTTCGTCCGTTCTCAGACCAACCTTGTAAGCCTGACTCCTTGATACTTTTGCCTGCGTTGATTGTTTCCCCGTGAACCGACTCCTGCCTGTCCGCTCATCTGCTCTCTTCGTCCGACGTCACAACTACCGCTGCTGCACCGGACTGCCTGCTCGATCCCCTACCTCTGCATACAATAAACGTGTCTCTTCTTGAACTACCTTGCGTCTTTCGAGTTCCTGCATTTGGGTCCTACTCTCGTTTCCGATGGGACGTGACAGAACGAACTGGCCATCACAGGACCCAGCAGGAAAGATCCGGCGTCGCCGGGACCGACGCAAGGTAGACCGTCTGCCGGAGGACCAAGCCTGTCCGATTCGGGTAGGCTCTCTGATGTCCTCCGCTCCCGTGTCTTACGCTCCGCCAGCAAGGTATGAATACGTCCCGAACACGACCCGTCCGGCTCCTCATATTCTTCTGGACTCTGACTTTTCGGAGTATGAGGAGGACCGTGATTTGTATGCCGGGCTGCCTGAGTACGACTCCGACGACTTTGATTTTGAGTCTCTTTGCCCGGCTTTTGATCCCAGTCAGTTTGCCCCGCCTTCCCGCGTTTCCAGCACCCGAGCGACTCCGCCCGGTAGATCCAAGTGCACATATCGGTACGAGGGAACCCGCTTGGCCATCTACCCGGGACCTCCGCGTGGCGGCCAGAGGAGACGCCCCGGCCGGGCGCTCCCTGGTGTCTCTCGCTGCGTGGCAACGAAGACACCGTCCTCCCACTCCTCGCCGGTAACGGTGAGACCGGCAGACCCGCAGCTGGTGGCGAAGCTTCCAGCCCAGAGGGAGGAGGTGCCGCCAAATCACGAGGCGTTCCGCCGAGAAATGCGGGCGGAGATAGAGCGGCAGAGCGCGGAATTGGCGGCTCTCACGGCCCAGGTCCGGCAAGGATTGGCGAACCAGCCGAGCTACGCTGACGTCGCAACGGCGACGGACTCGCTGCTGACTCAGGTTCACGTTGCCGTGGAAACAGACTCGCCACCTAGCCAAGTGCACGTAGCTGTGGAGACTGACCCGCCTCCACGCCATTACCACGTCAAGGTTTTGGCAGTTCCGAGCAGAGTTCGCGCGGCAGTTGGAACTGACCCACTCCCGAGACACGCCCACGTGTCAGTTTCGACTGACTCCCCGCCTACTCAGGTTCACGTTGCCCTGGAAACGGATTCACCACCGCGCCACGCCCACGTTGCTGTTTCAACGGATGCACTGCAAGCTCACGTGGCAGTGGGGACCGACCCGATGCCGCCTCACGTTGCTGTCCAGGAGGTGGCGACGTCTCCACAGCCGCTTCTCGTCCATGCTCTGGAGTGGCAGTGGCGACCGGCCCGCAGACGCTCCACACTCCAGCTCTGTCGGCGACCGGCCCGCGGACGCTCCCCGTTCCTGCTCTGTCGGCGACCGGCCCGCGGACGCTCCCCATTCCTGCTCTGTCGGCGACGGGCACGCCCATACGTTCCTGTCCAGGAGGCGGCGGGTCGCTGCCTTCTCACGTTCCTGTCCAGGAGGCGGC
Organism: Syngnathoides biaculeatus; assembly: GCF_019802595.1. Lineage (NCBI taxonomy): Eukaryota > Metazoa > Chordata > Actinopteri > Syngnathiformes > Syngnathidae > Syngnathoides > Syngnathoides biaculeatus. The sequence continues at coordinate 2,408,343 of NC_084649.1, forward strand.
GGCGGGGTCGCTGCCTTCCCACGTTCCTGTCCAGGAGGCGGCGGCGGGGTCGCTGCCTTCCCACGTTCCTGTCCAGGAGGCGGCGGCGGGGTCGCTGCCTTCCCACGTTCCTGTCCAGGAGGCGGCGACGGGGTCGCTGCCTTCTCACGTTCCTGTCCAGGAGGCGGCGACGGGGTCGCTGCCTTCTCACGTTCATGTCCAGGAGGCGGCGACGGGGTCGCTGCCTTCCCACGTTCCTGCCCAGGAGGCGGCGACGGGGTCGCTGCCTTCTCACGTTCCTGTCCAGGAGGCGGCGACGGGGTCGCTGCCTTCTCACGTTCCTGTCTGTAAGATAAGCTTACACATTTCACACTAACCCTAACCCTAACCCTAAGTAGTAAAACTACGTTAAAATAGGAGACTAAAAGTGGTGTGTGAGGACCGCTCCGACACTTCCTGCCTTTTAAAACTTCTCTCTAGGTGAGACACAGACACAATAGGTTTCTGTAAAGAGTAAAATACGTGTAGGTCTCTAGGTGAGACCAAGCAGAATAGGTTTCTGCATACGCGTAAAATACGTGTAAGTCTCTAGGTGAGACTAAGAAGAATAGGTTTCTGCATACACGAAGTTTCTAGGTGAAACTAATAGAGAGTAAAATACGTGTAAGTCTCTAGGTGAGACTAAGCAGAATAGGTTTCTGCATACACGAAGTTTCTAGGTGAAACTAAAATAGAGTAAACGCTGCAGGATGCTGCACATGTGAGAGGAGGAGGAGGTTCGTGAGCCCCAACCACACCCGTCAAAATTCAGAATTTTCTAAAATAAATCTCGCCTTAGGAGCAACAAAAAAAAAAAAAAATGGGACAAGCAGAGACAAAAGAGGTGACTAAACCTCCTGATGTGAAATTTATGCAGAGACATCATCCGGGTAGTTGTGAGTATTTGAAAAAATGGGTCAATAAATATTATTTCCGACCCGATCTTAAAGATCCAGAAGAAATTAAGAGATTAAAAGCATGCATAAAAACTCGATGGGAAGAAAAGGTGAGAAAGGGAAAGAAGACAGGGAAAGTTGAGATGGAGTTAAGTAAGTTGAAATTTTGGGAAGACCAGTGTGTTAAAAGGCAGAGAGATATCAAAGAAAAAGAAAAAAAAGGAGAGAGACGAGAAAGACAAAGAGGGGGGTTGATTGCCGCCCTTGGCATCAAGCCAGATGAAGAAACAACCGCACCACAGAGGACAGCAGCAACAGGAAACGCACACCAGCAAGCTGCAAGAGCAAGAGGAAGTGAAACCACCCAAGCAGTGGGCCAAAGCCCAGCAGAAGGCGGGGCTGAAGAGGAAGAAGAAGATTGGAGAGAGGCAACAGATCCTGCAGCCCCTGCATTCTCGCCGATCACCACCAGAGGGGGACGTCGGAGAGCTGATGAGACAAAAGTGAAGATCTACCCCAGCTTATCTGATTGGCAGGAGCAGACCCCAGCAAGGAAACAACACCACCCAGCGGGGCCAAGTGGAACTACAAGTGGAGCTGCAGAGATGTACCCACTGTATGCTGTTGCCAATCCTCATTATGGGATGGATGGAGATAACGAACCCACCATCCTAGTGCCAAGACCATGGACAGCAACTGAATGTTCTGAAGCCTGTACAGGCCTGGGGGATCCAGAGACAGACCCAGCTTCTTGGTGTTCTAATTTCAGAGAACTAAAAAGCTCTTTTCACCTTAATGGGACTGAAGTGGAGACAGCATTCAAGACAGCGCTGAAACATCGTTGGGGAAGAGTGAAAGGAAATTTTAACCCCGTGGAGGAAACAATGGACCAATCCTACGCCCAGATGACCCCCTCCTGACTACCAGGATGAATGAAGTACTGGAGCGAGTAATGACATCTTACCAGAAGCCACCAGATTACAGCAAAATCAGACAGTGCCGCCAGAAACCATAAGAATCAGTCCATGATTTCAAGATCAGACTGGAAGGAATATTCAAAACCAACAGTGGGCTGCCTGAAGATGCTAACGACAATGGTCCCTACCACAGCCAGCTAAGACAATGCCTTATGGACGGTTTCCAACCACACATCAGCGGGTTCATCCAAAAACACTGTGTGACTCACAGAACTTTGAACACCAACCAATTGATGGACTGGGCCAGTCATGCAGAGGAGAACCATAGAAGAAAGAAGGGATTGGACAGCACAACAGCCATGGCAGCGCTGACTGCAGCCATAAGAGGAATGGCGACGTCTACTGAGACACACGAGTCCTCTGAGGTGTACGCTATGCAAAGAGGAGGAGAAAGGAGAGGTCAAAGAAGAGGTCAAGGTCAACAAAAAGGGGGACCAAGCCTGAAGTGCTACAACTGTGGGAAACCAGGACACCTGACAAGAGAATGCAGGAATCCCAAGAAGTGTTTCAACTGCCAGAAAGAGGGACACATGGCACGTGAATGCCCCCTCCCGGACAGCCGGAAGGGAGGGAGCAACCGAGGACCATCAAGAGACCCCCCATTCAATCCACAATATGATCAATGACCATTAGAGGGAGAGGAAGATGAGGGTGATGAGCCAGAAGAACCACCAGACCCGGAGGAAGCATCATCAATCCAAGTTTTCGACCTCTCCATCTTAAATCTGGAAGACCGCTTAAGACCCAAACCATTTCGGTGGCTCAAAGTTGGGCCATTTAAAAAACCAACGAAATTTTTATGTGACACTGGAGCAGACCATTCAGTCCTGATAGATCCAGTTAAGGGAGTAAAAGCTTCCAGAAGACAAATCATAGTGACAGGAGCTGGAGGCCTAGCACAACGCGAACTATGGTCTCACCCGGTGTTGGTAGAGGGTGAAGATGACCAACAAATTGAAACCAAGTTTGTTATGAGCAACACCTGCCCTGTGAATCTAATGGGCAGAGATCTATTGACAGCACTGAGAATAAACCTGATTGCCACGGAAGATGGGATCAAACCAATCAAATCTATGGAACAGATGGAAGCCTGTGTCAGCCAAGGAAACGGACCACCGGATGAATTTTATTCACTGGACCTTGACAACGTTGGTCCAACCTCAGTTGTCCGTGACCTAGAAAGAACTGCAACACAGATGCTCACGTCAAAACTGGGAATTCCACAAGTGAAATGGCCACTCCATGTTACTCTCAAGTATTTCAAGGAAAAAAAAAACAAGTGCAGATTGGGTCAAGAGGTTCAACCAACTTGGACCCACCAAGATCACCATAAATCACATAGTAGCCACGGATGAAGGACAAGCATGGGCAGTAGTCTCAATTCCTCCAAAAGCTGAAAGCCTGAATCCCAGAAAGTTGTACCATGTCTCCCTATCTCGGAGTCCAGGAATGAGCTGGAAAAGCATGGCGGGACTGGCCCTCACGTTCCAATACCCAAGCCTTCAGAATTGGAATGATCATGGAGGAGGGTATTTCACTTGCACGACTTATCCTATGGGAGAAGTGAGACTAATAAAGCTCTACTGGCAAGCCACGGCCACTCCAACCAAACATCTCAATGCACGACAGGAGGCAGTGATGGCTAATTATGCCGCAACGGACTTCCCAGGAGTGCCATCCCATTTGTGGGCCTCATCCAAAACTGATGTTGGCTTGATGACAACTGCCATACCAGCAAAGATAGAACCAAAAACGACCTACAGACCACGGGTGAGACAATATCCATTGAAACCAGATGCTAAAGAAGGAATCAGACCAGTCATTCAGAATATGTTGACAGCAGGGATCTTGATTGAAGACGACACAGCAGAGTGCAACACACCAATATTCCCTGTGAAAAAGGCTGACTCACAATCATGGAGACTGGTCCAAGATCTAAGACAAGTGAATGCGGCTGTCAAGTCAAGGGCTCCTTGTGTGGCAGATCCACACAGCCTGTTAAACGAACTAAAGTCAAATCAAGAGTTCTTCACAGTTATTGACCTCAGCAATGCATTCTTCTCAATCCCACTGCATCCATCTGCTAGAGGCTGGTTTGGCTTCAATTTCGATGGGGTGAAGTACACTTACACCAGGTTGCCACAAGGATTTTGTGACAGCCCCACGATCTTCTCCACCGAAATCACCAGATGTGTCAATTTGCATCCACACGCACCAACTACTCAAATCCTTATCTATGTGGATGACATCCTCATTGCTAGCCCCACAGCGGAAGAGAACCAGCAGCAATCACTGGCATTGTTCAAACATTTAGCAACTACTGGAAACAAAGCATCGCTCCCAAAACTCCAATTCTGTCTCAGATCGTGCCTCACATGCTGCAAACACAATGCTCAGGGAAATGTCAGACCTACAAGAGGGAAGTGCCCACAAGGGTCTTACCCATTTGAAATCATCCACATGGATTTCATAGAACTGAACAGATCCGGTCCACACAAATACTGCTTAGTAATAGTGGACTCATTCTCAAAATGGGTAGAAATCTTCCCAGCAAAAAAGCCTGATGCACTGACAGTAGCAAAAGCTATATGTAAAAACATCATCCCAGATCACGGTATTCCAAGAGTTATTTGGAGTGACAATGGGTCACATTTTGTTAACCAAATTATTGGAGAAATGGCCCAACATCTAGGGATCAGCCTAAAACATCACTGTGCTTATCATCCACAGAGTGCAGGACTAGTGGAGAGAACTAATGGCACAATCAAACTTAGACTCAAAAAGACCATGGAAGAAACAGGGAAACCATGGCCAGAGTGTTTGCCCTTAGTCAAAACATACATGAGAATAGTTCCAACAGTAACAGGCATCACACCTTTTGAAGCAGTAAAAGGAAGACCTTTTCATCTTCCATTATGGGAAGCGTCAGGAGTACAGGAGGAAAAAGGGGAACTTGACCCCATGACAGACTGGCTGCTTAGACTTTTCCAAAATGACAATGTGAAAAGAGCAAATGATCTGCCAGGTCCTTCTCTCCCTTCCACACAGGAATCGCTGACTCCAGAAGACCAGGTGCTGATAAAGGTCATCAAGAGGAAGTGCTGGTCCAGCCCGAGGTGGGAAGGCCCATTCACAGTGCTCCTGACCACACCCACAGCTGTCAAAATCGCAGAGAGAGAGACGTGGATTCACCAGTCCCACACCAAAAAGGTCCATCCTGTCACTTAAAGCAGCTACTATGGTGACGACCCGGTATAAATACTGACTGATTTCCTACTGTCTACGGGAGCGGTACTGAGAACCAAACCCCACCGGTGAGGACATGTGCTAGTAACCTCTGTCCTCCGCTTTCTTTCCCTCTTTATTTAGGTTTACTGTGTTCTCTGCCATTTTTTATTTTGATTCCCTTCTCAGCCAGGCCATGAGGCTGTCGCTCCAAGCGGAGGGCAGGGGAGGAATTTTTCCCTATTAAGAGGGTTTTCGCCTCCCCCTGACTGGGTACCTATGTTGTGCATTATTATGATGTTGTGCTCTAAAACCTGTTATAGGACTGAGTTCAATTGATGTTCCAAAAATCCACAACAGGGGGGAAATGTAAGATAAGCTTACACATTTCACAGAGGCCTGTGAAATGTATCTCCTCATGTGTCATAAATCTTTTTTAATTACTCTGTTGCTGTGCAGGGATGTGTGTGTGTGCTGTTTGTCTATGGGAAGTTTAAGAGCTCAAGGTGACTGCAAATTTATGATAGTTGCATTCTTGTGGGTTTTTGTAACAGGAAGAACTGTGTCTACTCAGAGGACACCCGGCCTTGAGAAGATTAACTGTCTCTGTATAACAGCTTTACTTGTCTTGTGAAACCTGCTCCCCCCCTCCCTATGTGTGAAACTCAATAAAATGTGTGGTTTTGGGGGGGCTCGGAGAGAGTCTTACGTGCGGGTGTGGAGGATATATTCTGCTCCTCCAAGCTCTCCCTAAACTGCAGTTTAGTAAAAAATAACTCTGCTTCTGTCTCAATCATTCTATCCTGGTGCTGTGACATCTGGGTCCACATTGAGCGAGAAGTCCGTGCTTTGGACCTAACACTGTCCAGGAGGCGGTGGTACTGGCGCCGCTGCCTTCTCAAGTTGCTGTCCAGGAGGGGGCGGTACTGGCGCCGCCTTCTCAAGTTGCTGTCCAGGAGGGGGTGGTACTGGCGCCGCCTTCTCACGTTGCTGTCCAGGAGGGGGCGATGGCGTCGCCGCCTTCTCACGTTTCTGTCCAGGAGGGGGCGGTACTGGCGCCGCCGCCTTCTCACGTCCCTGTCCAGGAGGAGCTGGGGAGTTCTGTGGAGCCACCCAGGAGCTGGAGAGACTTCGGGGTGGTGGTCATGGCTCTGGTCCTCCTCTCCATCATCTTCTTCGCTCCTGAGTGCGCCCAGCCGCTTCAGGACCTGGCCTCGTTGGCGACCAATCCCTGGTCGTCTTGCAACGACGGCGTGGGAGGTTCTCGTCCGGAGCAGTGGCCTGCCTCGTTCTGGTTCCTGCTTCGCCATTTGGTTCCTCACAGAGGTCGTCCGCCCGAGTCACCCCGTGTGGACCCTGGTCCTTGGCGTCCGGGTCGTCCTCCTGACCTGTCCACCCGGACGCCTCGTGTTTGGTGGCCTGGATGGCCACCAGTCTGGGGTTCAGGGGGGGGGCAGCAATCCACAAATCATCAACATATTGTCGCAAAGCTGTTTCCAGTATGAGTATCAAACCTTCAAAACTGCGAGGAAGTGCCTCGCAGAGGAGGATGGGGCTGCAAGTCAGCCCTTGGCACAAATGTACTTTTTCCCTTCGAAAGTTAAAGCAAACAAAAAATATGAATCTTTGTGAACTAGCACAGAAAAAAAATTGTATAAAGGTTAACAATTAAAAAACACTTTGTGCCAGGTGGAATTTGGCTCAAAATGCTATAAGGGTTTGGCAATCAAGGAACCAGAGCATTTATTGGAGCATTAAGAGCTTGCAAATCTTGAAAAAAAGGCCATTACATTGGCTGACCTCAAGTTCTGATTTTTTATCACCTTAAAATATCGGCATATGAACTGGCAAATTATCACATTGTAGAATAATTCAAGCTTTGAGCTATGCTTCAAATACCGGTCTAATACTATCAACAGCATCTGCGCGCAATGGTTATTGACACTGTACAGGGTGATAAAACGGATTAGGCTCAATCTCAACATGTGGACAATTTTTAAGTAACCCAACATCATGCTTAGTAGTAGCCCACAGTATTGATGGGACTTGCTCTGGCAGAGGAGAAATGTACGTAGGAGTTTGTGTGTGAAACGACTGAGATTGGAGCAAGGTCGACTTCAATGTGAGATAAACATAGCACAGGTCACGTGTGTGCTGACTAATTGCCTTTCTGTGTGCATTAACACATTGTCGGATCTGATATTTGTGCCCAAGAAACGGGCCTACATCATACCATTTTGCTGTAGGTTGTTTTTCCAAAAAATGTGTGGTGCTGAACAGATAACATCAAAGACAGACAGCTGCACTGGTGTTAGGGAGACAGACGCTGCACAAAAGTCGTGGTAAAATAAAAAAAAAAAAGGTCACCTATATACAAGGAGTCATTTCAGTCTCTGCAAAAAGCCTCAAAATGTCGGTCTGGTCCGTCATGTACATGTTGTACAATGCAATTTGTGGCTGCTCATTATGTAAGAATGGTGAGAAACAGACTGGGGCGCAGATCTTGTCAAATAGGTGTTAATTGGACTGCTGATTCCCCAATGATAAATGTGTGGCGGGTTGTCGGGACTGAATCTAACAAATGATGATTCCACATTATCTACTGGACGTGGGATTTCAACACCATTTGGAGTGGAAGTTAGTACCAATCCCAGTTTTATCATGAGATCCCTTCCCAACAAATTGATTGGAAATGTGGACAACACCACAAATGGATGATTAAACGGCACATCTGGCCCAAAGCCACGCAACGCATATGAAGCAATGTGCGTGAACAACGCACAGAATTTGAAGTTCCCGAATCAACAAGAAAAGTAATGAGTGTATTATTTACTAATCAACAGTGGGAAAGTTCATGTAGGCAGCAGTTTTAAAACACATGTGAATGTATGGTGTTTGGCCTGCTATTTCTTTCTCTAAAACAATAATCTTATCTCGAATCTCAGCATGCATTGGCTCAGTAGCAAGTGTTTCTTCATTGTGGAGAGCGAGTATTGAATGTAGGTGTGTTTGTGTATCACTGGTCAACTGTCCTGTTCCGGGGCCCGTCAGGAATCAGTCAGAAGTGACACCACGTGAACACTCCCCCACACCTTCTCTGATGGTCAGCAATGCCATCTTGACGCCTTTTTGGAAAGTCTTTTTGCCATTGTCCCTTCTCTCCACAGTTGTGGCTATTATCATTGAAGTCACCACTCTCCCCGTTGGCGTTGTCATGGCCATGTTTCACGCCTACCATGTTCTCGGCTTTGAAATTGTCCTTGGGCAACTGCAACTATTGCTAGGTATGCATTCAGTGATACTTTGGCCAAATCCTTTTGTTTTTTTCTTCTTGTGGTTCCATTCTTTGGTCTGAGCATGTTTAGCATTTCGCATAATTTCTGCCATGCAATTGTTTGACCAGCCACCAATCAGGGTGTTAGACATTATTCTGGTCAATGGGGAATGTAGACCACCCACAAATGGTGCTTTCACAATGGACTCAAAGGGACTTTCCTCTGAGTCAAAACTTGTTGGTTTAGAATGCCTGCCACAAACATCAAAGAGGCGGTGAAAGTAGTCAGCCGCTGTCTCCTCTGCTCCTTTCACGCAGGCATGCATCTGTGACAGGTCACACATCTGAGGTCACATGTTCTGCATGGTGAAAGGACTCATGCATGGAGTGGAGTGAATCTTCTCTTGTCCTTGTTTGTGGTTGTTGTTGGAGCGGGACTTTTGTTCAATCATTGAAGATCTTGGGGATGGTGGTGGAACCCAGGGGTTGAAGTCCATCAGTCCATTTGAGATTAACTCAGGACCAGAAAAGTTGGCACTGTTTATAGGTGTTGTCTTTTCAATGTCTTTTATTTTGCATAATAGAGTTTTAAGTGTCACTTATGAATGCAGCAAAAAACTAGTTTCCTGAAGGTGGCATGGTGGTAGACTGGTTAGAGTCCTCATGGTCCTGAGGACCGGATTCAAATCCCAGCCCAGCCTGTCGGGACTCTGCATCTTCTCCCCGTGCCTTCACGGGTTTTCTCCGCGCACTCTGGTTTACCCCCACATTCCAAAATCATGGAATTATTAGGCATTCTAAATTCCCCTTGGGTGTAGTTGTGAGTGCAAACAGTTATTTCTTTCTATGTGTCCCATGACTGGATGGCAACCAGTTTAAGGTGTACCCAACCTCATTCCCGAAGATAGCTGGGCTAGGCTCCAGCAATCTTGCAAACAATGCGAGGATGAGTGGTTCAAAAATGGACTGATGGCTGGATGTTTTTCTTAAGCGTTCCTGAGCCCATTTGGTGATATCCTTTACACCAATATGTAATGTTTACAAACAGTGAATAAAATTAGACCCTTAACACCCTGCAAAATTGCAAGTTCTCCCACTTAGAAATCATGGATGGGTCTGAATTTTTCATCGTAGGTCCATGTCCACTGTGAGAGAGATAAAAGAAAAATCCAGAAATCACAATTAATAATTTTTTAATGATTTATTTGTGTGATACAGCTGCAAGTAAGTATTTGAACACCTGAGAAAACCAATGTTAATATTTAGTACAGTAGCCTTGTTTGCAATTACAGAGGTCAAACGTTTCCTGTAGTTGTTCACCAGGTTTCCACACACTGCTCCCCACTCCTCCATACAGATCTTCTCTAGATCACTGAGGTTTCTGGGCTGTCGCTGAGAAACACGACGTTTCAGCTCAGGGCAGGAAATTCCAGTGCTGCCGATCTAAACGGTTAGCATGTTCAGTTGCAAAACAACAAACAAATGTCTTGCATCTCTACCCTTCAGAAACACCACTGATTCATTGAAGGATAAAAGTACTGCATTAATAGTGCTGTGATTGTCCCAGTTTTGAATGATTACAACAATGCTTTAATGGTCCTGAGAGAGAAACATTACACTATTTACAGGCTTGTTTTGTCTAAAGAGGCAGCTTGAAAGATGACCAGTGTCACGTGCAGAAGGGATCAGAAACCTAAGTGATTACAATACAAGATGCAAGTGTCAGAGCAAAGCAACACAAAGTAGAAAACACATCTTTTGTTTTAAATTGCAGGATGCTGTGCGTTAAAGACAAGCAATAATTGGAGTGTTTATTAAAGTTCTGAAATGTTACAACTTTCAAAACAGACAGAAATATTAGGGGAGTTACGATACACAAAATTCACAATTTGGTTTGATACTTAGGGGGTACGGTTTAGTCCGAACCAAACGAAGATGACTGTGTCAAACATTTCTATGCAAATATATGTGTTTTATATATACATACAGTAAATACATACAGTAAATGTATGCATGTATGTAATTTCTGAGTCATTTGAGGACCATTTGTCAAGGAGCAAAATAAAAACAAATAAAATAAAAATGATCAGTCATTACTAACTGGAAGTGCACATTTCAGTCCCTGCACCGAGTAATACAGTTGAAAAGTAAAAGTAAAGGCCTGCGTTATATAGCCTCATGTGTAGAACAGCATTTTACTCCCTCTATATGATTTACTGATCCATGAAATTCAAGGAGAACAGAAAGGGGGGGGGGGGGGTGGAATGAGTCTCCAGGACACTTGATAGCCGACATCAATGTTTGAACCAGGTTTGCTTTTTGACAGACAGAATGAAAAGCCTTGCCAGGAGTCCAGAGTGAGACAGTGCATCACTGCACCACCGTGAACAAAGAGACTACGGTATGAGACATACTGTACTGCACATACCACACTCGGGCAAGGATTATTCTCCAAAGCAATGTCAACGTCCCATGATTCCCTTGGCCTAGTTTGCCGAGTTCTCTGTGATGCAGAGAAAATTATCAACAATAATGTTATATATTATTTCAACATCATGCAATGGAGCCCTATGGGGGCACAATCTGTAGGCCGGTCCCAAGCCCGGATAAATGCAGAGGGTTGTGTCAGGAAGGGCATCCGGCGTAAAAACTGTGCCAAACAAATATGAGCGTTCATCTAAAGAATCCCATACCGGATCGGTCGTGGCCCGGGTTAACAACACCCGCCCCCGGCACTGCTAACCTGCAGGGCGTCAGTGGAAATTCAGCTACTGTGGGTCAAAGACAAAGAAGAGGAGGAAACCGGATCCATCATCAGAAGAAAAAGAGGAATGCACAGAGTCTACAACTGAGTGTAGGGACTTTGAATGTTGGGACTATGACAGAAAAAGTTCAGGAGTTGGTTGACAAGATGATTAGGAGAAAGGTTGATATTCTGTGCATCCAAGGGAGCAGGTGGAAAGGTAGTAAGGCTAGAAGTTTGGGAGCAGAGTTTAAATTATTCTTCCACGGACTAGATGGGAAAAGAAATGGAGTCTGGGTTATTTTAAAGGAAGAGCTGGCAAAGAATGTCTTGGAGGTGAAAAGAGTATCAGATCGAGTGATGAGACTAAAATTTGAAATTGAGGGTGTTATGTATAATGTGGTTAGCGGCTATGCCCCACAGGTAGGATGTGACCAAGAGTTGAAAGAGAAATTCTGGAAGGAACTAGATGAAGTAGTTCTGAGCATCCCAGACATCTGGTAGGAAAGGGGAGGAGACTTGGTGGTGGAACCTCAAAATACAGGGAGTCATACAAGGAAAGAGATTAGCGAAGAAGAAGTGGGATACTGAGAGGACTGAGGAGAGGCGAAAGGAGTACATTGAGATGCGACGTAGGGCAAAGGTAGAGGTGGCAAAGGCTAAACAAGAGGCATATAAAGACATGTACACCAGGTTGGACACGAAAGAAGGAGAAAAGGATCTCTACAGGTTGGCTAGACAGAGGGATAGAGATGGGAAGGATATGCACCAAGTTAGGGTGATTAAGGATAGAGATGGAAATGTGTTGACTGGTGCCAGTAGTGTGCTAAATAGATGGAAAGAATACTTTGAGAAGTTGATGAATGAAGAAAATGAGAGAGAAGGAAGAGTTGAAGAGGCAAGAGTGAAGGACCAGGAAGTGGAAATGATTACTAAGGGGGAAGTCAGAAAGGCACTACAAAGGATGAAAAATGGAAAGGCAGTTGGTCCTGATGACATACCGGTAGAGGTATGGAAGCAATTTGGAGAGATGGCTGTGGAGTTTTTGACCAACTTATTCAACAGAATACTAGCGGGCGAAAAGATGCCTGAAGAATGAAAGAAAAGTGTTTTAGTTCTCATTTTTAGGAACAAAGGGGATGTTCAAAGCTATGGGAACTATAGAGGAATAAAGTTGATGAGCCGCACAATGAAGTTATGGGAAAGAGTAATGGAGGCTAGACTCAGGACAGAAGTAAGTATCTGCGAGCAACAGTATGGTTTCATGCCTATAAAGAGTACCACAGATGCATTATTTGCCTTGAGGATGCTAGTGGAAAAGTACAGAGAAGGTCAGAAGGAGCTTCATTGTGTCTTTGTGGATCTAGAGAAAGCCTACGACAGAGTACCAAGACAGGAAATGTGGTACTTCATGCGTAAGTCTGGTGTGGCAGAGAAGTATGTCAAAATAGTACAGGACATGTATGATGGCAGCAGAACAATGGTGAGGTGTGCCTTAGGTGTGACAGAGGAATTTAAGGTGGAGGTGGGACTGCATCAGGGATCAGCTCTGAGCCCCTTCCTGTTTGCAGTGGTAATGGAGACAGATGAGGTTAGACTGGAATCCCCTTGGACCATGATGTTCGCAGATGATATTGTGATATGCAGTGAAAGCAGGGAGCATGCAGAGGAACAATTAGAAAGATGGAGACATGCACTGGAAAGGAGAGGAATGAAGATTAGCTGAAGTAAAACAGATAATATGTGTGTGAATGAGAAAAGTGGAGGGGGAAGAGTGAGGCTACAGGGAGAAGAGATAGTGAGGGTGGACGACTTCAAATATTTAGGGTCAACAATCCAGAGCAATGGTGAGTGTGGTAAGGAAGTGAAGAAACGTGTCCAAGCAGGTTGGAACAGCTGGCGAAAGGTGTCTGGTGTGCTATGTGACAGAAAAGTCTCTGCTCGGATGAAGGGCAAAGTTTACAAAACAGTGGTGAGGCTGGCCATGATGTACGGATTAGAGACGGTGGCACTGAAGAAACAACAGGAAGCAGAAATGGAGGTGGCAGAAATGAAGATGTTGAGGTTCTCGCTCGGAGTGACCAGGTTGGATAGGATTAGAAATGATTTCATTAGAGGGACAGCCAAAGTTGGATGTTTTGGAGACAAGATTCAAGAGAGCAGGCTTCGATGGTTTGGACATGTTCAGAGGCGAGAGAGTGATTATATGGGTAGAAGTTGTGCTGAGAATGGAGCTGCCAGGCAAAAGAGTGAGAGGAAGACCAAAGAGAAGGTTTATGGATGTGGTGAAGGAAGACATGAGGGCAGTTGGGTTAGAGAGGAAGATGCAGGAGATAGGCTAAGATGGCAAAAGATGACACACTGTGGCGACCCCTAACGGGACAAGCCGAAAGGAAAAGAAGATTTCAACATCACAGGGCACATCTACTGTATAGAATGCTCAATTAAAGATTACAGAAAATTAAAAAAAATTACGTGAATAATACAAGACAAGAGTGAAGATGGGTTCAACCTGGTCAGGCCAGTGGGTTTTATGTATGGCTGACGGCTGTTGTGCAAACATGGTGTCAAGACCTTTGCCCTCAGGGTATATCCAAGAAATCATACCCAGCTAGTGATGCGCAAGCATTGCCAGCTGCAAATGCACAATTAAAATGACATTCTGCTTTCAGCTGACTAGGCTTTTACAACATGCATGCACCACAGCACTCCAACTCCCAGTGAGAGGAAGTTCAAAAGTGAAATCTCTTGAGCCCTTGGACAGAGTTGAAGCAATAATAATGACTTTCCAGCAACACCTCATTCACTGGGTAGCCAGATTGATCCGGCATAGTATTACAGTACAATACATGTTGAAAGCTTGCTCTAAGGAGACAGTTCATTCATAACATTCAAAGTAAAGGCCACATTTATAGATCTATCGCAAATAGTGGCCTCTAACTGAAATACACTTTTTCCATCACAGATTTCTTTCTATTTTTACACATCTAATATAAGAGACAAAGATGCATAATGGCTGAGACATAAACAGCTGCACACAAAGTTACACAATTTCCATGCATTGCCCTTCGAACTCTGTAGGGAAGTGCATAAATGAAGTTACTGTTCTTTAAAACTATTGTGGACGACTGGTTAGAACATATACCTCACAGTTCTGAGGACAGCGGTTGAAATCCTGGCCTCACCTGTGTCGAGTTTGCATGTTTTCCCGTGCCTGTGCGGGTTTTCTCCAGGCACTCCGGTTCCTTCCACAGCCCAAAAGCAACATTAATTGGAGACTCTATATTGCCCTTAGGTGTGATTGTGAGTGTTGTCTGTGTCTATGTGCCTTGCAGAAAAGGAAATTTAATGATGCGTGAAGAAAAAAAAAATCAGTATTTAAAAAAAAAACACATTTATGTTATTCAGAGGTGTAATCAAGACCCACAATGAGGCCAGATCATGGCTGTATAGTCAATTTTATAACTTCCACAATCACAATGAAGTTAAATGTTTCAAATTAAATGATGTCAGTCATTACCTGTACTGTAAAGTGCCAAGTTCTTTCACACTTCTTTCCTCCTAAACATGGGTGACCTGGAAATTTTGTCAACGAGAAGCCTTAGGAAATCTCTCCTCGGTCCTCTGAAACGACTCCTTCATTCATCCTCAAGTCATCAGAAAATTTTATATCCATCATAAAACTGTGTTCATAGGACAACCTTACGAAACATTCCATGGGCCCTCTCATACAGCCGTCCAATTTGTTAAATCCACACTGCCTTTTTTTATATATATAAATAAGTATTTGATCCCCCTGCTATATTGCAAGTTCTCCCACTTAGATATCATGGAGGGGTCTGAAATTTTCATCATAGGTGGATGACCACTGTGAGAGAGATAATCTAAAATGAAAAATCCAGAAATCACAATGTATGATTTTCTTAATTTATTTATTTGTGTGATAGAGCTGCAAATAAGAATTTGAACACCTATCAGCTAGAATTCTGACCCTCAAAGACCTAATAGTCCGCCTTTAAAACTTTACATCCACTCCATGTATTATCCTGAATCAGATGCACCTGTGTGAGGTCGTTAGCTGCATAAAAACACCTGTTCACAACATAAAATCAGTAAGACTCAAACTTGTAACATGGCCAAGACCAAAGAGCTGTCCAAAGACACCAGAGACAAAATTGAACAAACCCACATGGCTGGAAAGGGAATTTGGCAGCTTGGTGAAATAAGGTCCACTGTTGGAGCAATAATTAGAAAATGGAAAGAAGCTAAACGTGACGGTCATTCTCAATCGTAATGGAGCCACATGCAAGATTTCACCTTGTGGTGTCTCAATGATCCTTAGAAAGGTGGGAATCAGCCCAGGACTACACGACAGGACTTGGTCAATGACCTGAAAAGAGCTGGGACTACTGTTTCCAAGGTGACTGTTGGTAATACACTAAGACGTCATGGTTTAAAATCATGCATGACACGGAAGGTTCCCCTGCTTAAAGCAGCACATGTCAAGGCCCGTCTTAAGTTTGCTAATGACCATTTGGATAATACAGACGAGTCATGGGAGAATGTTTTGTGGTCAGATGAGACCAAAATGGAACTTTTTGGTCATAATTCCACTGACCGGGTTTGGAGGAAGACAAATGATGAGTTCCATCTCAAGAACATCACCCTTACTGTGAAACATGGGGGTGGTAGAATCATGCTTTGGGGTGTTTTTCTGCACATGGGACAAGACGAATGCGCACTATAAAGGAGAGGATGACTGTGACCATGTATTGTGAGATTTGGGGGAACAACCTCTTTCCCTCAGTCAGAGCATTAAAGATGAGTCTTGGCTGGGTCTTTCAACTTGACAATGACCCGAACCACACAGTCAGGAAAACCAAGGAGTGGCTCTGTAAGAAACATATCAAGGTTCTGGCGTGGCCTAGCCATTCTCCAATAGAAAATCTTTGGAGGGAGCTGAAACTCCGTGTTTCTCAGCGATAGCCCAGAAACCTCATTGATCAAGAGAAGATTTGTGTGGAGGAGTGGGGAGCAGTGTGTGGAAACCTGGTGAACAACTACAGGAAATGTTTGACCTCTGTAATTGCAAACAAAGGCTACTGTACCAAATATTGATCTTGGTTTTCTCAGGTGATCAAGTACTTATGTAGTTGTATCACACAAATAAATCATTTGAATCAATTATGATTTCTGGATTTTTCTTTTTAGATTATCTCTCTCACAGTTGACATGCACCTATGATGAAAAATTCATACCCCTCCATGATTTCTAAGTGGGAGAACTTGCAATATAGCAGGGTGTTCAAATACTTATTTTATTCACTGTATATACAATATATATATATGTGTGTGTGTGTGTGTGTGTGTGTGTGTGTGTGTTGTGTGTGTGTGTGTGTGTGTGTGTGTGTGGTGTGTGTGTGTGTGTGTGTGTGTGTGTTTGCCTTTGCTACATTGTGGGGACCAACATCTGACAGCACAGTCACAGCGTGGGGACCAAAAAAATTGTGGGGACCAAAAAAGCTTGTCAAATTTTCAGGGGAACGCCCACATTGCATGAAAACCGAAATTGTTGTAAGTGTGTGTACTTAGTGTTGCCATCTTTGGCAGGAAGTGGTACTGCAGACTCACACAGTTACACACTGGTGGCTCAATTTTCAAGGGAGCCCCGACAATGCACGAAAACTGACTCTTCAGTATGTGCGCTCAGTGCTACCATCTTTGAGAGATATGGTACTGCAGCCATTGACAACTTATATCCCTCTCAAGCAACAGCTTTAACTTGTGCTGCCACTGACAACAAAATCTACATTTTAAAATGGGTATTATTGTCACAACTAAACGTAATCTTAATCACTTTGATTATAATATGAGTCAGAAAAAGTGAGTTGGGAGCATTTTATTAAAGCGCAAAATTGAGAAAGTATGACTCAACATCCTAGTCGCAGCCATATTGTCTGTGATGTCATGTGACATCTCGTGCAGGCATCACACTGGCGCAGTTGCCATTGACAATATGCTGCACCAAATGCAATGGCAGATGAACAAGCGATATTTTGTGGGATATTTTTTTATTTTGTTTGTTTTTTGCTTCATTGGTCCATATCTCATGATTACATTGAGCTAGAGATCTGAAAATAGAGATTGTTTATTGACACATCATGCGCAATAAGCGTTCCGAATTAGGAATATGTGTGACCTTCCCAAATATGAAAGGTCACTGCCATAAAAGGTCACCGCCATTAAGGCTCTTTTTTTTAAGCATAATTGTCAATATCTCATGATTGCATTGAGCTCGAGGCCTGAAAATTGACATTGTGCATCGACACATCATGCACAATAAGGGTTTCGAATTGAGAATGTGTGTGACCTTCCCAAGAATGAAGGTCAACGCCACTAGGTCAGTTTTTTAAGCGTAATTATCAATATCTGATGAACGCATTAAGGTAGAGGCCTGAAAATGGAGATTGTGCATTGACACATCATTTGCAATACGTGTTCTGAATTGCGAATGCGTGTGACTTCTCACGTATGAAAGGTCACTGCCATAAAAGGTCACTGCCATTAAGGCCCTATTTTTAAGCATAATTCTCAATATCCCATGATCGCATTGAGCGAGAGGCGTTAAAATTGAGATTGTGTATTGACACACGTGCAATAAGTGTTCCGAATTGCGAACGCATGTGATCTTCCCAAGTATGAAGGTCAACGCCATTAGGCGCGATTTTTAAGCATTATTGTCAATATTTGATGAACGTTTTGAGCTAGCGGTCTGAAAATGAAAATTGTTTATCAGCACATCATGTGCAAAGAGTGTTCTGAATTGCAAACGCGTGTGACCTTCCTAAGTTTGAACATCAACGCCACTTGGCCCGCTTTTTAAGCGTTATTCTCAATATCTCGGGACCATATTGAGCTAGAGGCCTGAAAATGGAGATTGTGTATCAACACTTCATGTGCAATGAGTCTGCCGAATTGCGAACGCGTGTAACCTTCCCAAGTATGAAAGGTCACCACCATAAAAGGTCACCGCCATTATGGCCCTGTTTTTAAGCATAATTCTCAATATCTCATGAACGCATTGAGCGAGAGGCCTGAAAATTGAGATTCCATATTGACACAGCATGCGCAATGAGTGTTCTGAATGGCAAACACATGTGACCTTCCGAAGTTTGAAGGTCAACGCCACTAGGCCCACTTTTTAAGCGTAATTCTCAATATCTTATGATTGCATTGAGCTAGAGGCCTGAAGATTGAGATTGTGGATCGACACATTATTCGCAATATGTTTTGAATTGAGGACGTGTGTGACCTTCCTAAGGATAAAGGTCAACGCCACTAGGCACATTTTTTAAGCGTTATTCTCAATATCTCGTGAACGCGTTGAGCTAGAGGCCTGAAAATTTAGATTGTGCATTGACACATCATGCGCAATGAGTGTTCTCAATTGAAAATGCGTGTGACTTTCCTACGTATGAAGGTCAACGCCACTAGGCCCGCCTTCTAAGTGTTCTTCTCAGGATCTCGTGAACGTATTAAACTAGAGGCCAGAAAATGGAGATTGTATATTGACACATCATGAGCGATGAGTGTTCCGAATTGCAAACGCGTGTGACCTTCCCAAGTATCAAGGTCAATGTGACTAGGCCCACCTTTTAAGTGTAATTCTCAATATCTCATGATAGCATTGAGCTAGAGGTCTGAAAATGGAGATTGTGTATCAACACATTATGTGCAATGAGTTTGCCGAATTACGAATGCGTGTGTCCTTCCCAAGTAAGAAAGGTCACCACCATAAAAGGTCACCGCCATTATGGCCCTGTTTTTAAGCATAATTCTCAATATCTCATGAACGCATTGAGCGAGAGGCCTGAAAATTGAGCGTGTATATTGACACATCATGCGCGATGAGTGTTCCGAATGGCAAACACATGTGACCTTCCGAAGTCTGAAGGTCAACGCCATTAAAGGTCACCGCCATTAAGGCCCTGTTTTTAAGCATAATTCTCAATATTTGATGAACGCATTGAGCTAGAGGCCCGAAAATGGAGATTGTGCATTGACACATAATTTGCAATACGTGTTCTGAATTGAGAACGTGTGTGACCTTCCCAAGTATGAATGGTCACCGCCATAAAAGGTCACTGCCATTAAGGCCCTGTTTTTAAGCATAATTGTCAATATCTCATGAACACACTGAGCAAGAGGCCTGAGAATGGAGATTGTATATTGACACATCATGCGCAATAAGTGTTCCGAATTTCAAACATGTGTGACCTTCCCAAGTATGAAGGTCAACGCCACTCGGTCAGATTTTTCAGCGTAATTCTCAATATCTGATGGACGCATTGAGCGAGAGGCTTGAAAATGGAGATTGTGCATTGAAACATCATACCCAATAAGTGTTCTGAATTGAGAATGTGTATGACCTTCCAAAGGATGATGGTCAATGCCATTAGGTCAATTTTTTTCAGCGTAATTCTCAATATCGGATGGACGCATTGAGCGAGAGGCCTGAAAATGGAGATTGTGCATCGACAAATCATGCATGATACGTGTTTTGAATTGCGAATGCGTGTGACCTTCCCAAGTATGAAGGTCAATGCCATAAAATGTCACCGGCATTTAGGTCCTGTTTTTAAGCATAATTCTCAATATCTGATGAACGCATTGAGCAAGAGGCCTGAAAATGGAGATTGTTTGTTTCTATGCGTTTTACCTGCGGGAAGCCAGCTCGTTGTTCCTTCGTGTTAGCCAAAATGCTGGCTTGTTGCATTCCTGGATATTGCTCGAACACTTGGGAAGATGGATTTACCCTTCATAAGTTTCCAAGAGACCCGGTTCGTCGTGAAAAATGGATTGCTGGCTCATACATACTGTCCGGGTGTCGTTCTTCGCCGTGTCTGCTCATCATGGCTTTAGCCAGGCCGCTTTACGGTGTTGTCGTCGGACGGGGCTGTGTGCCCCATTCCCGGCAGCGTTTTTCATAGCCGCCGTTGTCTGCAACGTTGTTCATAGCTGCCGCTGTCTGTGATGAACAGCAACGCCGATGGCTGCAGCGATAAACAATGCCACCGACAATGGCGCACGCAGCCGTGAGTGACGACAACGCCGTAAAGCAGCCCGCCTCAGTGCCACAATGAGCTATTCCAGCTCGGCACCACGATGAGTCACCCCAGCTTGGCGCCATGATGACCCTGGCTGAAGCCGTGATTGGCTCGTCGCACCCAAGACGCGGCGTTGTTATTGCTCGCGGCTGAGTATGCTACATACTGTCATACTGTCCGGGAGTCTGTTGCTAGTTAGAAGGGATCCACATATCATCATTGTTTTGAGTCATATCATCTAAATATGGCTCGAAACAATAGGGTAATATTGCCCTGGACACTTCACTCGATTGTGAGATGTTCTTTTCTTCGAAAAGAGCTTCCGTGTCTCAAGGGGCGTGTCCCACAGTAGGGGCCACAGCGTGTTTTAAATAATGAATATCCAGGGTGACGTCACGGGCAGGAGATGCAGCCAATATGGCGACCACTTGAATGTCGAATGACACTATTGCAAATTTGCACATGGATGACGCGCTCTCCGCTCATATTTATTTTTTCGTATCGACATTGAAGTGAATAATGGTATGTATTGAAGACTATTTTACTTGTATTGCACTTTCATTATTTGCTTAAATATGACCTTATACATTTAATCAACGGATAAAGTGTTGCCCATTTGCTAATCAGACAAGGATATGTTGTGGAGCTGGTTGTCCTTGATCTTTGTATGCAGAAAACCGGCTGGTGCCCTCTTCCTCTCCCAGGCGTTGCCATGGAGATGAACGACACCAGATAAGGAGTGGAAAGTTACCATCCCAGCCCAGGATCTGACTGCGGGGAGGCATCCACTTCTACCATGGGCCCATACATATAAAAACCTTGTTTTACTGGGCAGCTCTTGTCTTCTTCTTTGGCTATCCTGCCAGAAGACTCATGCCTCATGTGCGGCAGATACCTATATAAGACCCGGATGTCTGTATTGCACATTCCTTTGTAATAAATCCATTTACTGTTAACTTTTCTAATCATTGGTCATACCATCCTCGACTCGTGAACACGCGTAGGGGTCCAAACTCGCAAATCCCAACTGTATTTTTCATTTCAATATCTATTTTTGAATGTTTATAGGGATGACACTTGACCTTTAAAACAACAGCATTTCTTTTTTCACTTTTTCCATTAATATCGAAAGTAAACATAAGCAACATGTCGAGCTCGTCTTTGCTCTACGTTGCCCAGACTGTGTTGCTAACTAAAGCAGCGGTGGGGGACACAGTCATTATAAAACACATTGATGGGCTGCGTAAGTACTGTAACATTTTTAATTATGGCTGTATGTCTTTGAAAGCTGTGGAGGGGGGTGTAAGGTAAACTAGATAAAAGAGAGTGCGGAGCAGAGGTCGTTATTAGAGAAAGTAGAGAGAGTTCTGTGTGCTGCTTAAAAAAAAACAGTGCTTCTTCTTTTCAGTTTCTGACCATCCATATGTGAATTGTGCCATTGGATGTAACAAGTCATCCCTCACTCATTGAATCACATTGCAAAATTCCACAAAGTTAATAGCTGTATGTTATACTTTCAATTTGCATTGGATTATAATTTTTTTGCGCGCAATACAGAATATCTGCAAAGAGAATGCATCAGCAGTGCACAATGGATGGATCCGCGCAGGGCGCCAAAGCCACGCCTACTTTCATACTGTTGTCAAGCACTCCAAGCTTCTTGTTTTCCTTTCGGACTTTCCCGTTAGGGGTCGCCACAGCGTGTCATCTTTTTCCATCTTAGCCTATCATCTGCATCTTCCTCTCTAACCCCAACTGCCCTCATGTCTTCCCTCACCACAACCATAAACCTTCTCTTTGGTCTTCCTCTCGCTCTTTTGCCTGGCAGCTCCATCCTCTGCACCCTTCCACCAATATACTCACTCTCTCGCCTCCGAACATGTCCAAACCATCGAAGTCTGGTCTCTCCAATATTATCTCCAAAACATCCAACTTTGGCTGTCCCTCTAATGAGCTCATTTCTAATCCTATCCAACCTGCTCACACCAAGTGAGAATCTCAACATCTTCATTTCTGCTACCTCCAGTTCTGCTTTCTGTTGTTTCTTCAGTGTCACCGTCTCTAATCCGTACATCATGGCCGGCCTCACCACTGTTTTGTAAACTTTGCCCATCATCCGAGCAGAGACTCTTCTGTCACATAGCACACCAGACACCTTCCGCCAGCGTTCCAACCTGCTTGGACCCGTTTCTTCACTTCCTTACCACACTCACCATTGCTCTGGATTATTGACCCTAAATATTTGAAGTCCTCCACCCTCGCTATCTCTTATCCCTGTAGCCTCACTCTTCCCCCTCCACCTCTCTCATTCACACACATATATTCTGTTTAACTTCGGCTAATCTTCCTCTCCTTTCCAGTGCATGTCTCCATCTTTCTAATTGTTCCTCTGCATGCTCCCTGCTTTCACTGCATATCACAATATCATCTGCGAACATCAAAAACTCCACAGCCATCTCTCCAAATTGCTTCCATACCTCCACTGGTATGTCATCAGGACCAACTGCCTTTCCATTTTTCATCCTTTGTAGTGCCTTTCTGACTTCCCCTTTACTAATCATTGCCACTTCCTGGTCCTTCACACTTGCCTCTTCAACTCTTCCTTCTCTCTCATTTTCTTCATTCATCAACTTCTCAAAGTATTCTTTCCATCTATTTAGTACACTACTGGCACCAGTCAAGACATTTCCGTCTCTATCCTTAATCACCCTTACCCGCTGCACATCCTTCCCATCTCTATCCCTCTGTCTGGCCAACCGCATGCAGTACCACCGTTTCTCTCTTTGGGGTTCCACCACCAAGTGTCCTTCTCACCTTTCCTACCAGAAGACACACCAAGTACTCTCCTGCCTGTCCCCCTGATTACCTTGGCTGTCATAGTCAAGTCTTCCGGGAGCTTCTGCTGTCCATCGAGAGCCTGTCTCACCTCTTTTCGAAAGGACGCACAGTCAGTAACCTCCTTCAGATTACATCGTCTGCACAAAATATAATCTACCTGCGTGGTTCTACCTCCACTCTTGTAGGTCACTATATGTTCCTCCCTCTTCTGGAAATAAGTGTTCACTACAGCCATCTCCATCCTTTTTGCAAAGTCCACCACCATCTGTCCCTCAAAGTTCCTTTCCTGGATGCCGTACTTACCCATCACTTCTTCATCGCCCCTGTTTCCTTTACCAATATGTCCATTACAATCTGCACCAATCACAACTCTCTCGCTGTCTGGGATGCTCAGAACTACTTCATCTAGTTCCTTCCAGAATTTCTCTTTCAACTCTCGGTCACATCCTACCTGTGGGGCATAGCCGCTAACTACATTATACATAACACCCTCAATTTCAAATTTTAGTCTCATCACTTGATCCTATACTCTTTTCACCTCCAAGACATTCTTAGCCAGCGCTTCCTTTAAAATAACCCTTACTCCATATTCTTCCCATCTACTCCGTGGAAGAATAATTTAAACTCTGCTCCTAAACTTCGAGCCTTACTACCTTTCCACCTGCTCTCTTGCATGCACAGTACATCAACTTTTCTCCTAACCATCGTGTCAACCAACTCCTGGGCTTTTCCTGTCATAGTCCCAACATTCAAAGTCCCGACACTCAGTTGTAGGATCTGTGCATTCCTCTTTTTCTTCTGATGACGGATCAGGTTCCCTCCTCTTCTTTATCTTCGACTCACTGTAGCTGAATGTCCACCGACGCCCTGCAGGTTAGCAGTGCCGGGGGCGGGCGTTGTTAACATGGGCCACGAACGATCTGGTATGGGATTCTTTAGATGAACGCTCATATTTGTTTGGCACAGTTTTTACACCGGATGCCCTTCCTGATGCAACCCTCTGCATTTATCCGGGCTTGGGACCGGCCTACAGATTGCACTGGATTGTGCCCCCATAGGGCTGCATTTTAAGCACTCCAAGCTACCAATCAAAATGGCTGACGCAGTCCAGCTGAAGCATGTTATGAACAATTCATTCCAGCAAATTCCCGACAGTATTTCTGTTTCCTTTCTGCCCATTGTCAGGTTCACCAATCAGACATTCATTAAACAGGACTAAAAAGGAAGCAAAGACACCAGTTCAAGTCTCGCGAGGAGAGAAGAGAGGAACTGTCTTGTACAATTCACCATTGCACTCTCTGATTATCCTCTCCTCAGCACTGGATGTTACAAAAACATTTCCCCCCTGTTTATCCTACATTTGCTACCACATTTTCTAGAGCAGAGCAAAGCATTCTTCATTGCAGGCAGAAACAGTAACTGAATTGGAGCAGAGCAAGGCATTTCTTCATTGCAGGCAGAGCAGCAACTGAATTGGAGCAGAGCAAAGCATTTCTTCATTGCAGTCAGAAGCAGTTACTTAATACTATTTACAATTATTTCTACATTATCCTCCTGTTTATCCTACATTTGCTGAAATCCTTAAATCATCTAATAGATCACCCTTTCGGCTTACACTCAGAGGAAAATATAGCACTAATTACTTGTAATCTTCTGGATCAGAGAACAGGTCTGGAAGAGAAGTAATAACGTCATCATCGTGGTCAACAATATCACTCTCATTACTCTGTTGTGCCAATAGTGGATATATTTCTGCCAATTTTGAATTTGTCGGGGCAATACCAGTAGTTATAAGTTGGTTAAGTGATGCCTTTATGCAAGGAATACAACAACATCCACACAATGCAAGAATAACTGCAAACAGCAATAGAAACTAGGACAGAGAACACCAAATTTTTAGATTTGACAAACTTTTTTTTTTTTTGAGTGAAGAAGTTAATGGATACACAGAATCCTCCAACTTTTTTTTTGCATTCGTTATCAATTAATAGCATTGGTATTATCTCTGGATCTGTGCAAATAATACAATCTTTTGGACATGTTTTTTGTATGTAATTGTCCAATTTGTTTTGTTTTTATTTTATTTTATTTATTTTTTGGGGTGGGACCTTGAGTGGTTCCCACAGGTACCACTGGAACAGAAAAATGAAAATAACGGATAGCTTTTTCATCCAACACCCAACAGCAAAATTTAACTGTTTAGTCACCATTATGACAGCAGTCTCACTCCCATGTGTAACCGGACTACAACGACCTTGGCAGTGGGAATGAGAACAGCTATCTTACAAGTGGCCAATAAAAACAAATTAGCTTTGTTTGTGTTAACAATGGTTTCAAAAGCAATAACTTTCCTACAATCAACAAATGAACTCAAGTACCCCTTTTTGCAATTTTTTAAAGCTGTTTGGGGTTCTTAATAACTCCTGAAAGGGACCCACTTGTGTTTTTTTTCCTTCATCATTCGCCTATCTCTCATTGTGTGGAAATTATTGGTAATTTGTATGGTCTCCCAAACAGTGTTTTGAATGGAATGAGACCCTTACATGGTTGTAATGTATGTATAGTTAGACTAAACCTATCATTGTGTCCAAATTGCCCCTACGTGTGATTGTGAGTGTGGCTGTTTGTCTCCATGTGACCTGCAATTGGCTGGCAACCAGGTCAGGGTGTACCTTGCCTCCTGCCCGTTGACAGCTGGGATAGGCTCCAGCCCTCCCCGCGACCCTTGTGAGGATAAGCGGCTAAGAAAATGGATGGAGGGATGAATGAATGTGTAGCTTGAGGAAACTGACCATGTTTTGGATGCACATTCCCTTGTGGATTATGTTGCACACAGATCAAACAAGCCCTACAAAAAAAGTTTTTTGCATACAAGTTAAATCCATGGATCATGTAATGCCTTTGTACCAGGGCTACCATTCCTCCTGTTGAGACCTGAGACTTCCCATGCCTCAAGATTGCTGCCAACTTAAAAAATGTTTTTGGTAGAATTTTTTTTTTTAATCTGTGCTGACATAATTCCCATTTTGTAATGTAGTACCTTATTTTTTCCACATTTTTAGTTCTGCTGTTAAGCTTTGTTGTTGCATTTTGTTTAACACATCATCTCAAAGTATGTCTTCATTTGTTACATGGTCAGCAAATCCCATAAAGATTTTGGCTGCTGGTTCTTTTGCTGTTTTATCTGTAAATGTAATCCTAATGATTCTTTGTCTGTATTTGATGTGTGTAAAGCACATATACATATGGCTATTTCTTTTGGTAATTGAACTGCTATGAGCAAATTTTGTAGTAGCTCTGCATGTGTCACTGTGTTCCCTGTAGTTGTTGCTATTCCTCTATTTTTCCAGTATTGTCTGTGTAGATTGTGATACCACCGTGAATACAGCAGCATCTGGTCTCAGATTGTTTAAGACTGTCCAATAAGATATTGTCTGTACAGTTCAGTCGTCCCAATCCAAATCTGGTTCTTTTTCTGTCCAATCAGGAACATTTCATACTACCAAAACAAATGGTCCCAAACTCTTCCACTCCTGTTGTAATGACGTGTGTGGTGGTGTCCACTCCTTGTGTAGTGCATTTAGTTTGTCAGTCAGTCTTGTTCCCGTCACCACGACTGATATACCATCTGAGTACAGATAATCATGATTTTGTCTGGTGTGGGCTGTTATAAGTTTATCTTATACTACATTGTCACATGCAATGAGTCACTTCCTACGTCATTTTGTGGTTGTTCAATCACGTCTTGAGCTGTTTGCAGCAAGAAATCTCCTGTTCTTGTGGGAGGTTTGTTTGGAATATCTAAGGTGGAATAATAGACTGCTGGATTCCTATTTTGTAAGATATTTAACTGTCCTCCCAGTAATTCCTTTTTTTTTCTTTTTACTTCTATTTTTCCAGTCAGAGAGGGATTAAGCCCAGTCCTAGTTTCAGCAAGCCATCTCTTCCCAAAAAACATACGGGGCAAATTAAAAAGTTGCATTTTGGGAGCATTATTTGAGACTTTTTTGATGGGGAGATGGCTGCTCTCTTCCTCATCTGTGGCCACAATTATTACATGTTTCACATAAAGCGCCATAAATTTCTCCTTCCTCTGTCAGAAAGCTGTCAACTTTCTTTTTCTTATTTTGTAGCACTCTTTCTGCGTGTAGTGCTTGGTTAACGTAATGTTACAGACTGCCAGTCGGTTTTTCAACCCAATGTTTTTCAATCCATTGTTTTGTAGGATTATTTGAATTTGGATGAAGAGCATTTTTTAATTGCCCTTGATACACACTCCCTAGAGTGTGATCTTCAGGAATGCCACTGTTTGCTTTAAAACATGCAGTCATTCCAATTCTATATTCTTCAAATGGTTCATTGTTATTTTATTTTGCTCTTCCAATGGCAGAACAATTTGCTTTTTTTCTAAATCTAGCAGAGGTGTGCGATATTAACCCTCGAACTCCCTGCTGCTGTGAGAAAGTACTTTGCTGTCATCCAAATCTATTGTACTTCCACACCATTTAAGTGGTAAGATTTTCTCAAGTCTTGCGTTCCCTGGAGGAATTATGTTACGTCAACTTTATGAGATGTGATACTTTTTATGGCCGTTTTCACATCATCTTGAGTCCAGCCTTTTTTTTTTTTTTAGGTGTGTGTGTTTCTCTAATTTTATCCTGCAGGTTAACTATATATATTGCTTGTGTGTATGTTAAGCTGGCCAGAAAAGTCATATTGTGTTATCCACAAATTTAGATGTTTTGTTTTAGTAGGACATTTGCTGTCTACAAACTTCTGGTCCTTACACATTTTTTTTCAGATGTTCTTGTTTCAACTATTTTGGTATATTATCAACTATTTTGCCATTTGTTTTTCCCCTGTTGGAGTCAGCTGTTCACCTAGGGTGATAAACTGACTTCCCCTGAACAGGGTAACAATTACGTTCCGTTTGAGGTAATTCTCAAGCTTCTACCACAAGTGGCGGAGAATTCTTACCTCTGCATCCTCAAACAGTTGTCACTCAATTTCCTGTTCAAATGAGGTAGCCAACCTCCACTCACACTTTTACACATGCACACGTTTCACGGAGCTCATGTACAGGGCACACCTTGCCCTTTTCTCAGTTTTATAGACTAATTAGTCTACTCGATAGTGACTAGTATTCTCGAGGTTTGGTTCTGCCGCAGTCACCCAGACGCGCATTCACTCATTCCTCGTGAGTGTGGGAGTTTCCTACTCACCATAGATGCCTTTACTTCCTTTGGCTTCTCGTCAACCTTCAGCCTCCAGATGCAAAGTCGAGGCCCAGTCCTGGAAAGGGTCTCAAGTGCCGTGGCCACAGTCTTTGCCTGGACGTCAACTCAGCCCCTGGAAACCTCAGGTAACTTGAGATCTGGCTTGAAGGACCAAGTAAATGTCAGGTTCACCAATCAGACATTCATTAAACAGGACAAAAAAGGAAGAAAAGACACCAGTTCAAGTCTCGCGAGGAGAGAGGAGAGGAACTGTCTCGTACAATTCACCACTGCACTCTCTGATTATCCTCTCCTCAGTACTTCTATTTATTTAGTTTTAAGACGGCCCTTATTTATATGGATGTTACAAAAAGGAGACGACAAGCAAAACAGTTTGAAACAAGGTATACATGTTTGTTCATGTTCGTGTGCATGTGTGGAAGATTGCTGAATAAATGTGTGGTCATCATTTCTTTAACAGGCAGCATTTCTAACAGTTCTGATGATTAGATGTTTTTGTTCTTGCTATCTCCTGCTAGGAGGCTGCCACGTTATATAGAGCAGAGCAAAGCATTTCTTTATTGGAACCAGATGTATGATAATTATGATCACAATTATTCCTACACCCATGGTATCAGAAATATTGACACAGAGTGTTCAGAAAGGCCTGAATTACTTTCAACAGGGATAGATTCACAATGTCAAGGTTTTCCAAACGGAAACGGCATTTAAGGTTTCTGCAATGTGTTGGCCGGTTGGTGTGCGTTGGTGTGCTCCATCGGTTTTATTAAAACTCTACAAAGGCTCTAACGCCATAACTTTTCTCACATGGCATGTGAGCAAACCTGCACATCTCTGCCACAGCAATGGAATAAAACCAGAGGGTCCAAAATCAAACCAGTGCGGATGAGTGAAGTAGTGTAGCTCGACCAACTTTGTCAGACTGATATGAACTACAGGTTAAAACAATGAAATAAATAATGAATAATGGTGAAAATAATTGGATGGTCTTGGTCAATTTGTAGTGCAAGCCCCTTGTCACATTCCAGGAGATGTTCATCATTGTACTTTGTAGCTATTACACTGACTAATTGAATAACTTACCTTGGAACAGACGGCTTTGTGCTGATTTATCTTTATCTTCGATACCTTCAGCTGGTCGTGAGGTCGGCCACAAGCCTTAATCCACTGTTTGCATTTATCTAATTTACACTTTTCACAATTCAGTCCCTTAAAGTAACCACACGCTCTCTTTGTTTGTGGGTAAAAGATCCCAGCTGTGGACAGCATGGGCGGCGTTCAGAAAATAACGCTCACTGATTGGTCAAAAGGGACCTGTAAATCATTCTCACAGATGAGAATTTGAATTGCAACCTGACAAAACAAAAAAGTCCTCATGACCTTGCGGACTACAACATTATCAGCAAGTTCAAGGCACCCATACTCAAACATGAAACTCAGTTTTCTCCTCAAAGTCACAAAGTTCACAATGTGATGAATCATGGAAACAATAGAGCTCTGACTAGTAACAGATCTTGAATGGAGATGAAACTCAGAATGAAGACTGGGGACGTAAGGGAGACCAGTGACTTGTATGGCAGACTGATGGTCCTGAACAGGTCCAGTAGAGACAAAGAAGCCACTACGAACCACAAATTACTTCAACAACAAGAGCCAGATGGCTGGGATTAGTGCCAGGATCCCACAACTCACCAGGTCTGGAGAAATCAAATATAATCATACTCCACAGCAGAAACTTCATAGAAAGCTCACCAACCACAAGATGAAATGTATACCATACCAGAAGCTCCAAATCACAACATAGATCGGTAGGTTGAATTGGTCTTTGAAGAGGTGGCTGTGGAGTTTCTGACCTACTTATTCAATAGAATACTAGCGGACAAGAATATGCCAGAAGAATGGAGGAAAAGTATGCTAGTTCCCATTTTTAAGAACAAAGGCGATGTTCAGAGCTGTGGAAACTGTAGAGGAATAAAATTGATGAACCACACAATGAAGTTATTGGAAAGAGTAATGGAGGCTAGACTCAGGACAGAAGTAAGTTTCTGCGAGCAAGAGAATGGTTTCATGCCTAGAAAGAGTACCACAGATGCATTATTTTCCTAGAGGATTCTCGTGGAAAATTACAGAGAAGGTCAGAAGGAGCTACATTGCATCTTTGTAGACCGAGAGACAGCCTATGACAGAATTCCAAAGAGAGTAACTGTGGTACTGCATGCATAAGTCTGGTGTGGCAGAGAAGTATGTTAAAATAGTACAGGACATGTATGATGGCAGCAGAACAATGGTGAGGTGTGCCTTAGGTGTGACAGAAGAATTTAAGATGGAGGTGGGACTGCATCAGGGATCAGCTCTGAGCCCCTTCCTGTTTGCAGTGGTAATGGATAGGCTGACAGATGAGGTTAGACTGGAATCCCCTTGGACCATGATATTCGCAGATGTTATTGTGATATGCAGTGAAAGCAGGGAGCATGCAGAGGAACAATTAGAAAGATGGAGACATACACTGGAAAGGAGAGGAATGACGATTAGCTGAAGTAAAACAGAATATATGTGTGTGAATGAGAGAGGTGGAGGGGGAGGAGTGAGGCTACAGGGAGAAGAGAAAGCGAGGGTGGAGGACTTCAAATATTTAGGGTCAACAATCCAGAGCAATGGTGAGTGTGGCAAGGAAGTGAAGAAACGGGTCCAAGCAGGTTGGAACAGCTGGCGGAAGGTGTCTGGTGTGTTATGTGACAGAAGAGTCTCTGCTAGGACGAATGGCAAAGTTTACAAAACAGTGGTGAGGCCGGCCATGATGTACGGATTAGAGACGGTGGCACTGAAGAAACAACAGGAAACAGAACTGGAGGTAGCAGAAATGAATATGTTGAGGTTCTCACTTGGTGTGAGCAGGCTGGATAGGATTAGAAATGAGCTCATTAGAGGGACAACCAAAGTTGGATGTTTTGGAGATAAGATTCGAGAGATGGTTTGGACATGTTCAGATGCGCAAGTCTGGTGTGGCAGAGAAATATGTTAGAATAGTACAGGACAAGTATGTGGGCAGCAGAACAGCGGTGAGATATGACGGTAGGTGTGAAGAAAGAGTTTAAGATGGAGGTCGAACTGGGTTAGGGATCAGCACTAACTCCTTTCCTGTTTGATGTGATAATGGATAGATTGACAGATGAAGTTAGACTGTAATTCCCTTGGACAATGATGTTCGCAGATGACATTGTAGTGGAGAGAAAGTTGGGAGCAGGTGGAGGAACAATTAGAAAGAGGGAAGCATGCACTGGAAAGGAGAGGAATGAAGATTAGCCAAAGTAAAACAGAATGTATGTGCGTAAATGATAGGGACTAGAGGGGGAATAGTGAGTCTCCAGGGGGAAGAGATAGCAAGGGTTGATGACTTCAAATACTCCAGAGCAATGGTGAGTGTGGTAAGGAAGTGAAGAAACGGATCCAAGCAGATTGGAACAGCTGGCGGAAGGTGTCTGGCGTGTTATGTGACAGAAGAGTTTCTGGTAAAATGAAGCGCTAAGTTTATAAAACAGTGGTGAGCTCAGCCATGGTGTATGGATTAGTGTACAGTGGCAGTGAAGAGCCAATAGGAGCAAAATGACAAGGAAGTGAGCTCGACAGGTTGGCGGATGAAAACCGAGATAAATATCACCCACGCTAAAAAGTACAGTTGGACTCACGTCTATGTTATTCAATAACACAACATGGTTTCAGAAGTCGTGTAGCTAGCGTGGAGTGGACGAACGGAGCTTTGTTTGGAAAGTGGTGGAGAAAGGATGAGTTTAGAAGGTGGAAACAAGTCTGGGGGGGCCATAGCTCCCGCCCCAGGGGACAACGCACCGCAGCGGCCGATAATTGCTGCTGGATCGAGCGCTACCTTCAACATCAATCTGCCGGAGTCCTTTGAGTTTTAAAAGCCGCAAGAATGGGAGAAATCGATCCAGAGATTTGAAAGATTTCGCTTGGCAAGTAACCTACAAGCAAGCTCCAAGGAGAACCAAATAAATGCGTTGATTTATTGCATGAGAGACTAGGCATCTGACATTCTGCTTGGATTAAATCTGTCGGACCACCAAAGACAGATACAAAGGAGTGAGAGGAGGATTCCAGATGTTTTTTGTTATGAAGAAAAACATCATCTATGAGCCATGGTGTCAAAAATGTGGCAGCTCCTTCTCATCCCATTCGTGATTGTCCTGCTAATGATGTGAAGTGTCATGCATGTGGAAGGAAGGGACCTTAGAGATCTGTGTGCAAGTCCAAATCTGTGCATGAGGTTGAAGAGGAGCAGGTTAAGGAGGAAGTCTTCCTCGGCAGAATCACAACACATGGAGACCCATGGATGGTCAAAATTGACATTAATAAACCCAGTGTCAAGTTAAAAATTGACACAGGCGCCGATGTCATGGTCTTGCCGCACACTCTGTTCCATAGCATATATAGTGACCACTCAGCCACACTCAAGAAGGCAACAAAGTTTCTGCTTGGACCAGGAAGGAGTCCGCTTTAGGTGGTGGGTGTCGCCAGGCTGCTGCTGAGGAAAGGTAGGAGGAAAGAGATGGAGAACATTTACCTGAAATTATGCACCGGGCTTGGACAAGTACGTCAGCTATCAAGCTGAAACCTGGAGCTGTACCATTCTCTTTAAAAACGCCAAGGAGGATTCCTTTGCAGCTAATGGACAAATTCAAGCAAGAACTGTCTCGCATGGAACAACTCTTGAGTTATTTGCAGAATTGAGGAGCCTACAGAATGGTGCATGGGCATCGTGGTGGTGCCTAAAAAGAGTGGTGCTGTGCGCATATGTTTTTCTCTCACCAAGCTAAACGACTCTGTGTGGAGGGAGAAGTATACAGTATCCTGCCTTCAGTGGAAAAAATGCTGGGAATGCTGACAGGACCCAGGATTTTCAGTATACTGGAAGCCAGCATGGGGTTTTGGCAAATTCCCCTGACGCCAAAATCAGCAAAATTTACAACTTCCATTGCGCCCTTTGAGCGCTATTACTTCAAGAGGCTGCCTTTTGGGATTGCTTCCACCCCAGAACACTTTCAGAATCGCGTGGTGACGGAGGTCACTTTTGGACTGGAGGGTGTTGTCTGCCACATGGATGATGTTCTGGTGTGGGGCCGGACATAGAAAGAACATGACGCCCGCCTACATGCAACACTGGAGAAGATTCAACGGGCGGGCATCACTCTAAACGTTGACAAGTGCGACCTGTCGAAGACGGAGGTGACCCTTCTGGGCCATGTGGTCTCCACCAGTGGCATAAGTCCTAATCTATGTAGGACTGAAGCCATCTTGAAAATGAAGGAGCCGACGACTGTAACTAAAATGTGGAGTTTTCTTGGAATGCTGAACCAACTTGGGAGGTTCGTACCGCAACTGGCTGAGAGAGAAAAGCCTCTGCAGGACCTCCTGTCAAAAAAAAAGAACTGTAGGGTGAGGGGAATCGACCAGGTGCGCACCTTTCAAGACTTGAAGGAGGCACTGACGTCTACACCGGTGTTGGCCATGTATGATCCCACCAGAGAGTCCAGGGTCTCAGCAGACGGGTCGTCGAACGGACTAGGAGGAGTACTGCTCCAAAAATGGGATGAGGGGTGGAGGCCAGTAGCCTACATGTCTCGGGCTCTCACACCTACAAAGCAGAGAAACACAAGTGGAGAAAGAAGCTCTGGGACTGACATGGGCTTGTGAAATTTCTGCAACTTCCTCATAGGGAAACATTTCCAGTTGGAGCCAGACCACAAACCCCTCCTGAGACTAGTGGGGACAAAGACATTGGATGCTCTACCACCTCAGATCCAATGCTTCAGGATGCAACTCATGCCAGGGAAGTGCCTATGGACAGCTGACATACTGTCATGGGCTCCTGTGCAGAGGGACAAAATACCTGCAGACATGGAGCTGTTTGAAGATACCAACATCTACATGGAAATGTTGATGGAGAACCTGCCGGCAAGTGTCGACTACCTTGAAGAGCTGAGAGAGCACTAGAGAAGGGACTGTGTGTGTGCATGTGTGATGTAGCTGTGCGCGGGAGAGTGGCCTGTCAACAGGCCCAAAGAACAAGGACTCAAGCTGTATTGGGCAGAGCAGGTGTTCCTCACAGTCCAGAATGGTGTCTTGCTGAAGGGACAGCGACTTGTCATTTCCTCAGCGATGAGAAATAATATCCTTGCGAAATTACACAAAGGTTACCAAGGTGTGGTGAAATCCAGACAGAGGGCACAACAGTCAGTGTGGTGGTCCGGCCTGAGCCAGCAGCTGAATGAGTTGGTTCTTAACTGCCAAACATGCTGCAAGTAAAGGCAGAACCACATGAGCCAATGATGCAATCACCGTACTCAGGACGACCAGGGGAGAAGCTGGGAGTGGATTTGTTTGTCCTCAGGAGAAAGACCTATCTGCTGGCTGTGGACTACATGTCAAGGTATGTGGAGATAGCTCTACTGACATCCACAAGCTCAAATGACGTGATCCACCACCTTAAGTAAATCTGCGCACGTCACGGGATAGCAGACCTTCTCGTCTGGGATGCGGAGCCACAGTTTTTAAGAGTGGCTTTCGCAGAGTTTTCAAAGTGTCACCAGCAGCAAAAGATACCCACAAGGCAATGCAGAGGCTGAACGTGCGGTTAGTCCAGATCAGCTTCTCATGGCAAGGAGGGTGCGGAAGACAGTGCCCGTCCTCTCGTCTGTACAGTTGGACTCATGTCTACGTTATTTAATCACATGCCAGGGGTGTGGTGATTTGAGAAGGTTGAAGGGCTCCCTTAAAGTTGGCATAGCAGTCCCGCTGAATTGCACTGTGATTAGGTGACAGCTCACGGAGAAGATGTTTTGCAATCACTGTAAAAGAGTTATTTTGCTCGTTTTTTTCTTGCAGAGCAAAGAAGTAATCAATCACTGATCTTTTCCAGAGCAACTGTGTGAGTCAGAAGGATAAGGGGACACAGGATACAGTTGATAAGACACTCACTGTCACGATCCTGCCGCTCCAGCCCAGGCTGTGCGGGTGCCCGCGCGCTCGCGCTAATTGGGAGGTACACACCTGCGCCTCATGCGGGCTGATTATCCTGTGTATATCTAGGACGCCGATGACGTCTGGTGCTCCGCCAGATCGTTGCGGTTCATGTCCCGTTCCAGCACTCTCGTATCCCTGATCGTCAACCCGTGTGTACGACCTTCGCCTGTTCTCCAACCGACCCCGCAAGCCTGACTCCTTTGACACTTCTGCCTGCCTTGATCAATCTCCCGTGTGGCCACTCCTGCCTGCCCGTTCACCTGCTCTCTTCGCCCGACGTCCCAACTACCGCTGCTGCACCTGATTGCCTGCCCGATCCCGACCTTCAAATAATAAACGTTTTTCCCCGAACTACCTTGCATCTGAC
Source organism: Syngnathoides biaculeatus (assembly GCF_019802595.1). Classification (NCBI taxonomy): domain Eukaryota; kingdom Metazoa; phylum Chordata; class Actinopteri; order Syngnathiformes; family Syngnathidae; genus Syngnathoides; species Syngnathoides biaculeatus. The sequence goes on from NC_084649.1 coordinate 2,444,062, forward strand.
GAATCCTGCATTTGGGTCCTATCTCCGTTCCGATGGGTCTTGACACTCACGATGATGATAAACTCCTGAATTGTCTAAAAGAGAATGCATTTCTGTCATAAGGAATGCTGAGTCTTTTGAGATATAAACTATGTACTATAGTCATGCCTGATCATTCTAAAAGTTTGTCGTTTTATCTTATTGATCTTATTACCTTTCATTCCATTGGATTTGTCGCCTCTGAAAATGGTAATATGCCAAACTAAAGGATCTATGTTAAACTGGAAGCTAAAATATCGCCAAAACTTTTTAATGACAGCCATTCATGTCTCAAATTGGTAGTTCAAATGGAAGCATTATTTTTGTGATGGTTTATACAATTATGTTTCAAAAAATGTATTTTTTTTATCCTGTAATGGGCTCAGGAAAGGGAATGAGGTAAATGAGTCACCATTGGGGTTTTTTTTAAGTGCGTTTTTATTTTGAGCAAATCCTGACACCAATCTAACTGACAACAACGAGTTCTTTTGCCACGCTCCCAAGTCTCACTTACACAGGTCCACCTCTGCTCTTAAAGTGGTACACACATAATTACTGATATTACAATCCATCTATCCATTTTCTTAGTCGCTTATCCTCACAAGGGTCGTGGGGAGTGCTGGAGCCAATCCCAGATGGCAACGGGCAGGAGGCAGGGGACAACGCAAAGTGGTTACCAGCTAAGCGCAGGGCACATAGAGACAAACAGCCGCACCCACAAGCACACCCAGGGGCACTCTAGAGTGTTCAATTAATGCTGCATGTTTTTGGGATGTGGGAGGGAACCGGAGTGGCAGGAGAAAAACCATAGTGGCACGGGGAGAAAGGGCACATCCGGGATTGAATTCGGGACCTCAGAACTGTAAGGTCAACGCTTTCCAGCTGCGCCACAGTGCCGCCAGATATTACAACACTTTCCACAAAAATCTTATTACATTACCTAATGAACCAATCTAACCTCTCTGCGAACGAAAGTAACTGCTTTAATGACATTTTTAAGTGAGTGTGATGATGGACTGTATCGTCACATTCACATTGATCATTTTGATTTGTTTATATATGAGTAGGTGAGTGAGCATTGTCATTTCCAAAAACGTAGCTCAAATGAGAGTGCATTGTGAAAAAAAATGCTCCTTCTGCACTCCACCAATAGGCATTGCCGAAGTTAACAAGCTGAAGGTAGTGATTGGCTGTGTAATTAAAGTGGGACTGACATCCCTATAAAGATTCTAAAATAGATATTGTAATGAAAAATACATATAACAGTATTCACTTCAATGTCTATACGAAAAAAAAAAAGTGAGCAGAGAGCGGGTCATCCATGCACAAAATTGAGCAATTGAGTGTTCCTCGACATCCAAGTGGTCGCCATATTAGTCGCGTCCTCTGTCCTTGACGTCATTGTCACTTCCGCCGTTGAAAACGCGCAGTGCCTCCTACTATGGAAGCCGAACAACAGAGATATTCACATTTTTCCGACGCCCCTTCTGACACCGAAGCTCTCTTCGAAAAGGACAACACCACACAACGGAGTGAAGTTACCGGGGCAATATTACACTATTGTTTTGAGCCCTCAGCTGGTGTGGCTGAGTTTCGGCGCCCGTGGTGGCATATAAGGAGGAGGTGGAGCCGAGCTATGTTGCTTTTAGGGGTATGTTCAAAGTCGCTGCAGTACGCGATGAACACTATCAAGACATTGTTAGCTGGGCGACGCGCTCATCGACACATTTTATACGCGGATCTTTTGTTACGTTATGAGAGAGACCGATTACGTGGTCCGCCCCAAACTATTTTTTTTTTTTTTTGGAGCTGTATACACACCTACCTGTTATTTGGAACCCACGAAGCTCTCGTCCTCTGCACCCGTGCAATCCATTTTCCACAACGAACAGGGTCTCTTTCAAACTTATGAAGGGTAATTCCATTCTCCCGAGTGTTCAAGCAATGTCCAGCAATGCAATGACGAAGGAACAATGAGCTAACTTCCCGGAGGTAAAACTAATGGAAACAAACGAGTCCACGAGGGGGCAACACTGTCCTTTACGTCACTTCCTGCTTCTTCTCGAAAAGAAATCCCTGAGAGGATTTTTATGGCGGGAGTTACAAAAACCTGTATACGTCAAAATCATGTTTTGTGGTGAAAAAACACATGGGACCATATTGGCTGTGGGCTTTTCATTAATAATATGCTAAAAATAATCCGTTTGACGACACTTGACCTTTAACAACCCTGACGGCCGAGTACCGAACAGCTGTGAGTTACCACCACTTTGTCAGGACGTCCTGATTAAGAACAAAGCGCTCCTCATTAAACTGTGGAACATTCTACTGCTGATGGATTTGACTACTTGAAGTGCGAACGCTCCTGGTTTCAGCGGGAAGGTGAATCTCATTATTTTATGTTAATCATTGGTGGGAAGTGTATTATTATGTACGGTTAAGGAGAAAATATTCGGTGAAACACGAGGAAAGACTCAATGGTTCCTTTACTCTGTTAATGAATTAAGGTGACAGGTGGTCTCCAAATGGAAGCTTAGTTTGTTGGCCTTGCAGAATTAGCAGTTCTCACTGTAGTTATTGTATGATGTGCTACATATTCATTTCTATTCTATTTTAGGCACCATGTTTAGTGGTTAGTTTACTGAATGTTATGTTTGCATGAATTTACTAAATGTAATTTTAGGTGTCTCTTTTAACTGGGAGTCATTTTAAATTTTAGAGATAGTGCTGTGCCAGTGTAAATTAAAGATTATATATTGAAAATAATAGTGGAACGAATGAAGTTAAGACAAATCAGTTTTCCAACACCCATATTTGTTGAAAGAGGGTTGGCAGTAGGCACAAGTTTAGCCAACAGTACCATTAATGCATAAAGATGAATGATGTTTTTTTTTTCTTCATAGAATCAATGCCTTCTCTGAGATCTCCAAAACAGGATGCAAATGTATGTTACATTGTATGTAAATGTAGCTCCTTGTTCCCCCTCTATTGTGTTCATTCTTATTAACATAATCCATTCTGGTCCTCTTGTTTCTTCTTACCCATCTCAATTTCCGTTTGGAGTTTTTTCTTTTCTTCCCTCCTTTGGATCCCCTTTTAGTTGTACCGAGTATTAAAAAGGTAATTGAAGCAAACGAGGCTGGGCCAGTATTATTATTTTTTTTTTTTACAGTACTCAAATCTGCTATAATATCTTGAGCCAAAGACGGTGCTAGTCAGTACTGATAAAGTAATCTCCTGATTGTCCACGCAAACGTAACAATTTTACTGTACTGAAGTGAATTGGTTCACAGTACTTGGAGTGACAAGTGTGGAGTGGGTCCACAATGTTGGTAAAATCTGAAGTTGTGTACGTTGAACCCACAAAGAGGGAAAAACCAAAATCTGTGCTTAAATACTGACCCCTGAACTGACGAAAACCAGACAAAGTCCCCACAAGATGGTGTCTCGTCATGTGAACATCCTATACTTCAGCTAATAGGTAAGTTGATGTAATTTTTGGATTTACCTAAATTTCAGGATATTTCTAATATTTTTTTCAGGGCTGTACGACCTTCAGAAAGGGTGGTTCCCACAATGCATGCTCTCGTCAGGTGGCCCAACAATGGTAGAAAAACAAGGATGTGTGTGTGTGTGTGTGTTGACATTCCTCAGAAAAGTAAGGAGAAGAAGCAACAGGTCTTAAATAAGAAGAATAGTCATCATTATGCATGCTGGCACCAGACCGCTCATCATCTCTTTTAAGAAAGCTTCCCTTATGAACACTACTGCTAGCTGAGTGGTTGGACACACACAAACCCCCCACCCCAGTCTGTCTGGTGTCTGTCCAGGCCTTATGAACGAGGATTTTGGCTGAGCAGTTCAGGAGGTCGGCTAGGACGGCAAAAACCTAGATCCCTATGTGGCGGCTCAGGTGGACTTCAGCGAGGAGGGTCCCAATGGTAAAGCAGGAACGAAACAGGAGCAGGTGACAGCTACGGACGAAGCTCCGCCGAGGCGTGGTCGAGAGGTGGTGCTGATGACGCTGGTCGAGCACTGCCGAGGTATGCTTGAGAGACGGTGGCTGTTGCTGCTGGTCAACCACTGCCGAGAGATGGGTGAGAGGCTGTGGCTGCTGCTGGTCGAGCGCTACCGAGGCATGGTCGAGATGCAGCGGTCGCTGCTGCTAGTCAAGCGCCGATGAGGCATGGCTGAGAGATGGCTGGGCCTCTGGCTCCACCAAGACAGGAACGAGAAGCAGTTCGGGGTCTGCCCCCACCGAGACATGAACAAGAAGCTGCTGGGGGTCCGGCGCCACCGAGACATGAGCAAGAGGCAGCCATACCACCCATAGTCCACCAAGATAAAGGGTGTGTGCTTTCTCTGTATCTTTCCACTTATGATCTGCTCTCTACAGCCATTGTCTGGAACTCACAAGTGCCTGGAATATTCTGTAAAAGTAAATTCTTCAAAGAAACTGTTCATCATCTCCAGCCTTTATTTGGATAACCAAAATTCTCACTACCCGAAATTAAAGGAGCACGCGGAGGAAAAAAGCATCCTCCAACAATTGGTGACCCTGACGTGATTTCGGACTCAGGTGTTGGTTGACAGACAGAACATCGGCTGGCCAACAATCGATAAGGTAAGAGGACATTTATCCTCCTAATATTATCTTCTGTCTGTTAACTGGGGTTGAGGTCTGTCTCACGTTTGAATTTGTTACATTGTGAAATTATAGTTTTTGGCTGGATGAACAGTAGGGGAAATTGAACATGAATAAGCCCTGGGTTCGAGGCCATGGTGGGTAACCATCGCGTCCCACCTAAATGGTTGAAAAGCCATATAGTGTGTGGGTGTACCACTCTAAAAAGGGTTTAGAAGTGCCCTCTGTTCGGAGGTTGTGCCGACACAAAAAGGTTGTAAATCCCGGGGCTGGCAGAACACACCGATAAGGTTGAGGCCAGCCCAAAACTTTCTGGACCGCAAAGTTTTCTAGTTCTTTTCGGAGAATCCTAGAGACTGGAATTCCTCATTCAAAATCAAAGGACTGTTTCGTTAAAATAAATGGGCTCGAGCATAAAAAAAAAATATATATATATATATATATATAAATAAGTAACTAGATAAGAGGGAAAACATATCATAATAATCCATCTGAGAGATCACAAATTGTAGAAATTAAAGTGACCTTAATAAAATGGCCTAAGAAGGGTATGACGATACCCAGTGGTAGTTTTTTTTTTAAAAAAAGAGCGTCCTTTGACATCTGCTGGCTCGCGCGCACACACGCACACACACACACACACACACACACACACACACACACACACACACACATGATTGGAGCGTGGTGGGGCAAGTGTGTGTGTGTGTGCAAGATCAACGGAGGCAACATTGCTTGTACGTTTGCTGTTCTCATTCTTGTTTTTATATATTTGCATTTTTAAGGTTGAGTTCTTTGAGTTGTTGGTTGCATGAGTGTGCAAGGTGGCCCACCCCCCACGTTATTATTGCTTTGTCACTTATCTGCCTCTGTTAGTAATAGAAAGACTTGTTGACTACAAAAAAAGGAGTTTGGGGGGATTCGATTTAAAACAAAATGGAGGGACAGTTTCATAGGGAAAGTGAATGGCTCGATTTGTGGCAAATACCAAACCATTCTGAACAATTGTTACTAAGTGTACAAATGAGAAATGCATGTGATGTGTGTGTTGGAGGGTTGCCTGAAAAAGAACAAGATAGTGAGAAAGAACAGTTGAAAGAATGGATGAAGTATTGTGAGAATGGATGGTTCCCTCCATTGTCTTCGACTGCGTGTTTGGTGACATTAATGAAAGAAACGGAATAAGCCTGTGTTAAAAGAGTGGCGGCTCTAAAGTTGGAAGTGGAAAAAATTAACAGGGTGTCTTCCAAAGGTAGAAACATGAGGGAGAATACTAAGAAAGTTGTGGAAATGAAAGCGAAAGAATGATGGCAATGGGATGTGCGTTAAAGTGGTCTCATTTGGCTGTCAATGAAGAAACTGTTGGTCTGGTCCCATCAACACCAAAATTGCCCTCCACGCCGCCTCCTTACTTGGAGGAGAAACGGCCTTGGGCGTTGTCTCCAACTAACCCATTTGTACCATCACCTTACCATAAACCAGGAAAGCTATAAATGAATTTCAGGCTCCAGTATTGAATGTAATTGGGGGTCAGCTCAAAGTAGATCTAAACGATAAAATGTCTCTCACTCATGCACAACAGACATCGAACATGAATACAGTTATGGAAACTTTGGCTGCTGGAGTGACCGTCGCCATTAGAGAATTAGAAGGCAGATTGGGAAAAGTGGCCAATTTGAGAGCTGACACATTTACACGTCTGACTCAGCGAGGACTGTAGAAGGCAGAATTAAACAGACACCAAGAGGTTCCATAAAATATCAGAAATCAACTTAAGAGAACCGCTACCGAACATGAAGATAGAGCGAACGCTGTAGCGGAAAAACAAGACCGCGCCCTTCACGCTGAACAAGAAGCAGCCCGACTGAAAAGAGAACAGGGAGTTGCTATCTACACTGCGGAACACGCAGCTGGAGGCTTTTCAAATAGGGAAGCAGAAAACAGGTTGTATGTTGCTCAGTTACAATCAATTAGCAGAATTAAAGTCTCATGTCCAGAATCTTTCACGTGCCCACGCTGACTCCATTTTGGCCTGAAGAGGTCCTGAAGACCCAGAGGAATCTTCCAAAGGTCCAACTTTTCCCCCTCATCGGCATGTGACTCGTACCTAAATGTTGCAGGCACCCATGTTAGCCAAAGTTGACCCAGCTACTGGTAGCTCTGCTACGTTTTACAAATCTTTCTCTCCTAATGATGTGAGTGTGTTGCTGCAGAAACTTCCACCCATGCAATCTGGTGGTGGCAATTGGCTTCAAGCAGTGCAGAGAGTGGTTACAGGACAAATGTTAACAGCAGGTGACATCTGTGTTCTCCTTACACAATCATGTCCGCTTTCACAGTTGAACACTCTGATGCAAAATTCAGGTTTTTCTTCCCTTATCATCAGGCTCTTCCACAAGAAAATTATTATTTCTACAGCGTTAGATACTTTATTTCCAATTCCTGAGTGTGTCATTTCAGATTTGGTTGCTCCCAAAGCAGATGAGGAGGCCGCGGCTTTTTTTGACCGAGCCCTCACTGATTACACTCCAGTCAATCTTTTGGGCAGACATCTCCTCATTGCCACATGCCCTCTCATCAAATGCACCCCTGATGGACTCATCCTAGAATTTCCGGATGGTAACACCTACTGCTGCTCGGCTGCCTCTGCCTCTGGTGCCACCTCTCAGTTCCTGCTTCTTGAACATCGCCCTGTGGCATGCGCCACTGCCGGCATCTACTGGGCAAGAATGGATATTGACTCCAGTGGTTGGCTCGAAGCTGAATACTTTTGAATTCTCTGGTCACCTTGTGTTCGCAACCTTTTACGATATGGTAACTGATTGCATGCATTGCACTCTGTACTATAACAGATCAGGGGATCAGATGTATAGTGAAGCATTTCAGAAAATTGAAAACTACATATGGAAATTGAACATGGGTAATTTGTCTGCAGGCAAACCAGGCGACAGCCTTTTCAGTGTTCCTGACTCTTGAACAACTCAAATGGTACATGATGGCGGATCCCCCGATCCTTCTATGGCTCCTTGTCACGCACAAGTCTCCTTGATGGTCTCGCCTCAACACACAGCGAAGGATCTCGGTCCGTTTGTCCTGGCATGGACACAGGCCACTGATTGGCAAAATTAATTTCACTCTCTATCGCTCTATTCCCCGTCACTTGATGCTTATTGGATTCAGTCTAACACATTTTTACCCACTTCTGTTTTGGAGCACCAGCTTCTGGATAGGCACCATGGGCGTGAAAGAACCGACAGCGATTTTGCTGGTCAACTTCATGAGTCCCTTCCCACATCACTGTGGTCCATGGATCCCACTGATGTTGGTCTCTGCAACGTATCACCTGTTGTGTTTCAGATGAAACCAGGACAAATATATGTTCCCCAATGCTCTGTAAAAGAGGCTGGGATGATTGGGATTTCAGAAACAATTGACGGCTTGCTCAAAGCAGGAGCGTTGTGTGAAATTCCTGGGTCTGATTTTAACACACCCAACTTGCCTGTTGAAAAGAAAAACACAAGAAACTTTCGCATGGTCCATTACCTGCGAGCAATTAATGCAGCCGTGTTAACCCTCAGTTTGCCCGTCCCGAACCTGCAGTCGCCATTGTCCCAAATTACATCAGCCACACTCATTTTACTTGCATTGACTTGGCTAATACTTTCTTTTGCTTCACCCTTCAATGAAGCAATTTTTTTCTTTCACTTGGAATGGTGTTTGCTACTCCTACAATAACCTGCCTCAAGGCTTTATTCTTTCACCTGGACTCTTGAATGACTATTCGTCAGTTGCTGTCTCTACTTGAATTGCCTCAGGGGTTCGTTCTCCTGATGAAGTATGTGAATGACCTCTTGCTGGCGGCTCCATCTGAAACTTCTTGTAAGGGCTGCTCGGAGGCGAACCGCATTGTTGTTCCAAAAAACTACGGAAGAAAACTCACTCCGCACTGAACTTTACAAGACACCTCTTGACAACCCGGACTTGAATTTTTTACAGACAGATTTTGCTTCAAAGGCAACGATGCCCTACAATCTGGATTTGCAGTAACCCAACCACAGAAACATGTTTTGAAGAAGTGCAAGCAGAAAGAATTCCAGGATAACAATTTTGGCATTAACAGCAGCACTCAAGTAGGCAAAACAACAGTCAGTTAATGTTTACACAGATTCGGTGTATGCACACATGACAGTTCATCTTGCATAAAAAGAATGGCAGAGAAACGATTTCCAAAGTGCAACCGCTACACCTATTAAACATCAGGGCGACATTCTCAAATTGCGAGATGCTTTAATGCTCCCGACAGTGGTTGCTGTCTTTAAATGCAGAGGTCACTCTCGAACTAATGATTTTGTATCAGCAGGAAATTAATCAGCAGATTGAGCATAAAGAAAAGGTTGTGGGGTTCCGACCCACACTCCAACTAACTGTAAGTGAGTCTGAATTGTGACAATCAACAAGAGGTGACAGTAAGTTGTGGCAGGAAAAAGTAAGTCCAGAAGAAAAGGGGGTGTCCACGATGAGGATGGCATATGGCGAAAAGAGGGTAAGTGCATTCCATCTCAGGCACAATTGAAAAATCAAATTTTTGAAGCCCATGGAACATGCCATGTCGGTGTGGATGAAACACTGAAACGACTCCACACCTGGTGGCATCCTTTCATGAGACAAATTGCTATAGGTGAACTGCAGGACAGCAGCGTTTGCAGTAGGTATAACAATATGCCTACAATGAAATCACCGCAGGGAGGCCACGATCCGGACGTGGACACCCCTGGTCAGGTGATTTCAGTAGGATTTCACTGACATGATTAAAACAGTGTCAGGTTACCGGTATTTACTAGTCATAGTAATTTCCTTTTTGGAATGGCCTGACCCATATCCCTGCAAATCTGAAACAGCAAGCATAGTGTTAAAACATTTGGTTAATCACTACATTCATAACCAAACGCTCTCCTCAAAATGAATACTTATGAATCTGTGTGGTTAAAAGTAATTAAACATAAATAGTCTGAACCTAGGTGTACAGGTCCCTTTCAGGTCACGGAGCAGACAATCACAGCAGTACGTCCGACAAGAAAGGGGGACACGTGGTTCTACATCTCATCTACACGACCTGCCAGATCCGCCTCGGGTTCAGCGATCCCTCCACCTGATGACAACCGGAAAACCACGTCTTCTCCAATGCCGGCTGGCACCCGTTGATGACATCATTCGACAAGGAAGCTGAATTTTGTTCATTTTAAGTGTTGGACTCTTTCGAGTCTGAAAGGGGATTGAAGTATGTCTTATGCCCATATTTAGTCATGACAACAAAATTTCCTCATGTCCTCAGTGGAGCTTTGTTCTGTAGCCAGATGTGTCCTTGAATCGCATCTCTGCACATAGGCTAACCTTGATGAACTGCATGCTGGACATTTTGTAATAATCCATTGCCAGCTAGAACCAGTTGAGACAGAAATCCTTTGTCTCAGTGGAAAGCCCCGATCTCATGCCACAGGTTTGATACCACCCATAGTCCGCCCTTCTGACAAGATAAAGGATGTGTGCTTTCTCTGTATCTTCGCACTTATGATCTGCTCTCTACAGCCATTGTCTGTCACCCATAAGTGCCCAAAATATTCTGAAAGTAAATTCTTCAAAGAAACTGTTTATCATCTCCAGCCTTTATTTGGATCACCAACATTCTCACTACCCAAAATTAAACAAACATGTGGAGGAAAAAAGCGTCCACCGACACTTTCAATCGATGACAACACGGTGAGTGACTGGTTAGCATATTTACCTCACCGTTCTGAAGATTGCTCATGGTGGTTTGTAAACATGTTTCCGTTCTGTTGACTACAAGCTTACCAGAGCAGCGAACTCCGGCCTTTTTGGAGCCAAGGCATATGCCAGTACTTTATAATTGAAAAATCTCATGGCACACCAACCAACAAAAAATTCACAAAAAGTAGATACTGTCACGTCCCATCGGAACGAGAGTAGGACCCAAATGCAGGACTCGGACGATGCCAGGTAGTTCAAGGAGAAACGTTTATTATATGCCGAGGTCAGGGATCGAGCAGGCAGTCCGGTGCAGCAGCGGTAGTTGGGATGTCGGGTGAAGAGAGCAGGTGAGCGGGCAGGCAGGTGTCGGTACACAGGGGAACAATCAAAGCAGGGAGAGGTATCAAAGGAGTCAGGCTTACAAGGTTGGTCGGAGAACAGGCGAAGGTCGGTACACACGGGTTGTCGATCAGGGATACCGGAGCACACGAACGGGACATGAAGCGCAACGAACTGGCGGGGACCAATCGTCATCGGGGTGATATAAATACACAGACTAATCAGCCCGCATGAGACGGAGGTGTGCGCCCCAATCAGCGCACCTGCGTGGACACCCGCACAGCTCGTGCTGGAGCGGCAGGATCATGACAGTACACCCCCCCCCCTCAAAGGCACAGCTCCCAGACGTGCCTAAACGAAAAAACATAGACAATAATTAACACACGCAGGGGGGGGCGGAAGGGGGGTCCGGAGCAGGGCACGCCGCAACCACCCCGAACCCCAGTCTGGTGGCCATTCAGGCCACCAAACGCAAGGCGTCCGGGTGGACAGGTCAGGAGGACCACCCGGACGCCAAGCACCAGGGTCCCCACGGAGCGATTCGGGCGGACGACCTCTGTGAGGAACCAAACGACGAAGCAGGAACCAGGCCGAGGCAGGCAACTGCTCTGGACGAGAACCTCCCATGCCATGGTTGTGAGACGACCAGGGACTGGTCGCCACCGAGGCTTGGTCAGGAGGCAACCGTGGATTGGTCACCAACGAGGCCAGGTCCTGAAGCGGCTGGGCGCCCTCAGGAGCGAAGAAAATGATGGAGCGCAGGACCAGAGCCATGACCGCCACCATCACAGCTATCCCGAAGTCTCTCGAGCTCCAGGGTGGCTCCACAGAACTCCTCAGCTCCTCCTGGACAGGAACGTGAGAAGGCGGCGACACCATCGCCATCGTCACCTCCTGGACAGGAACGTGAGAAGGCAGCGACACCATCGCCATCGCCACCTCCTGGACAGGAACGTAAGAAGGCAGCGACACCATCGGCATCGCCACCTCCTGGACAGCAACGTGAGGCGGCATCGCGTCGGTCCCCACTGCCACGTGAGCTTGCGGTGCATTCGTTGAGACAGCAACGTGGGCGTGGCGCGGTGGCGAATCCGTTTCCAGGGCAACGTGAACGAGAGTCGGCAGAGAGTCAGACGAAATTGACACGTGGGGGTGTCTCGCGAGTGGGTCAGTTCCAACTGCCGTGTGAACTCTGCTCGGAACAGCCAAAACCTCGATGTGGGAATGGCGAGGAGGCGGGTCAGTTTCCACAGCTACGTGCACTTGGCGAGGGGGCGGGTCGGTTTCCACGGCAACGTGAACGAGAGTAGGCAGAGAGTCAGTCGAAACTGACACGTGAGCATGTCTCGGGACCGGGTCAGTTCCAACTGCCACGTGAACCTGCATCAGCAGCGAGTCCGTCGCGATGTCAGCGTAGCTTGGCTGGTTCGTCAATCCTTGCCGGACCTGGGCCGTGAGAGCCGCCAATGCGGCGCTCTGCTGCTCTATCTCCGCCCGCATTTCGCGGCGGAACGCCTCGTGATTTGGCGGCTCCTCCTTCCTCTGGGCTGGAAGCTTCGCCACCAGCTGCGGATCTGCGGGTTTCGCTGTTGCCGGCGAGGAGTGGGAGGACGGTCTCTTAGTTGCCGCGCAGCGGGAGGCACAAGGGCGCGCCGGCTGGGGCGTCTCCTCTGGCTGCCACGCGGAGGTCCCGGGTAGATGGCCAAGCGGGTTCCCTCATACGGATTGGTGTACTTCAACCTACCGGGCGAAGACGCTCGGGTGCTGGAAACGCAAGGAGGCAGAGCAAACTGACTGGGATGAAAAGCCGGGCAAAGAGATTCAAAATCAAAGTCATCGGAGTACTCAGGCAGCTGGTCATACAAATCATGGTCCTCCTCATATTCCGAAAAGTCAGAGTCCAGAAGAATATGAGGAGCCGGACGGGTTGTGTTCGGGACGTATTCATACCTCGCTGGCGGAGCTTAAGACACGGAAGCGGGGGACATCAGGGAGCCTACCCGGATTGGACAGGCTTGGTCTACCTTGCGTCGGTCCCGGCGACGCTGGGTCTTTCCTGCTGGGTTCTGTTTTGGGCCAGTTCGTTCTGTCACGCCCCATCAGAACAAGAGTAGGACCCAAATGTAGGACTCGGACGATGCCAGGTAGTTCAAGGAGAAACGTTTATTATATGCCGAGGTCAGGGATCGAGCAGGCAGTCCGGTGCAGCAGCGGTAGTTGGGATGTCGGGCGAAGAGAGCAGGTGAGCGGGCAGGTAGGTTTCGGTACACAGGGGAACAATGAAAGCGAGGCAGAAGTATCAAAGGAGTCAGGCTTACAAGGTTGGTCGGAGAACAGGCGAAGGTCGGTACACACGGGTTGTCGATCAGGGATACCGGAGCACACGAACGGGACATGAAGCGCAACGAACTGGCGGGGACCAATCGTCATCGGGGTGATATAAATACACAGACTAATCTGCCCGCATGAAACGCAGGTGTGCGCTCCAATCAGCGCACCCGCGCAGGCACCCGCACAGCTCGTGCTGGAGCGGCAGGATCATGACAGATACATTGATTACTGTATGAACTTACTGCCATCTAATAGAAGACCATTAACTTGTTATCCCTCCATGGCATAAATAGATGAACAAAGATACATTATTTATTGGAAATATACATACAGCAAAAGCAAATGCAATAAAATCCAAATGAATAATACCTCAAGAAATAAACCACAACATAAAATATGTCAAAAGGAGAAAAAGCAACATTGTACAACAAACACTAAATCAATCCTAGTGAGGAAAACTACTCACCAAAAAGATAAATATCAAGCAAAATGATAATTTAATAAATAATGAGTGGAGGGATAGCACAAAACTTGATCTACCTTAAGAGCATTGCATGGAATAGAATCCAATATATGTCTTAGAAAGAAGACTCACTACACAGGACAAACTAGCACAGGACCAAAGAAAACAGACACAAGGTAATTGGGAACAGGTGGAAAGATTCATTGCAGAGAAGACAATCAAAATAGCAAGAAACACACGGTAAGTGCAAGTAAGTTGATACAAGTGTTGAGACTATGACAAAATAAAACTGTTAATGAACACAAAACAGATATAGATATAGCCAAATTTCTTGGATATCACAACAGTAAAGACTTTACCAAAGTGTGCTGTACACTCTTAGGCTTCATCTCATGTCGATATTTGCAACTTCCCAGGTTCTCACACCTATCTTTACAAGCTAGCGTCTTCCACCAGAAATTGCATCAAGGAGAGATATCGAAATTGCTACGGACAATCAAAACTGCTGAATGGATTATCAGCACCACCCTACCCACCCTTGAAGACTTGCATATCACTCAAACTAGGACCAGGGCGGGCAGGATCTTTTCTGAACCTCCACAACCCGGCCACTAGCTCTTCCTGCTCCGTCCTTGGCTAGGGGCTACCGCTCAATGCAAATCAAAACTTGCAGGCATTCTAAAAGTTTTTCCCACTTGCATTTCAGACATTAAATTATTCATCAGCAAATGGACACACTCTCACATCCTGCTGGTCCAATCAGTATGAGTTATATATACTGTAGAATATCGCACCATTTGCCATTTTGAACTGCTCCCTTTGCACAATTGCCATTGCACTGGTCTATAATGGTGAACTGCAGTGCGTCAGTGCACTCTGTGTAAGCTTAAACTAATGTGGGGCGTTGAGACACTCTAACTGCTCTAAATGCTAGAAGACTGCATCTTTGCAAAACTGTGAATCTTATAAGGAGTAGTTTCTCATTAATTGAATGTCTATTGTTCTTCGTTCTTGCTCGTTTGTTTGTTCTTCTCAGTACTCAACATGAATGTCATGCCAGGGCGGCGCCGACTGTTGGACAAAAATTCTTTGTGTATTATGACATACTTGGCTATTTAATCTGATTCTTATGTTTACACCAAGTTCCAAAATCTGTAAATGTTGTGCAATTACTACAAAAGTACAACCATCCATACTGGTTAATATTGTTAGCACACAAGCTAGCATGTGCATCAGCGTGTATGAAAGCTATCGTTATGATGACACTCACAAGCCAGTGAGGAACAATTCCAAATGTACATTTGAAAGCAAAAGAAGCTGACATTCCCCCACACACTGGCAGTGTACGTAAATCACAGAGTCACACCCCCGGTGTCATAAACAAAATTTAGCATACCACAACAAACAGAATAGCATAACTAGCAAATAATGAAAAAAATAAGACAATGACTGAAGAAATAAATCAAACTAAACGTTTCTTTACTTCCTTACCACACTCACAATTGTTCTGCATTATTGACCCCAAGTATTTGAAGTCGCCACCCTCGCTATCCCTTCTCCCTGGAGCCTCACTCTTCTCCCTCCTCCCCTCTCATTCACGCACACATATTCTGTTTTACTTCACTGTTCATGTTCATTCCTCTCCTTTCCAGTGCATCCCTCCATCTTTCTAATTTTTCCTCCACCTCCTCCTTGGTTTCATTGCAGATCACAAGGTAATCTGCGAACATCATGGTCCAAGGTGATTCTAGTTCTCATCTGTCAGCCTATCCATTACTACTGCAAACACGAAGAGGCTCAGAGCTGATCCCTGATATAGTCCCATCTCCACCTTTAATTCTTCTGTCACACCTACAGCACACCTCACCATTGTTCTGGTGCCCTCATACATGTCCTGTACTATTTTAATATAATACTCTGCCACACAAGACTTACGCATGCAGTACCACAGTTCCTCTCTTGGTACTCTGTCGTAGGCTTCCTCTATATTCATGAAAACATGGTATAGCTCTTTCTGACCTTTTCCACGGGCATCCTCAAGGCAAATAATGCATTTGTGGAAGTTTTTCGAGGCTTGAAACCATACTGTTGCTCGTAAATACTTCTGTCCTGAATCTAGCCTCCACTACTCTTTCCCATAACTTTATTGAGGGGCTCATCAACTTTACTCCTCTATAGTTCCCACAGCTCTGCAAATTGCCTTTGTTTTAAAAATTGGGAACTAGCACCCTTTACCTCCATTCTTCAGGCATATTCTCACCTGATAGTATTCTGTTGAATAAGTTGGTCAAAAACTACACAGGCACCTCTCCAAATTGCTTCCATACCTCCACAAGTATGTCATCAAGACCAACTGCCTTTCAAATTTTCATCCTCTTTAGTGCCTTTCTAACCCCCCCCCCCCCTTACTAATAATTGCCACTTCCTGGTCAATCACACTTGCACAATCACACATTTTCTTCATTCATCAACTTCTCAAAGTATTCTTTCCATCTATTTAGCACACTACTGGCACCAGTCAACAAATTTCCATCTCTATCTAAAATCACCCTAACTTGATGCAAATCCTTCCCATCTCTGTCCCTCTGTCTGGCCAACCTATTATCATCCTCTCCTTCTTTCGTGTCCAACCTTGTGTAAATATCAAAATGTACCTTTTGTTTAGCCTTTGCCACCTCTACCTTTTCCCTACGTTGCATCTCAATATATTTCTTTTGCCTCTCCTCACTCCTCTGTCTCCCACTTCTTCTTCACTCACCTCTTTCCTTGTATGAGTTCCTTTGTTTTGGGTTTCCACCACCAAGTCTCCTTGTACCCTTTCTTACCAGAAGACACACCAAGTGCTCTGCTGCCTGTCGCTCTGATCACTGTGGCTGTAGTAGTCCAGTCTTCCGGAAGGTCCTCCTGTCCACCGGGAGCCTGTCTCACCTCTTTCCGAAAGACCGCACAGATTATTCATTTCTCAGCTTCTACTATATGGTTCTCTGCTCTACCTTTGTCTTCTTAATCTTCCCCGCACAACCAGAGTCATCCTACACACCAAAATCGTATGCCGTCGAGCTACACTCTCCCGACCACTACCTTACAGTCAGTAACCTCCTTTAGATCACATAGTGTGCACAAAATGTAATCCACCTGTACCTCACACATTTTTTTTACTTCAGATACTCTTCATTCCTCTCCTTTCTAGCGCATGCCTCCATCTTTATAATTTTGCTCCACCTGCTCCTTGCTTTCACTGTAGATAACAATGTCATCTGCCAACATCGTGGTCCAAGGGGATTCCAGTCTAACCTCATCTGTCAGCCTATCCATTATCACTGCAAAGAGGAAGGGGCTCAGAGCTGATCCCTGATGCAGTCCCACCTCCACTTTAAATTCTTCTGTCACAACCATGGCACAGGTCACCACTGTTCTGCTGCCCTCATACATGTCCTGTACTATTCTAACATATTTTCCCGGCACAGCAGACTTATGGATGCAGTACCACAGTTCCTCTCTTGGTACTCTGTCAAGGGTTTTTTCTAGATCCACATAGACACAATGTTAGTCCTTCTGACCTTCTTTGTACTTTTCCACTAGCATCCTTAAGGCAAATAATGCATCTGTGGTACTCTGTCGAGGCAGGGATCCATACTGTTGCTCACAGATATGTCTGTCCTGAGTCTAACCGAAACCACTCTTTCCCATAACTTCATTGTGTCGCTCATCAACTTTATTTCTCTATAGTTTGCTCTGAACTGACATCTGAATCTCTGAACATCACCTTTGGTCTTAAAAATGGGAACTAGTACACTTTTCCTCCATGCTTCAGGCACCTTATCGCCCTCTGTATTCTTTTGAATACATTGCTCAGAATTACCACAGCTATCTCTCGAAATTGTTTCCACACCTCCAGAAGTATGTTATTCGGACCAACTGCTTTTCCATTTTTCAACCTCTTTAGTGCCTTTCTAATTTCATCCTTACTAATCATTGCCACTTCTTGGTCCATCACACTTTCGTCCTCGACTCTTCTCTCTCATTTTCTCCATTCATCAACTTCTTAAAGTGTTCTTTCCAGCTATTTAGCACACTACTGGTGCATCTCTTTCTTGGATGACCCTTATCTGCTGCACATCCTTCTCCTCACTATCCCTCTTTCTGGCCAACCTATAGAGATCCTATTCTCCTTCTTTCGTGTCCAACTTGGTATACATGTCATCATATGCCTCTTGTTTAGCCTTCGCCACCTCTACCTTTGCCCTACGACGCATCTCAATGTATGTCCATGTCCCACTTCTTCTTCGCTCATCTCTTACCTTGGATGACTTTTTGTATTTTGGGGTTCCACCATGAAGTCTCCTTGTCCCCTTTCCTCCCAGAACACACCCCAATTATTCTCCTGCCTGCCTCTCTAAATACCTTGGCAGTAGTATTCCAGTCTTCCTGGAGCTCTTCCTGTCCATCAAAAGCCTGTCTCACCTCTTTCCGGAAGGCTGCACAACATTCTTCCTTTCTCAATTTCCACCACTTGCTTCTCTGCTCATTATATGTCTCTTCTTTAGTGTTTGCCAATGACGTACAATAAAAACTACACTGCGCACAGGCCCCTTTCACATGGTAATTCGGCTTCAACTTTCGGTCAGGGAAAAACATTGCTTTGGGTACTATTTCACGTGGAGGTTGACGTCCTTTGACATCCTTACAATTGTACATTGTGAAACATAGTAACATCGAATGTAATTGGAATATGTCAGGTTTAGCTTTTTTGTTGCACCATTGGCTGTCAAAACCGTGCAAGCAGTCGCAAAGAAGTAACTTTTCACCAGTAAGCATGTTTCAGCTTAACTTTCATAATTAATTATTATATATTTATCGCATTTTCCATAAAAATATGTGTATGTTTACTTCTGTTTAAGAAGCATGAATGGGGAAGTTATAGACTGGCATGGATGTAGAAAAAGTAGACAAATTCAAAAAAATTCAAAAAAATTCAAAAAAAATTCAAAAAAATTCAAAAAAATTCAAAAAAAATTCAAAAAAATTCCAAAAAAAATAAAAAAAAATTAAAAAAAATCCACTCATATGGACATTAACCTGAAGAAGACCTTTCAGCACTGGGAATGCTTAGACCATCACACCGGGTGCCCTTCCTGACACAACCCTCTCCATTTATTCAGACTGGGACCAGCCTCAAAATTGCACTGGCTTGTGCACATAAATGGCTGCATGATAACATGCATTAATTGGAGACTTTTAACTGCCCCAAGGTGTGATTGTAAGTCCGACTGTTGTCCGTTTCCATGCACCCTGTGGCCAGCAGTGCAGGGTATACTCTGCCCAATTACAGCTGGGATTGTGAGATTATTTGAGTAGTGTATATGAAAACATTTTTCAGCAGTTTGTGTGCGTGAAAGCATTTGAATAGTAAGTGTGGGAGCTAATCATGAATAATATACCCAATGACCCCTCATATCATAGCTTGGCATAATTCAAGATCATTATGAAAGCCTTATGTCACAGAGCATTCATAGCAAAGTTTAAAAAATGCTTTCCAAAAAGTTTACTCTGTTTGAATTAAAACTGTCAAATGTGTATTTATGTATTTGTGATTGTCCTTGTGGATACACAGGGTAGACTAACATTGGACTAGAGTTTGCATTGCTGCACCCTTATTGTAAATGTGTTTCAATAATTAGAGAATAGGTTAATTGATTGGCATTACAGGTGTAAGTAATTAAAAGAAAAAGTGACGCCAAAGGCAAACAGCTGAGCTGGAAAAAAATAAAATGGACTGATCACTTTAAGAATGACAAAGAATGTGACCACCACTGGTCACCACTAGATGCATAACCAAAAGCGTTCCCAACTCATGGTCAATGGTGAAAGAATTAGACCTACTGTACAAGATTTTGATTTATGTAGATATACAAGGTAGCCCATAGGTCTCCATACACATTTACATTCCATACATATATGGTTGTAAAATGCATTATTTTTTGTTTCAGATAACCCACAAAAGCATTTGAATAAAGAGGAACAAATTGAAATTATCCTGATGGATGGTTCAGCTAGCAGTCGTATAGTTGCAACCACATTTAACAGAAAACATGGGACGAGTATCACAAACAACACTGTTGAAAAAATTATTATCAAGTTGAAAAAACAGGAAGCATTTTGGATTAAGCAAGATGTGGTCAAAGACGTACAGTTAATATATTAGAGAGGCAATAGAGCATTTTAGGCTGCACGGTGGAACAACTGGTTATAGCATTGTCCTCACAGTTCTAAGGACCAGGTTTAAAATCCCTTGCCTGTGCGGGTTTTCTCAGGGCACTCTAGTTTCCTCCCACATCCCAAAAACATTCATTGGAGACTCTTAATTGCCATTGGGGTTATTGTTCGTGCAGCATTTATCTGTCTGTATGTGCCATGCAATTGGCTGGCAACCAGTTCAGGGTGTACACCGCCTCCTGCCCAATAATAGCTTGGATAGACTCCAGCACTCCCACGATCTTTGTGAGGATAAGCGGCTCCGAAAATGGATGGCTGGAAAGAGCATATATAAATAAAAATGGTTAATTTCAATAACTTTTTTTTCCCTGTGTATGGAGACTTATGGGACACCATGTACATAAGACTTGAAGAAGACAGGCAGTAGTAAGGGAAAATATCTGGAAAATCAAAATGGAAATCAATCTGAGAAGATATTGTCTGAAAAATTAAATAACAAAAATACTGTCTTGAGAAAGTGAGATGGAGGAGTGAGGGACAGAATCACAAGTACAAACAAAGGGATGAAGAACATGAGATGAATTACAAACACTCGGATGAATGTGTCTGATGGCTCGAGAAGAAAGACAAATTGATCATAATGACAGTGAGGAGGATATGTTGCAAGCAGACAGGCATTTTCTGCTGGTTGGTCCATTCTAATATCACTGTATCGGTGTAACGCAGCCCAGGGTCTCAAATGCAAAAAATGTGTGAAAGGAAGGAAACCTCTAAATGGTGGTTTGTTGGCAAGAGAATAGAATGATACTGGCTCACTTCCCCTTCTCAGAGTGTGACTGGTACCACGCCAAAGAGGTATCGACCGGGCAAACTTTAAATGAGGCCAATAGTCACAGAACTCGGAGACCAGTGCAACAGGCTTGAATTGGGTCTCAGCCAGTTCAGTCAAAAGGATGGTCCAGGACACCAGATGGAAGACTACAGAGTTAGCGCTGTATTTCCAAAGCTCAGCCCATCACTTGGGAGGAATCAAGCAGCTGGGCTTCAAACAATTGTGAACCGTCAATCCTCTGTCACTGCACCAGTGAAAATTCAAACATGGTCTTCCAGATGGAGAGACAGACGATGCACAATATGCCCTAGTGCAGTCCCTGTCACAGACTCATTCCTGTTACCAGCGAAGCAGCATATGTATATAGACAATAATATTTAGTGCAGTTGCTCTTAAAGGATTGTCAAATTTAATTATATATATATTAATTAAAAATTTAAAACTCAGATGACAAAATGTATCTGACAGAATTTCCTGAAATATCACACCGCAGTCACACAGAGATAATGACCCCTTGACGAAAGCACTTTGAGAAGGGCAATAATTAATGCCCATAAGCGAATCATTTGCTTAACACTTTATTGGAGAGTCCACGGCTCTAATATTCTGCTGAGACCTGCAGCTTCCTCTTGCAGGATCTGTCACCATCAAGTCAAGGGCAGCATGCACCAATGTGACATGCTGTGTATCTGTGTGTGTTCATGTGTGAATGGTTTGGTGGCCCAGATTTAACGAGGCACGGCTGGCGTCATGCATTATGGAAGAGAAGATTACTCGTTAATTTAATGGTCTGACTGTCCTAGGTGATGTCAAGCACCTGTAGAGGTCTTTACCTGCTGCATAAAATATGATCTCTCACATTCAGTTTCAACCACAGGAGTAAAAATTTGATTTTGTAGACTATTTATGACATCAAAAGCTGTCTGATAAAAAGCCATAATAATACTACTAATCATAATTCATTCATTTTCCCTACTGCTTATTCTCACTAGGGGTGTGCTGGAGCCTATCCCAGCTATCGGGCCAGTGGTGGAATCCACCCTGAACTGGTCGCCAGCCAATCCCCGGGCCTGCAGAAACAACCATTTAAACTAATGTAGATAGATAGATAGATAGATAGATAGATAGATAGATAGATAGATAGATAGATAGATAGATAGATAGATAGATAGATAGATAGATTAGATAGATAGATAGATAGATAGATAGATAGATAGATAGATAGATAGATAGATAGATAGATAGATTTACAATGTGCTGTTCACAGAAGACGTCATGGCCAAAACTACAGAGGTTATACCATAAAATGGAAACCCAAAGTGTAGACTAAACATGTCACAGAGCCAGATATGTGCAAAGAGATATTAGAGAATGAAATAAACATAAATAAAAATGTTGGACAAACTCACACTCCCGCAACTAATATATATATATATATATATATATATATATATATATATATATATATATATATATATATATATATAAATACACACACATACACACATACACACAAACATTGAACCAATGCAATGAGGTGATGAGACAAAGATTCATCCTTACAAAAGTAATGAAAATGGCTCAAGTTTGGAGGAATAAAGGTCGTGATTATGATCCCAAATATTCAAGCTCATCAGCCTTGATTCACACAGTTTCATTGATGATGTAAAACTGATCACAATAGCAAAATGAACTCAGAAGTGTAGAGGAATAAAGATGTTTGCCAAATTGAAACAGATGCAAGCAAATGTATTGCAAGAACATTTTTGTTGGAATTTGTTGATTCAAAACAGGACCTAGTGTGCAATCCAAATTTAAATGAAAAAAAAGCCGATCTCAACTGCAGTTGTAGCTCGACAACCATTATTGATTGGTATTCAGTTTCACCTTAAATCATTCCGGGGGAAAACTGGCAAGTGTTTTTGTAAAATTAGATACGTACAGTACCTGGCCAAATTCTGTGGTCAAACTTAATCCAACATTGTTGCTGGAAACTGGAAATAACTTAGTATTTTAATCAGTTCTCCCGCTCTTTCTTGTTACCTTTCTGTGTCACATTGACTTGCATGTTGCGCTTTGCCAGGTTTTCCTGTAATTCTGAGTCTTCAGCCAGTTAAATGCCTTTGTGTCTTCATGTGTCTTTGTGTTTGTTGTGCTCAGTCACCAGGAGGTGAACCATACTGTTATTTAATTCTAGGAGAATAATTCATTCATTTTTTGATAAAGGTTTGCAGTGTTTCTTTCTCTTAGTTTTTCTTTCATCATAGTTAAATTGATTTAGATTCTGAAATGAAAAGATGTTAATTTATCCTTTTCAAACCTAAATCTTGTAAGTCAGTGTCAAATCAGTGAGACGAGTCATTGCCATTTTTGTTTAATTGCAGCTGGTACAAAATGATGCGCTCATTTATTTTTTTTAATTTTTTGCATTTTTCAACTACTTAAAAAAAAACACATTGAAAAATAGTTTTGAAATACTAACCCAATTCCAATGAAGCTGCAATATTTTGTTCCATCCATCCATTTTCTAAGCCGCTTATCCTCACAGGGGTCGCGGGAGTGCTGGAGCCTATCCCAGCTGTCAACGGGCAGGAGGCGGTTGCCAGCCAATTGCAGGGCATATAGAGACAAACAGCTGCACTCACAATCACACCTAGGGGCAATTTAGAGTGTCCAATTAATGTTGCATGTTTTTGCAATGTGGGAGGAAACTGGAGAGTCCAACTTTTCCAGCTAGGCCACCGTGCTGCTAACATTTTGTTCAACATTCAAAAAAACAGAAAACAATGATTTTCAAATTATTATATATTTAATTGAACACACTACAAAGACAAAAATAATGTTCAAACTGATAAACATTATTGTTTTTTTTAGCAATATGACCGTTCATCTAAAGATTCATCTCATACAGGATCGGTCCGGGCTCAGGTAAACGTCTGCCCCCGGCACCGTTAACCTGTGGGTTGAAGACAGGGAAGGTTGATGGATGTTGTGAGGGAAGACAAGAGCGGTGTTGGTGTTAAATAGGAAGATGCAGGAGATGGACTAACATGGAAAAAAATCATGTCTTGTTTTCCAAAAGGAAAAGAAGAAAAAGAAGCAATAATTCTTAACTTTGAATTTTATGACTGCAACACATTCCAAAAAACGGTAGGATAGGGTCATGTTTTCCACTGTTACATCCTCTTTTCTTGCATTCAATAAACATCTGGAAACTCAGAATACAAATTGTTAAACTGTTGTATTTGGAATACTTTCACATTCTTCTTCTTTTTCTTTCGGCTTGTCCCGTTAGGAGTTGCCACAGCGTGTCATCTTTTTCCATCCAAGCCTATCTTGTGCATCCTCCTCTCTAACACCCACTGCCCTCATGTCCTCCCTCAACACATCCATCAACCTTTTCTTTGGTCTTCCTCTCGCTCTTTTGCCTGGCAGCTCCATCCTCAGCATCCTTCTACCAATATACTCACTCTCTTGCCTCTGAACATGTCCAAATGATCGTAGTCTGCTCTCTCTAACCTTGTCTCCAAAACATCCAGCTTTGGCTGTTCCTCGAGTGAGCTCATTTCTAATCTTATCCAACTTGTTCACACAAAGCGAGAACCTCAACATCTTCGTTTCTGCTACCTCCAGCTCTGCTTCCTGTTATTTCTTCAGAGCCACCGTCTCTAATCTGTACATCATGGCTGGCTTGACAACTGTTTGATAAACTTTGGCCGTCATCCTCGAGGATACTCTTCTGTCACATAGAACACCAGACACCTTCCGTCAACTGTTCCATCCCATTTCGACACATTTCTTCACTTCCTTACCACACTCACCATTGCTCTGTATTGTTGACCCCAAGTATTAAAAGTCGTCCAACCTCGCTATCTCTTCTCCCTGGAGCTTCCCTCTTCCTCTTCTGCCCCTCTCGTTCACACACATATATTGTTTTACTTTGGCTAATCTTCATTCCTCTCCTTTCCTGTGCGTACCTCCATCTTTCTAATTGTTCCTCCACCTGTTCCCTGCTTTCACTGCAGATCACAATATCATCTGCGAACATCATGGTCCAAGGGGAATCCAGTCTAACCTTGTCTGTCAGCCTATCCATTACTACCGCAAAGAGGAAGGGGCTCAGTGCGGAACCCTGATGCAGTCCCACCTCCACCTTAAATTCTTCTGACACACCTATGGCACATCTCACTGCTGTTTTGGTACCCTCATACATGTCCTGAACTACTCTAACTTATTTCTCCACCACACCAGACTTGCACATGCAGTACCACAGTTCCTTTCTTGGCACTCTGTCTTTGCTTTCTCATTTGGCCTCTGTTGGACTGAAGTGTTCCAAGTCCAAATTCCAGATTTCCTGGCCACATTTTTCCTTTCTCAGATGTCTGATCTCACGCCATGGCATGTCTGGAATGTCTCCCTCTCACAAAGACGATATCCTCCATCAACCAAAACCAAAAAATGTCAAAACCATGTTGGCCTTTCTTGGTCTTTACAACTACTCCAGGCATCATGTTCCAAACTTTACTGAACTCAATCATCCACTCTGACAGTAACATGGCTGAAGGTCTGCTCGGAGGAGAACCACATTGTTGTTCCAAAAAACTATGGAAGAAAACTCACTCCACACTGAACTCTATGAGACACCTCTTGACAACCCTGATTTGATTCTTTTCACAGACGGATGTTGCTTCAAAGGCAACGATGGCATACAATCTGGATTTGTAGTAACCCAACCCACAGAAACAGGTTTTAAAGAAGTGTAAGCAGAAAGAATTCCAGGTTCCCAGTCATCACAAAGAGCAGAAATTTTGTCATTAACAGCAGCTCTCAAGTTGGAAAAAAAATCAGTCAGTTAACATTTACACAGATTCGCCGTATGCACTCATGACAGTTCATCTTGGATTAAAAGAATGGCAGCAAAACGATTTCCAAACTGCAACCAGTACACCCATTAAATATCAGGACCGCATTCTAGAATTGTGAGATGCTTTAATTCTGCCGACAGCGGTGGCAGTGCTTAAATGGAAAGGTCAATCTCGAACTAATGATTTTATATCAGCAGGAAACAAATCAGAAGATCGAGCAGCAAAAACAGGTTGCGGGGTACCAACCAACACTCCAACTAAGTGAGTCTGAATGTGACAATCAACAGGAGGTGACAGGAGAAACAATTAACGCATATGGTGAAAAGAGGGTAAGTGCATTCCATCTCAGACACAATTGAAAAATAGTAAAACTAATTTCTGAACTTGCCATGTAGGTGTGGATGAAACACTGAGACGACTCCATGCCTTGTGGCATCCTTTCATGAGACAAATTGGTAAAGGTTAACTGCAGGACTGCAGCATTTGCAGTAGGTATACCAGTATGCCACTGAAACCACCACAGGGAGTCAACAATCCATACGTGGACGCCCCTGGTCAGGTGATTTAAATCTGATTTCACTGACATGATTAGGGTTACCGGTATTTGCTAGTCATAGTAATTTCCTTTTTGGAATGGCCAGACCCATACCAATGCAAATCTGAAACAGCAAGCAATAGTGTTAAAACATTTGGTTAATCACCACATTCACAACCAGACACTCCCCTCAAAATTAATACTTGTGAATCTGTGTGGTTAAAAGTAACTAAATGTAAATAGTCTGAATTTAGGATGACAGGTCCCTTTCAGGTCACGGAGCAAACGGCCGCAGCAGTACGTCCTGCAGGAAAGGGGGACACGTGACTCCACATCTCGTCTCCACGACCCGCCAAATCTGCCTCAGGCTCAGCAATCCCCTCACCTGACAACAACTGGAAGAACGTGTCCTCTCCAGTGCAGGCCGGCACCCGTTGATGACATCATTCGACAAGGAAGCTGACTGCACCCCAGCTCGACTCATCCCAGAGGAAAAGACCCCATGCCTGATGCACCACCCACTCCGGACGATGACGACGCTGACACCTTTCGTTAATTTTGTTAATTTCGGGTGTCGGACTCTTTCGACTCCGAAAGGGGGATTGAAGTATGTCTTATGCCCATATTTAGTCATGACTGCATAATTTCTGCATGTCCTCAGTGGGGCTCTGCTTTGTAGCCAGATGTGTCCTTGAGCGCATCTTTACACGTAGGCTAACCTTGATGAACTGCATACTGGACACTTTGTAATAATCCATTGCTAGAACCGGTTGAGACAGAAACCCTTTGTCTAAGTGAAAGGCCTCGATGTCATGCCACAGGTTTGATACCACCCATGGTCAGCCCTTCTGACAAGATAAAGGATGTGTCCTTTCTCTGTTCCTTGTCACTTGTGATCTGCTCTCTACAGCCATTGTCTGTAACTCATAAGTGCCCGGAACATTCTCTAAGTAAATTCTTCGAAGGAATTGTTCATCATCTCCAGCCTTGATTTGGATAACCAACATTCTCACTATCCAAAATGAAACGAACACGCGGAGGAAAAAACATTGACATTTGTTAAATAGTACCAGTATCACTGGTCTGTTGTGTCTAAAAAAACGTATATTTTCAGCCTTTGTTTGCATTTTCAAATATTTACCTCCATTTCTTTTGTACAGTATGTCTCTGGACAAAAGGACTGGAAAAAAGACAGAAACAACAATGCAAAATCAATATATTTGACTGTGTGTTGACATCTCTTTGCATCACTGTCCCTCGTGTTGTAAACAAATGGAAAGGCCCTAGGAGCCCATCACCACTATCTCATAATGTAACACGGATTAAATTTCAGTATATCAACCTGCAATAGCACTAAAAATATGTGAAAAACATCCTGCCAAAGTACTTAACATCCTTAGACAACTGGTATTGCTTTAAGTTCTTCCTAAAGGTGAATCTAATTATCATTTATTGAGCTATGCATGTTTGCATATTGCAAAAGTCAAACATTCAAATATGTATTTTGTGCACTTTTAAGTCAATACGAAAAGTGTATTGGATGAATACATGTAACTCTTCCCAATATATCAGAAAGTATGTATCTTTTAATTGCATTTTGACTTTTTAAGAACTTGTCCAACAGTTTTAACCATGACCTGACACATACCGTAATTAGTCAAGAAACAATGTGTCCTGAAATATAATGTGCACACCAAAAGTTGACCTAAAAAAATCAGGAAAACCCTTCTACCAATGTACAATGCACACCACTAATTTGCCACTACCCATATGCTTAAAATATTTGGAATTATCTGTATTTATGTTTTGTTAGGTTTGTACTTGAATTGTTTTTCCAAAACTGTCTGGACAACAATCATTCATAATAATCATTGCACATATGCTGATGTAGCAGTGATGTCTAACTCGGGACAGGCCACAGGACACGCT